>NC_070605.1:92074045-92377075 GCF_027172205.1 Podarcis raffonei | reverse complement strand
CCATTAGTATTCCTTGAAGCTACAAAAAGCATATCTCCCCTACCTCTTTATCAAACTTCCCACCCCAAATCACTAACAGCTCTTTTTCGAAATAGAAAGATTGCGGATGACAACTTGAGGAAAGCATCAAAGGAAGTAATTTAGATGCTGCTTTATATTCTCCCCTTTGATTCCAGCTGCAGCTAAAGTCTCCCACTCCATAGACCATAGTCTCTTGCAACAATTGATGCGCTAAGAAGCCAAATTGCTGCAACGTGCTACAACTGCAGCCTCTTGTGTTGCATGCTTAGAGAATTGGGAGGGGAGAGAGGGAGTAATCAGGGCACCAAGGCTTAACAAATAGCCTCAACTAAATCTTTCAAGCGCCAGCCACTATAATTAATTATAAACCTCAGAGGAAAGGACATAGCTAGGCTGGAAATCCTCCAAAAATGATGTTAGCCGTTATTATCCTTCCAGCCTTTTCACATGCATGACATATCCCCATGCTAGTGAAACAACACCAAAAAAACCCATGATGTGAGTTTATTTATTTTTCTATTTAAATGACTTTTGGGCTACTTTTCAGGATCATAGATTGCAGACAAAACAGCTTCCAATGAAACATCACAGTGCAGTGATACTTAAGCATTCCAACAGTTCTGATGGAAATAGGCTAGGTGTCATCTGTGAGTGAGATAAAAGAGTCATGTCTTACAGCGGGGTTGTTAAACTGGCTGTGGCTGGCAGACTAGATCCCACCTCCACCCCCAGCAGGCCAAGATTGATAGGGGCTGCTCATCTGTCAATCACCTCCCATGACAGTAACCTCAGGTGGCCTGTTTTGTCCATTTGCTTTGAAATCCAAGTCCCATGGTTTGCAAGTCCCATCAATCAGCTTCCAATCCCTGTGGCGCTTGCAAAGCTTTGCAAGTCCTGGGGATCAGCTTCAACCCCCTTTTGGAGTGCTCAGGTGGTGGCTGTGGCTGGGGGTCCTCTTTGCCAGTGTTGTCTGGTTCACCTTGGCTCAGCTATCTGTGCACTAGTGACCTCCAACCTGGATGACTGTATTGATGCCTTTAATGATAGTTCAGGAACTTCAGCTGGTGCCAAATGCAGCCACCTGCATTTTCGGGCCAGGTGGTGAGAACATATTACTTGTCTATTGAACCGATTGCACTTGTTACCAGTGCTTTTCCACACCCAACCAAAAACTGTTGCTGATTATCTTTAAAGCCCTGAATGGTTTGAAAGTGAGTAATTCAAAAGGAGTAAGGTAAAGGTAAAGGTACCCCTGCCCGTACGGGCCAGTCTTGACAGACTCTAGGGTTGTGCGCCCATCTCACTCAAGAGGCCGGGGGCCAGCGCTGTCCGGAGACACTTCCGGGTCATGTGGCCAGCGTGACAAGCTGCATCTGGCGAGCCAGCGCAGCACACGGAAACGCCGTTTACCTTCCCGCCAGTAAGCGGTCCCTATTTATCTACTTGCACCCGGAGGTGCTTTCGAACTGCTAGGTTGGCAGGCGCTGGGACCGAGCAACGGGAGCGCACCCCGCCGCGGAGATTCGAACCGCCGACCTTTCGATCGGCAAGCCCAAGGCGCTGAGGCTTTTACCCACAGCGCCACCCGCGTGCTTGCACCCATATCAGCCCACTAGGACTGGGCGAGATCTGGTTTTCAACATCACAATATATCACCAGCTAAGCATCGTGATATACTGATATATCACGCTGTCTGTAATAAGGATGGATCTATGTAGAGGCACTGGCTGGCTTCACATTTTTTCCTGCATTGTGATTTTTGCATAGCACACACACACATCATGATTTGCAATATATTGCCAGGTCAAAAATTATGAAACTGATATCAAGATATGGGCTTGCAACCGGTTATATCGGTATAACGATATATCGCCCAGCCCTAAGACATGTAATGATTTGTGATATGTTGCCAGGTCTAAAATTATGAAACCAATATAACAATATGGACTTCAAACCGGTTTTGGACAATATATTGATGTATCACCCAGCCCTACAGCCCACTTGTGTGCTACGATTTGCTTCAGAAGCCCTGCTTAAATGCCCACATGCTAAGATAGACAGGCTCACAAGCACATAGAGCACTGCCTTCTTGATGGTGGACCCACAATTGTGCAATTCAATTCTGTGTGCAGTTAGGCCAAATCCACTCCCCCTACTTTTTTAAAAAATAAAATAAATAGTGCTGTTGTTAGTAGTGTTCTGAAATGAAATGGTTGTTTTGGCTCTTTCAATATTATATTATATTTTTTTTATTTTGGTGTATATTTCTTTTCATTTCAAAAGGTGGTCTGCAGTTGGTTAAAAATAAAAATAAGTGTATTCTGCTGAACACACAATCCTCCCTAAAATTAGGAAACCTGTATTATCAGGGTTCTTGGTTGTGAGGAGGCCTCTAAGCATTTTCAATTCTATAACTTTGTAGGAAGAAAAAAAAACATTAGGGAACAGATTCTCTGTATGAGAGATAAAGAGAGACTAAAAGCAGTTTGCCAAAGTTTCTTAGGATTTTTTTCTCAGCGTCTCACCAAAATGACACATGTTGATGAGAAACTTACCATTTTAATGTCAAATTTCCCAGCGAGTTTCTCCAAGTTGACTTGAATTTAGACCCTCAGGGATACATGTTCAGCACCATATCAAAAGACGTTATGTAACTTCCATTACCGGTAATGAGAGGCATGCAGCTATATCACCCTGTATTGTGTGAAAAGCATATCTCTTTATGTTAGCTTAATGCAGTTTAATGTATAGTTGTGGGCTTTGAATTGCAGGTGATACTGAGATGGTGAAGCAGAAGAGAACTAAAAGAGACAATGAACTTGCAAATCTGGTGCAGAGCCTTTATAGATTTTATATTTGAAATCTTAAAAGTTCCATTGAACCAGCAGTATTTCTCTCTGGATAGAAGGATAATTTTAAGAAAATATAATATGCATCATAAAACCAAGAAAATGAATAGAAATGTAGCTGAACCCAGGACAGCAAGTTTCTTTGCTTCTGCTTGAGTGTGAAACTATGACAACAGAATGAAAAAAGATGCAAGATGCACTTAGATGAGATGCAAGGATAAGTCTGACTAGGAATCAAAAGCCATTCAAATGTTGCTCAATGGCAGTATACAAATGATTATTTTTTTTAAGAAACCCACACAATTGCTTGATCAAGTATGAAGAGAATAAAAGCAATGAAGGGAACTTGAGATATATTTTCTATGATATTTTATTACAGAAAAGAAATGAGGATTTGTTATGCAGCATTTGAGAAGGGCCCCTTCCCTTCCTAGGTTTCACAGTCACTTTTCTGATTCTCACCCTCAGGGGTGACACCTTGAATAAAATATTGGGGGGAGGGGGGAGGACCAGGTAAGCCCCGCCCCACATAATCAATCACAAGATGCAGCACTCAAACACCTTTTGGAAGACAATGCCCATCAAAGTTTGGGGCCTGGTCTCCTTGGCAACGCTTCCCCCAGGTGGGATTGGACAACTGACTGAGGTAGGCGGAGACCTCCAGGTATCCCACCTGAGGGAAGGCAAGGCCAAGCCTATGCTGTTGGAGCCGCTCCAGATCTAGGGGCTGCACGCGTCCACGCAAAGGGTGCCCCCCATTTTAAGCGGGGAGCGGTCATTGTGTTCCAAAGCAACTACTGTACTCCGAACTTAAAAAATGGAAAGCGTAATGCTGGTGGTCAACAAAAGAGGTTAAAAGACTCTCTCAATGTAATCTAGAAAAATGTAGTATAAGCACTGACAACTGGGAAACACTGGCCTGCGAGCGCTCCAATTGGAGAACAGCATTTACCAAAGGTGTCATGGGCTTTGAAGACGCACAAACTCAGGATGAAAGGCAGAAACATACTAAGAGGAAGGCACCCTTACCGTGATCAACTCCCACCCAGAAACCTATGTCCCCACAGTGGAAGGACGTGTGGATCCAGAACTGGCCTCCACAGTCACTTACGGACTCACTGTTAAAACCGTGTTCATGGATGCCAGTCTTACTCGGCTACGAGTGATCGCCAAAGAAGAAGAGGAAGAAGAAGAACGTGCGAGGGGAAGTCATGAACTAGTTTCACCTCCAAATCCCATTGCCCTCCCTCCCATAAGTTGGGAGAGTGACCATCTGAAGGGTGAAACCTCCTATACTCAAAGGGAGCCTCTGCTCTTGGGGAAGATTAATAGAATGATGGTGAGAAAGTAAAGCTGGTTCGTTTGTTCCTCCACTGCTCTTTCACAAGTTTCCTTATGTCTTTGAAAAGGACTTAGGAAGAGGCTTCTAGGATGTTGACCACTGACCCTCACCTCCTTCCCAACTGCCAGGACAGCCATTTTAAAAAGAAACATGGAACAGTAAAGATCAGTGGCATGTACCAGCAAAAGACAAACAGAAGAAGGATAAGAATATGCTTATTTTTAGGTAGAATTTTGGAATTTTGTGATTGAAGCACCCACTCTGAACCTAAAAATCAAGCCATACTTCATATTACTATCCCACACACACCCACACGCACACCCAATCATTTCTCCTTTTTTAAGTTCTAGAAACCATAAAAATGATCTAGGGGCAGTTGCAAAAAGCCACCACCCAGAGGGTAAAGGGACCCCTGATCGTTAGGCCTAGTCGCAGATGACTCTGGGGTTGTGCTGCTCATCTTGCTTTACTGGCCGAGGGAGCCGGTGTACAGTGTACACCAAGCCGGTGTACAGCTTCTGGGTCATGTGGCCAGCATGACTAAGCCGCTTCTGGCGAACCAGAGCAGCACATGGAAACGCCGTTTACCTTCCCGCTGGAGTGGTACCTATTTATCTACTTGCACTTTGACGTGCTTTCGAACAGCTAGGGTGGCAGGAGCTGGAAACGAGCAATGGAAGCTCACCCTGTCGCGGGGATTCGAACTGCTGACCTTCTGATCAGCAAGCCCAAGAGACTCAGTGGTTTAGACCACAGTGCCACCCGCATCCCATGTATGGAATATATACTTGTGACCAAAGGGCTACAAGATTCAATGGAAGATAGAGAATGCTTCAGATATGCTGACAGAGCACAAGGGGATTTGAACCAGTGGCAAGCACATGATCTGAGTGTGGGTGTTGTCACCCTGTAGTAAGCACAGGGTGATGTTGCTTATCCGGCTTCCCAATGCTGAGCATTGCTGCCAGGAGTCAGAGGCAGGTAAGATAGGTGGTGAGGAGCTAGGTGCAGTCTGGGTGCAGCAGCAGAGCCAATTGAATGCACCTGCTGCTGCACCCGCACCACGACAGACTCAACACTGGGATGCGAAGTGAGCAATACTGCTCCAGCCACAGCACCTCAGTTGGCTGAGCCACCTCAGGGCCACCTTTTGTGCAATAACTGCATTGCAAGGCAGTTGCAATATGGTATCTAAGGTTGGCATGTTTATTATAACATAACTCCTGGGGTGCACAACAAGCAGAAGTCTTGGAGCATGTGACACATTCTCCTTTTGTATCTCTATCTGGGGGTAAAATATACATACGGGCAAAGTTGCCTGTTTTGTCTATCGGGTGGCTATTAAAAAAACAAAAGCCCACACAACATCTACTTTTACAAGATAGATCTGAGAGGGTTCTTGTCCCTGTTCCTGTTCTTTAGACATTTATTTTAAAGCAATTAGATATTACAACTAAATCCATTTTTAAAAAAATTAAGGCACTGATCCTAAACATATCAATATAGATGTACATCTAATTGAAATCAGTTTATCTACCTTCTGAGTAAATACATTTACAATCAGAAATTTTGAGAGCAGATTATTATAATTTACTGTTTATACTGTCCTGCTCTATTTGGGACAGTTCCATGTGCTTTATAATTGCAGTGGCTTTATTTCTTTTTATAATTGTATATTTTATTGCTGTAACCCGCCCTGGGACTTTATGGTGAAGGGATGGGTAAAGAAATTTTATAAATTAGTGTACAAACACAGTGAAGCTTCTGTTTTGGGAGGTTCAAGTAAATTACGGCTTGCCCCATTCAGTATCTGGTTTGCCATTTCTTTTGTCTCCTGCTTCTGACTCTATCTATGCTTATCCTACCCATAAAGATTGTTCTTTGGCATTTTTCAAGAACCATTTCTGTTTAGCTGTATCCTAGATGTGTACGTGAATATTATGTCTTACTAGTTATGTGTGTTCATGCATTTGTGTGCTATAGCAAACTATTCTAGTAATTATTGAGCTGAAAGATCCTTGCCTTGGCCTAACATCCTGATCTTTCAAAATATGACAAGAAATAATTGTACAAATAGAGTTGCTCAGAAGATGTGTTCTTTTGCTTTCATCTTGCAAAGGTCACTAGCTCATCCATCAAAATATTGGTTATAATTTCAATCTCTCTGTTCTATTTTCATCTCTTTTGCCTCCCCTGCCATATTGTATAGACACTAGCTGTAGGTTAATACAAATGATGCTAACAGCTCTTCACTTCTAGTACTTCATAACATCAGACACCTATTCCTTCGAGGCAGCTGGCTGTAAGCAGTCTTTCTTATGAACTGCTTCTTTCATCCTTGGTGCTTTTTCCATCCCATGGATTTAAGTGGACTCATGCATAAGTAACTGGGCAAAGAATGCAGAAGTCCTTGTATTCCTAGTAGGTTGCTGTTATGTACTGAGTTGAATAGCATCCAAAATGCAGCAGTCTGATTGGTCCTAGAACAATGCAGCAGTATAATTGGTCCGCAGGAGCCACCCAATCCAGCTCCAGGTGGAAGTGAATCTGCAACCTGATTCGCCTACAGGAGAATCCCAGAATTAACAAATCACGTGCGGCCCATTGTGTAAATAATGTATATAGAGCAGATATTTTGGGGAAACTTTCATTCCTCACTACTATAAGCTGAATAAAGAGCATGAAATCCACACTCGACTCTGAGTATATTTCAATTGCATAGAAAGGTATGCATGTTCTCCTTGTTTGGAAAACTGGCATTTTAAATTTATCCAGTTTCATTTTGGCCACATTTTTTTATTTCAACATCCCAGGAACCTTATGAGAGCACTCCATTACCCAAACCAAGGGTGGGCAATGTTTTGGCATTTGAAAACCACTTTCTCTCAGGGATAATCTGTCAGAGGGTGCACACCAGTGGTGGGCAGGACTATGACTTTTCTTTCCTAAATTAGACTGTTGAAATGAAGAAAGCTAGTTTTGAGCAAAAGGACTGTGACCTCAATTCAGTTCTGGTACTTAAAACAGATTCGTACCATGTGCTTGGAGGCACCCTGTTCTTTCCCCTAAACTTTAATTCTTTTGCACCAGGCTCTGGTTAGTTGATTGTGGGCTTCCAATGAAAAGCAAAGTAGGTCTGGCCACTCTAAAGTCTGTGCACTCCTGTACAAGACTGACAGCAGTCTGCCTTGTGACAGAATAGAGCCAGAGCCACAACAGGAACAGATTCCTTTAGCACATGAGTTGTTTGTGCTCCAGAAGGGTTTATTTCCTTCTCTGACCCAGTTAAGCTTATGGTTTTAATGGGATTACCACAAAATGGGAGGGAAATAACCTTCAAATCTCTCATTTTGCCATTCTAAATTTAATTTGATGGGTGTTAAATCCAGGTTATCCTTGCTCAAAAACACGCCTGGCATAACTGGCTGCTAAAGTTATAGCTGCTACTGAAACCTGCCCAACACAAGGCAAGTATGGAAGTTCCTGCATAAGCAAAACAACTAACAATTTCCAGAAGAACTAAAAGAGTTTCATTAAGGCAAGCGCCAAATTGATGAACAATAAAACAACACGATAAACATACCCATGTAAGAAGGTATACGTGGCCAGAACTTAAGCAGGGGCCTTTCTCCAGGTTCTCCTGCCTAAGGAGATCAGTCAGGTGGTTATTAAGGAGAAGGACTTTTCAGAAATGGTACCCCAGTTGTGGAATATCGTCACCAGAGAGTCTTGTGATCCATATTAGGTCTTATTTGATGCTTCCAGGCATTTAGATAATTGAGGTTTGGTGACCAGTTCCCTGACCAGTTTTGCCACTACCACCTTGTTTTCATCTATCTTGTGTCACTTCGCAATGGTTTTGCTCTGATTTGATGTTGATATGCAGTTTCTGTAAGCAATAGATTGGTTTTGGTTTCGCTATATTTATATTTTATCGATTTTTACTTTTAAAAGGATTGTAAATGGCTCAGGGAACATGGTTAATTGGGCAGTATAGAAATGTTCAAAACAAACAAATAAACAAAATAACCACAGCATGACAAATCAATTAAAAGCTCCTTTACTCAAACACTATTGACCCCGGATGATAAGTAAAAGAAAGAAGACCCAATGAGGCAAACAAGCAAATGAAGAGAAATCACATGCTCGGAGTAGCCAATCAGCTTACAAGTTTAAAAAGTCCTGCAGCCTTGCAGCAGAAAGTAGAGTTTGTGTGGGGGTTTTCCCCCAAAGCTGTCTAGGAGGATTTGCTAAACTTTTGCTTGCCTCTTTCCACCTACATGTGCTTTCATTGACAAGGGTAAGAATGTTCTCTTTTGGTTGGTGTGGAAATGACGCTTTCTCTACTAAAGATGTCTTCAAAAGCTTTCATCACGCTTGCACCTTGCTCTGATTAGTTTAGGCTGAGAAATGTTCACCAGAAGGATGGCAAAGCCTGCTATTTGTTGATTACCCTCACTTTCTAATAACATTTCTCAACAAGCAGTGACTGCCTATGTATGCTGAAAGTCAATAGCTTGCCGAAAGTTAATGAGAATTTGGTCTCCATTTAAAATGTCAGCCCCACTGGGGATCCACTATAAAAAGTGCACATTGGGGTTAGCACATCTGTTTGCTTCAGCTCCACTTACTAAAGCTTGTACATATGAAATATGTTCTGGGTAAATATTCCAGGAAACAGTTTGCCTAACAGTAAAAAAAAAGAAAAAAAAAGAAGTAACTTTGGAAAATAATGCAAAGACCCCTGGAAGTGAAAAGTAGCAGATGTTTATTGTTGATGCCAGTGTTGCTGGCTGCTGTCAAGATGACACATGAGTGTCTTGCTCCTTCTCCTTCAAAATCAAAATGTATCATTCTGACGATGCATGCATTTGCTCCTAGTCTTGTGACTCTGCCCTGAAAAATCTCCAGTCGCAAAGAAGTATTTGTTGCGACGTTTAGTTGATTGATCGGATCGAAATCCTTGTGGTTGGCTAAAAGGGTGCAATAATTAATCAGAAAATTTTTAATAAAAAATATTTTTGGTACAAGTATTTCAATCTGGAGGTTACAGGCATCCCCTTTAAAAGGGGAAGATAAAGCAATAGAATCACAATCAAATAATCAACAACGTCAAATTAAACATCTACACTGTCTTAAAACTACTGACAGTGATCCCATCATTTAACCATTGGACATATCACCTTCAAACTCAAGAAAAGAACTATGTGAAGAGATATGTTTTCAGATGGTGAAGAAAAGTAAAAAGAGCCAGCACTAACCATACTTCAGAGAGGGGGGCATTCCATGAACCAGGTACCACCACAGAGGAGGCCTTGCACAACTTGCTACAATATGTATCTCCCCTGATAATGAGACAAAGAGAAGGTCCTGCTCAAAAGATTTTAAGGCACAGGTAGGCTGGGAAAGAGGTAACATTCCTCCAATTTTGGGAGTCTGAAGGTACTTAGGGCTTTATCAATAGAACTAGGGCTGTGCATCCTGTCTGGACAAATCCCAGATCCTGAAGTGAATCAGGCCAATCCAGAATTAGTCCAGAGCAGGTTGAAGCAGTCACATATTGACACAGATCAGCTTCAGTCCACCCAGAAGGACCCAGAGCTGTCAAAAGGGGTGATGGTATTAAATGGGTGGTTGGGTACAGGAGCGGAGGAGATGGTGCAGGCAAAGCTCTCCTCCTGAACTCTCTGCTTCTTTCTCCCTCCCCTGCCTCCTGACCCTAGGGATTTATAGTCTCCCCAATTTTAGGCTGGGTTAGGAGTGATCCAGCTGAAATTGGTAGATGAACTGGACCCCAAACCAACTTGGGAGTGCCTTGTTTAAAACCTTGGATTGGACTTGGAATCAAACAGGCAAGCAGTGCAGATCCTTCAGGACCAACTTCACAGAATCCCAATATAGCCAAAAGCAGTTTGCTTTGGGGGAACTTTTGGGATGCATGTCAGGTGTCCCCAAAGGCCTGTTTTTCATGCCTAAAGCATTTGGTTCAGTCTATCAAAGATGGACTGGTTTTCCCAGTAGTGATGTATGGAAGTGAGAGCTGGACCATGAAGAAGGCTGATCGCAGAAGAATTGATGCTTTTGAATTCTGGTGCTGGAGGAGACTCTTGAGAGTCCCATGGACTGCAAGAAGATCAAACGTATCCATTCTTAAGGAAATCAGCCCTGAGTGCTCACTGGAAGGACAGATCTTGAAGTTGAGGCTCCAGTACTTTGGCCACCTCATGAGAAGAGAAAACTCCCTGGAAAAGACCCTGATGTTGGGAAAGATGGAGGGCACAAGGAGAAGGGGACGACAGAGGACGAGATGGTTGGACGGTGTTCTCGTAGCTACAAATATGAGCCTGACCAAATTGCGGGAGGCAGTGGAAGAAAGGAGTGCCTGGCGTGCTCTGGTCCATGGGGTCACGAAGAGTCGGACACGACTAAACGACTAAACAACAACAATTAAAGATGGGTTTTCAGAATAGAGGCTCTGTCCTTCCTCATTTTGAGATGGGTACTTTTTGTCAGGAGGTCACACACATGAGTAGGAACCTGGCAGAGACACATGCACGACTGGCATGTTCTCTCCCTCCTGGTCAGTCGTTCGGGAGCTTCAAAATCTTTCTCCAGCCCGAACAGCACAGCGACGGATACCAAGAGGCATCAGCACACTTTAGGATCAGCAGAGTGTGTGCAGTCAGCATACAGACTCAGTAGCGCAGCATTTTGGCTCAACTACTTTATTTACACTCGGAGCATTCTAACTCAGATCCTTCCTCATCAGCATCAAACAGCAAAGAGAAAGGACAAAGGACAAAAAGTCCAACATCATGGAAATACAGTAATACAAACATCCTGTCTGCATCACTTCCCACAATGTGGAATGAAAACATACACCGTCATGTGCTAAAAACAATCCCATGACTGCAAGCACGGGAAAAGAACCCTAACTTGCTGCAATATACCGTATTTTTCGATCTATAAGACGTATCAGACCACAAGACGCACCTAGTTTTTGGAGGAGGAAAACAAGAAAAAAAATATTCTGAATCCCAGAAGCCAGAACAGCAAGAGGGATCACTGCGCAGTGAAAGCAGCAATCCCTCTTGCTGTTCTGGCTTCTGTGATAGCTGCGCAGCCTGCATTCACTCCATAAGACGCACACACATTTCCCCTTACTTTTTAGGAGGGAAAAAGTGAGTCTTATAGAGCAAAAAATACGGTATATCTCCCCTGATAATGGGACAAAGAGAAGGTCCTGCTCGAAAGATTTTAAGGCACAAGTAGGCTTTAGGCATGAAAAAACAGGCCTTTGGGGACACCTGAAATACATCCCGAAAGATCCCCCAAAGCAAACTGCTTTTGTACACTTCATTGCTGCTCAGTGCTAGTCAGCTGTAGTTTCAGTGCCCTTTTTTACCATTGGTGTCAGGGACCGTGCTGAAGAGGGCTGCACTGAGGAGAAATGGTGGGAGCCTCCCCCTCTCCCTGCTCCTGATTTGGATTCTGAATCTTCCCAGGAGCAGGAGGACAGCATAGATTTGGAACAGTGGTTTGCAGAGGGACATAGTTCAGAAGGCAGAAGCTGGGAAATGCTGGATGGGGAACAGCTAGGAGAAGAAACACTGGGAGAGAGAGTGTTTTTAACAGATTCACTGTCTCTGGAAAGCATTCCTCCGCTCGGCCCAAGGTCAAGAAGAGCTAAGAAGGTGGCAGAACAGAAAGCACTCAAAGCACAGAGGGTACGAGCTCAGATTATAAGACATAGGAGTGACATGAATTTATAGGGACGTAAGGGGGTGTAATCCTTAATTGGGAGCACCACCATTTCTAGGAGATGGGTTCTTTGTTCTTTTACTGCGATTAACAGGTAAGAAGACTCCTTTTCCTTTGCTCTGCTTATCTATTGCCATGGGGGGGAGGAAGCTGATTCCCTGAAGCCTTACAATTGGTTTGCCAAATAATAGTGATGCCAAATAACAATTATGGGGCTCAACACAAGCCCCTCCGCACCCTGAAAGACAGGACAAATGGTTTAGCCCCATCTCTCCCCCCCCCATTATCCCCATCCACCACCATGTTCATCTGCCATGCTCCCCCAATGACTGCATGCTCAGTAGGGCGATTCATAAATTATTATTTTTTGAAAATGCCTGCTCCAAAGGTCTTATCTTACTACACTAGAGATTATATAGCTATATCTGAAATTTCATGCATATCAGTTAATATATTGACCCTGTGCCACCGAATTGAAATGTCAGCCTTCACAACATAGGAAAATGGGCAACGTAATAGCTATTTTCGTGGAGGAGGGTCAAGATATTAACTGATATGCATGAAATTTCAGATATAGCTATATAATCCCTAGTGTGGTAAGATAAGACCTTTGGAGCAGGCATTTTTTTTTAAAAAAAGTTTTTTTATGAACCGCCCTAATGTTCAATGGACATTGGAACTCCACCTTGCACTGAGAAGCTCAGCTTCCGTACACTTTCTGATGCCTGTCAGATTAATGTGGCAACAGCGGCCACACATAGCCTCTGTGCTTTCTTTCCAAGCAAGAGTTCATGAAAACCCCCTGCTTGTCACAAAGGCACTCAGGATTGGGTAAATGGAAACATCCCTGAAAGGAAATGAAGCCAATTCAGAGTGGTAAAGGTAAAGGGACACCTGCCCATTAGGTCCAGTTGTGACCGACTCTGGGGTTGCGGCGCTCATCTCGCTTTACTGGCCGAGGGAGCCGGCGTACAGCTTCCGGGTCATGTGGCCAGCATGACTAAGCCACTTCTGGCGAACCAGAGCATCACACGGAAACGCCGTTTACCTTCTCGCCGGAGCGGTACCTATTTATCTACTTGCACTTTGACATGCTTTCGAACTGCTAGGTTGGCAGGAGGAGGGACCGAGCAACGGGAGCTCACCCCGTCGCAGGGATTCGAACTGCCAACCTTCTGATCGGCAAGTCCTGGGCTCTGTGGTTTAACCCACAGTGCCACCCGTGTCCCAGTTCAAAGTGAGGGTGTTTCTATTAATAAAACACTGCGATGGATATTTTAAAAATCCAGGTTCTTCCAGACTGCTTCAACAATACATATTAAAATCAAGCCTATTTTAAGCATAGGAATTCTTGCTTCAATTTCTATAGAACTGGTGGCTTTTTCGTGAGAGAAAAATGGAAATGCAATTATAGAAACATAACAAGCTAATATGAAATGAAGAGTGAAATTGCCATGAAAAAAGAAGACAGGTATGTCAAGGAGATGCTGACATTTACTTTTGCATTGGAACAAATCGACATCATCCCTAAAAAAACAGAACACGGACAAAGCGTAGCAGGTTAATAATAGATACATAACATAAGGTAAGATCTTTCATTACCTCACATAAGAGAGTACATAAAATACACGTAATTGCAACGGTAAAAGGGGTTTTTGTTTGTTTGCTTCCAGTGGGCAGGAATCTGTTTTCTTAAAACATAACTGAAGAATTAATATTATGTATACAAAGCATATGACAAAGCATATGTGTCCATATTCAGTTTTCATGGAACAAAGATTATAACGGAACTATATACTACTGTTCCCTAAACTAGGCACACTACAGAAGACCATTATTTGACCAAGTAAAATTTGAAATGCATTTCAATATTATGTTCAAACCGATATGTTATTTCTCCATCAGCTCTCAGATAGATAAGCAGGCATCCTCGCAACTGCAGGGCAGACCAAATTTTCCTCTTGGCACCTCACTTTTTCCCTTTCTGATCAGGCAGGGCTGAAGAATAGGAGATGCCAGTTTTGCTTGCTGGATCTGGGCCAAATTAGAAGTTTGTGGGGATTATAATAAGCCTCCTCTTCCTGGAGGTGAACATTAGGAGGCCTGAATTTTTTCTCTGGCTTGGTTTAAAAGCCAAGCGAAAGAATAATTTCTGATTTAGTCACAACACCCTGAGAGCTTCCCTCCACTCCACCTGCTGGGCACTAATAATAATAATAATAATAATAATAATAATAATAATAATAAGTATTTATACCCCGCCCTCCCTGGCCAGAGCTGGGCTCAGGGTGACTAACACCAGTAAAATTACAGTAAAAACATAATTGGGGGTTTTTTACAGGTTAAAATGCAATTTAAAATGCAGCCTCATTTTAAAAGTAGCCCATAGATCAAAACCATAAGGGGAGGGAAACATAGGGGTCAAACAGACAGGCCAGGCAGAACAGCTCTGTCTTGCAGGCCCTGCGGAAAGATGCCAAGTCCCGCTGGGCCCTAGTCTCTTGTGACAGAGCGTTCCACCAAGTCGGGGCCACTACTGAAAAGGCCCTGGCCCTAGTTGAGACCCAGACACTCTCATTCTTTTCTTTACATGGTACTTGTCAGGCAACTAGCAATAGTAGGGGCAAAAAGAAGAGAATGTGAGAGGTCATTTCTCTAGGTAGACCCTCAGAAAGCATAGTTTTTCCAAGGGCTACTAGAGTGTCACAAGAACTACTCACACCTCTTGACCAAGCAGCTGCAGAAGGGAGGGACCTCCATAATTTCCTATCCATGGGACAGGACCACTGTGGCTACTGCTAACTTGACTTAGCAAGTCTTGTTTTATAGGGAAGTGGGGGTTGAGGATGGGGCCCAAATTCAGATGAAAAATAAATTGATCTGTCCCCTGCTTGTGGGGAGATAACTTGTCTTGTTTTTACACCAATCTGTCACAAGTTAGTATTGGACCCTCTCTCTAGACAGAGCTTTCTAAATTCCTAATGCATTTGGTTCCAGTTCATAAACTGGGTTGTCATTGCTGCTGCTGCTGCTGTGTTGTTGTTGTTGTTGTGATGCATTTGTGATGCATTTTATTGTTGTGACTCATCTGACAAAGGGTGTAATGTAAGTTTTATAAAAGAAACAAAGTGCACAGATGAAATTCGGAACATGAAAAATATGGGATAAATTGAGATGCAGCAAAATGTGAAAGCATGTTTATTAGTGATAAAAGGAAAGACTGTGGTGGAATCTACACACATATAAAAAACGCTGTGAAAATCCTTTTTTTTAAATTAAAAAAACAATTTAAAAATACATTTAATTTTCCATATATTGGCCATCACCATCTAGAGTCACATTGTATGTTGCACTTAAAACACACTTAAAACATTTTATTTGCAGCTGTATAGCCGAGTCCTGTATTTTATCAGGCCAGCAGTGTTTTTCCATTCCTCTACAGTTCGACAGGATTACTCCTGTATTATCACCTGACCTAGTTGAACACCTGATGTTTACTTTCTCATGGGTCATTAATCAAAAAAAAACCTACTTGACAGCATCTGCTGAAACGTTACTACCACGGAGATGTTTACAGATCTAAATTATATCCTTTATTTTGCTCTTTTAACCAAAAGTGACTAATTTCTTAATCTCTGCTTCATAGCATATCTAGGATTGATGGGATATCATATGCCACATGGGGTGTTACAGCCCACCATAGAGAATCGTTTCACTTCCACACCCTTTGGATCCACATGTGTGCCTTAAACCTGTTTATGTTTCAGTGTTCATTTTAAGCTCTGACGAATATTCTGTCCAGTTTGGTTTCTCCGGTTGCCTTGTGTTCAGAGAAAGAGAACAGGACAGAAACACAGCAAACTCACTCTCTCTCGCTCTCTTTTTGTATGTGTGTGTTTTTAATGTGTGTAAGTGAAAGCTGGACCATAAAGAAGGCTGATCGCCGAAGAATTGATGCTTTTGAATTATGGTGCTGGAGGAGACTCTTGAGAGCCCCATGGACTGCAAGAAGATCAAACCTATCCATTCTTAAGGAAATCAGCTCTGAGTGATCACTGGAAGGACAGATCGTGAAGTTGAGGCTCCAGTACTTTGGCCACCTCATGAGAAGAGAAGACTCCCTGGAAAAGACCCTGATGTTGGGAAAGATGGAGGGCATAAGGAGAAGGGGACGACAAAGGACGAGATGGTTGGACAGTGTTCTCAAAGCTACCAGCATGACTTTGACCAAACTGCGGGAGGCAGTAGAAGACAGAAGTGCCTGGCGTGCTCTGGTCCATGAGTTCACGAAGAGTCGGACATGACTAAACGACTAAACAACAACAACAAATAGGTGCCTACACTTCGGCCCTATTCTGTGCAACAGTTTTTCTCCCCTGCACGAAAGACAACCAAGGAAAAATATCCTTAGTATACGCTGGTACAAAAATGTACATTTCCCTCAGGTATTTGTGTAGCATTGTTATTTCATGTAGAGAGCCATGATCCAGCAAAGAAAATCCAGCTGCAGAACTTTTGGCTTTACTCTCGTTGGTTATGGACAGACTATGCTGCTTGAGTAAATGTTCTGTTTTGCTATTCTGTTGCCAGCAATGGAAAAACCTGCATGAACAGACTTTAGGACTGCAGTCCAAGGCTTAGCAACACATTTTGACTATGCTGGCTTTCATCCCTTCCCCCCTCTGTTTCATCACCAGAAAGAAAGTAACTAAATGACAGACCTGTATCTGAGCTTTTTCATTACGTATTGCAGTCACTGATGTAAAGTTGCAATTTCTAAAGGCATAAAAATAAAAATGATGAAAATGCAGATGCATGCATTTCCGCTTGAAATAAAATTTCTTCCATATCTACCTGTCTAACACTGAAGGAGCCCAAGAAAACAAAGAAGAAATTAGTGATGCTCAGATACAGAAGTAACTGGAGAATAATAATTTGGAGAATAACTGGAGAACTGGCACAATTTGCACACACACAGAAAAATGTGAATCCAAAGCTTCTTTGGGCTCCTGCAGAAATCATTAAGTGTGAATAAGAAAACACAGTGTAGCACAAGGCGAGAAAGGAGAGAGAGAGGAGAATGAGAAGAAGAAAATGCAGCGAGCTAACCACTTATTTCTATTAAATGTCCTGACTGTTCATAAAACCTCTATTGCACATTCTCACGTACAGAGCAGGCCTGAACATTTTTAGCTCCCGTTGCCAGTTATATAAAGCCAAATTTATTATTTATTAATTAAATCCACTTCCAACTCTTCCAACAGAAAGAAGCAATTATATATAAGCCCCACTGGCTGTCACTAAGTCGGATGAAACCTGCTTTACTTTAACAATGTAAAAGCACAGGGCCTGATTTTCTCTCTGTGTGTTTCTCTCTCATGTATGAGATGCATCATAATAACTGAATGATATAATTATGGAAGTGAGAGCTGGACCATAAAGAAGGCTGATCGCCGAAGAATTGATGCTTTTGAATTATGGTGCTGGAGGAGACTCTTGAGAGTCCCATGGACTGCAAGAAGATCAAACGCATCCATTCTTAAGGAAATCAGCCCTGAGTGCTCACTGGAAGGACAGATCGTGAAGCTGAGGCTCCAGTACTTTGGCCACCTCATGAGAAGAGAAGACTCCCTGGAGAAGACACTGATGCTGGGAAAGATGGAGGGCACAAGGAGAAGGGGGCGACAGAGGACGAGATGGTTGGATAGTGTTTTCGAGGTTACCAGCATGAGTTTGACCAAACTGCGGGAGGTAGTGGAGGACAGAGGTGCCTGGCGTGCTCTGGTCCATGGGGTCACGAAGAGTCGGACACGACTAAACGACTAAACAACAACAACAACAACAACAAATAATTATAATGATATAAATTTGCATGTAACTTTTTTGGGGGGGACTGGCTATGAAAAAGCAGCTCAGACACAAGCAGGAGCTTTAAACAAAAGGCAGTTCAATACAGACAAAGCTTGATCAAGTTGGAACCACCAAATTCTGTGTATAAATCGATTCAACACTGATTCCTCCTTTGTCTGTACAGCTGAATCATGCATATAAAAAGGAAACTATCCTGATGTTAAATTAGCTCTTCCCTGAAATCCGTTGCCCTTTTGTCTGTGTGTATTGTCGTCTCCTTTCCGATGCATTTAAAAACATTTGAAAATGGTCAACATATCCATTTTCTTCTGGCCAAATTTTATGAAATACCTTCATGTTATCATGTGTCTCCTTGCAGACCCTTTATTATTCTCACAGCTTTCTTTGGCTAAACTCTTATAACAAGTGGGAAGGTAGGGTCTTCTGGGTGATTACCTGCTTGTATGAACCCATTTTCCTTTAGGTGCTTGTAAATTAATTGTTGATAGAGTGCTTTCATATCTTCTTGTTTCTGTGGGCCTGAGACTCTGCCAGGTCTATATATGACCGCAAATATAATAGCAATTGGCTCAGAGGTTATATCAGCTAGAATCCTTGGTCTCATTGCTCCTCTATAGGTACCTCATCTATCAGTTTTCTCTCACACGCTCTATGCAAAAACAAACAGATAGCTCCGGATGGCTCTAACAAAGCCTCCGGCATCATTATTCAAGATGACCCTTCTGAAGACTCCTTCCGGAGTCTCCAGCAGATATTGAACTTACGACCCTTACGTCTCTTGTTTTGCTTCCTGTCTAACAACACTCCCATTCGCAGACTCCTCAGACTTATTAGATCAGCTCCAACCTCTTCCGGGTCTGAGAGGCTGTCTCTGAGTTTATCCATGCCTGATTGTGCTTCTGACAAGCTCTGGCTGTATTCTAGCCTGCTCTCAGCTACTGCCTTATCAGCCTCTCTGTCAAGGTCAGGAAGAGCCGAAGTCTGCAGCTGCCGGCTCTCCCCTGTCTGACTAACATCAAAGTCTCTCTGTTCCTGGCTGCTTTCTGCAGTTGACCTCAAACCTTCACTGGGAGCTGGCTCATTCCTGACACCAGCTTTGCTGCTGGCTTCCCCAGCCTGTAGAGGCAGGAAGGGACTGGCAGCATAGGTCTGCAGAATGCAGAGGCGGCACCTTCTGAGGTACATTGAGGGGGCCCAAAGCGATGTGATGTGTTGATGTCTCTTGCATGATGTTGCATGATGTCCTGGAGTTGTTCTGTGCCCAGCTTTGTGTTTAGCCTCAACAATGGAGGCACCCGCCCCCCCTTAAAAAACTGAGGGGCCCCAAAGTGCCTCAGCCCCCAGGAGTCAGCACCTAAGGCAGAATGCCTCTCTTCCTGCCAAGTTAGCGAGAGGGGATGCAGTCCACCATCCAGCTTTGCCTTCTCCACAGGTGCTAAAATGCCTCAGTCCACCCCTACTAGAGACCATGAGTAGGAGAGTGGTCCTGCACTCATGCCTTGCTTGCGGACTTCCCATAGGAATCTGGTTGGCACTGTCCACCATTAAAATATTAAGAAATGAATTGGATAAGCATTAAGTCTGACCCAGCAGGGCGCTTCTTTTAGTGTGCTCTTAAGGGACTGAACTTTAAAGAAACCTCCACATTCATTTTGAATTTCACTTGAGGCAAAATCTGGTGCTTTCACTAGCGTTCCTCAAATACTCTCACAGCGATCAACAAACAAACCCACAAACAGTACCTGAATTCAACAGCATTCTCCCTGAAGACTGGGAATCCCAGCAAGTTGTGAATTCTGGCAACAGGCGAGGCATAACACAGCCGTTTATTCACTGATATTCAAACTGAATTTTTCTTCTCTGCTTATATTTTGTGAATGTTGCATTGTGTTTTTAATGAAAAGTTGTTGCATTGCTTTATTACTCATGTTTACAGCCCTGGGGGGGGGGGGAGACTAATAAAAGTCAGCATATACACATATTTAACAAACAAACAATGATGGGATGAGAAAAAGGGTAAGGTAAAGGTAAAGGGACCCCTGACCATTAGGTCCAGTCGTGACCGACTCTGGGGTTGCGGCACTCATCTCGCTTTATTGGCCGAGGGAGCCGGCGTACAGCTTCCGGGTCATGTGGCCTGCATGACTAAGCCACTTCTGGCAAACCAGAGCAGCGCACAGAAATGCCGTTTACCTTCCTGCCGGAGCGGCACCTATTTATCTATCTGCACTTTGATGTGCTTTCGAACTGCTAGGTTGGCAGGAGCAGGGACTGAGCAACGGGAGCTCACCCCGTCGCGGGGATTCGAACCGTCGACCTTCTGATCGGCAAGTCCTAGGCTCTGTGGTTTAACCCACAGTGCCACCTGCGTCCCTGAGTAAAAGGGTAGATGGATGCTAATCAGAGTCGTCTACATGTCTCAGAATAAAAGCTGCCTTACTTCATGCCTATCCAAAGTAAATTATGGGGATACATAAACTCTGCCCCTTGACTTCCACATAGATTTCTGCCTTCCACCAAGTAGGACAGTATATTTAAGATAGTTACCTGCTAAAGTGAATCTGTATTTTCTCACAATTAGCATTGCAGATTCCATTTGCATTGCACTGTACTATTGTATGAAAGGATAATGCTATACTCTTTGTTTTCCACAAATGACATTGTTTCCTTCCAGTTGTTTCTATGCAATAGCTTGATTTCAAAGGCAGAGATCTGGATTTCGATGGCAGCAAACTCTGCTAACATGCTCTCTTTTTGCCCCCTTAACCTCTCTGGTATGCCAAGGAAGGAGAGAAAATATATTAAGCCAAAAGCAAAGCAATTTGACAGATGTACTTGGAAATTAGACTCTCCAAGAGAAACCAGCCCACTAGGTGAACAACACAAACCTCATAATATGTGAACAGCTGCATTTCCTGTGATGCTGTAAATATTGCTACTCCTACAACACGCCTTTTGCTTTTGCCCACCAGATGGGTCACTACAAGTGGGTGGCAAAGCAGACCATAATACATCTTTTAGATGGCAGATGGATGTATTGCGCAATTGTTGCCAAACCATGGCAGTGCAAACAGGGTCTTATGGGGCATGTTCAATTTGGCTACGCATAACATGAAAAAAGATCAGGCATTAGCACGAGAGGAGGCTGAGATGCAGCTCATTTTCATATGGTGAAATAGCCAAGGTACCAGCTAAGTGCGCTTCAGCAATCAATAAGTCTAACCAGTTATACATCTCTAAGGGGCGATATCTAATGTTCCTCATACTCAGAAGAGATGCATTGAAATCAGTTGATTTCACTGGGTATACTCGGAGGATGACTTAGATTGCAATCATAACCCCACTTACATAGGAGTAATACCCACTGAATTCAATTGAACATACTTCTCAGGTTGCCTGTTTATGACTGAGTTGTACAGCACCCATTATTTTAAGGGGGCTGAAAATAAAACATGAAGCATCAGAATGCCTTTGTATACATCACTGGTAATCAAGAATTTAAAATACTATGTGCAGTTCTGATTGCTTCAACCCATAAAAGTTATCACACGGGGGGGGGGGGGAGTATTGGAAATAGCAACTAAAATATGACCTTTAAATAGAGCCGTTTGGACCAGCACAACTATCACTGTGAAATTAATCATTGTGGGCATTCATTCACCTTGTTTTTACATTTCTGTTCCACAGTGGAGTATCAAGAGATTAGTTAAACTGAGACAATAGCGCACTGATTATTGTAAGAACTGCATTTGGTGATGACGGTTCAAAGGGCGGGAGGGGATGTTGTGGGTGGGGGAAAGAGAACAGAAACAAGGGCTAATCTATCAAAACGCATGTCTGAATGAAGATTAATTTGGGGCAATCTATCCAAACTTTTATTAACAATTCATCAATAAAACATAAGGACATAATTTGGATCTTATCTTCTCTCATGTTTCTGATCTGGAAGTGGTGAAAAAGGAAAATCCACAGGGGAATGGATACTATGTGATAGAAATTCACAATAAGACAAGCTTTTATGTTTGAAAGAAATCTAGTGACAAAGAGAATGTTGAGAACTTTTGAGCTGAAATCCATGGACTGTTCCCAGGGCTGGTTCTATTCAGAGTACCATCTTATTTTCATCCCTCTGTGGGGGCAGCCATGTTTTTACTCATGCAAAATGTCTCTAGGAACAGTGGGGTATCATCAAGTCCTGTTTCTTCCATGTGGCACTGCAGTATGCAGCTGGAACACCTTGTCCTAGAGGTAGATTTAAGGCAGTGCCAAGAAAACACCTTCCGACCTCCTTCCCAGTTCCGACAGAATCCCAGAGTCTTTCTGCTTCCTCCCAAAGCCTAGTTAGTGCTTGCCCAGCCTGGGGAAGAAGGTTGGAGGGCTCTAGGCTCCTGAAATGCTTCCTTCTCCACACCCAGAGCCTTCCTTACTCAGCTTTGTGAAGGCACAGTGAGGTGTGTGTGTGTCAAATTTTGACCTTGCACAGGGCACCATATTACCAAAGTCTGCCCCTGCTAGCATGCCACTTGTCTACAAAACAAAGAGAGGCAACCTGCAGACCACCTAATAATTGAAATCTGTCAGTGATATAGGAATTTGCCAATGTGCAGGTTCAAAAGGTTAGAAGTGAGCCACTCCTCACATTGGTGTGGGCTGATGATATGAATGAGATTCACTTTAGAAACCCAGCTCACTGGATTCCTATCTCATCCATACTTTGGTCCAGCCACCTTGCAGTTCTTTGCTGTTGTGTACCTCAGGTCTTTTTGTTGTTGTCTACCACGATGTTCAACATCTGCATGAAACAGTTGGTTCAGTTCATGTAGTTTTGGGGAGTGCAACTGGGGCTCACTGTTCAGCAAAGATGTACGGGTTAGGAGGGTTCATTCTGTGTCTGTTGTATTGCTTTTTCAGGCTGTTATTGTGTGTCTGATGGTGCTGTTTTTGTTTTGATGTTGTTTAGACTTCTTTTATTTCCCCCCCATTATAATTTATGTGACCTGCTCTGAATGATAGTTATCCAAAGTGTGTCATACAAATCCCTTCAATAAATTAAAATGATAGTATATGGGCCTTGCATTTTCAGATGGTACCTAAGCAACAAGGTGGTTTAAAAAGTGCTTGGCTGTATTTTATATCCATCTGTCTTAGCCTTTCTGATAAGTGGAAACTCAGGCTTCCCTAATATCCAGTGAAACCACAACTGCTTAAATGAACTCCACAACATTGTCATTTGCTCTATAGCAACAGAAACAGTTTGGTGACCTAAAATGAAGGCCTTTTGTGCGTGAAATTTAAAATGCATCAAAGCTCAGTTATAACTCAAAGGATAAAGAATGGAGTTAGTCAATGAAGAGTTTTATTTGCAGGTGTTTGATAGAGAAAATGAGCCAAAGGCATATGACAGCCTCTTGCATTCAGGTATCTGAAAATGATATGTTTTTCTCTCCCGCTGTGCATTTGGCACATCCAAGGACAGGAGCGAGCAAAGCAAATATGGGGAAATTGCAAGAAAATTCAGAAGAAATGGACAGAAAAGTAACTGAAAGAATGACCGTAGGATGGCATTTCTCAAGATGTGCAGCCAAATCATGTCTTGTTGTGCACAACATAGTTAGATGCGTTGTTGAAAAGGAAAACCAATACAAATACAATTCCTCTTCATTTTGTTCTCATAAATTTTATGTTATTTCAGAGAAATGAAATCTGTGCACAGCTTGTCGAGACAAAATGTGGTAAAATGAAAAAATAGATCATCCCCACAAGAGTGTGGACACACACCTACAAAATGTGTTTTCTGCCTTCTCTTGTTTTATCAGTATTATGTACTGGCTCGATACAGTCACTAAAAGAACTTGTAAATTATATAGAAAATAACATTCCACATTTTTAGGAATGGGCAAGTGTAATGGGAAATGGTGTTGCTCATGCATAAAACTCCAAACTGCTCCAAGCAGGTTATATAGCTCAAACTTTCCCTGGTTTGACAGCGCCTTGCAAACGCGACTGTCTTAATCACTGCCAGAATCCGTCAGTGGGCGTTTCCTGAACTTCTTCCAACATAAAAATTCCTTGACCCCCAATCTCCGCCTAGCTTCTCTGCGCGGAAGCCTTCTGCGCAGAGTAGGCGTGCCAAGCGGAGGTCCTGCGCTCTCCCCACTGATCTCACTGGAAGAGTCTCAGAGCCTTCCCTCCGAAGTACTCTCAGCCTCCCCTGGTGTCACCTTGGTTTCCTTCCCCAGCGGAAGCTCTCCCTCTCTCCTTGCTGGTTCCCTCCCCTGCATCCTCGGAGCGACTTCCCTCTCCGTTGATCTTTGATGTCAGTTCCCTGACAGCAAGGGTATGCAAAGATAAGACTTACACCAGCTATGAAGTCCACTGAAAGGGAGGGATCACTTTCCCCTGCTACAGTAGTTTAGATAGGAAGTTCAAGTGCAGAACTACTGCACCTATGAGCAGTCTTGCCACAACATTCTGGACTAGTTACAGCTTCCAGATAAGATGCAATTACAGCCCCACGTAAGACTCAGCTACATTAGTAAAAATGAAACGTCATAAATGTATTATAACACCGTGACACCAGATGGCACTATAGAGATGGAAATGGGAAATCAGTGGAATTTTCCATTGTGAGGTTTAAAACATTTTTTCCGAGAATCTTCAGAGCTTTTTTTTTATAGTTGTGTAGATTCAGCCTTAAAGTGTGCCCATACCTTCCAACATTTCTCCCATGAAAATAGGGATGTCCTATTCCATACCCTCCAACATTTCTCCAATGGACATTGGGATGTCCTAAGGAAAAGTGGGACATTCCAGGATCAAATCAGAAACTGGGATGCCTTCTGTAAATCGGGGACTGTCCCTGGAAAATTGAAGAAACATAAAAATGGGTGGCATGATGAATCAGCATACAGTGTTCTGGGCCCAGTGTTCTGGGCCTCCCCTCCCCCCAAAATACAGTGTTCTGAGCCCCCAAAATTCCTCTTGGGGCACCCCTGCTCCCCCTCCTGCAATATATGAATGCATGCATCTCGGAGGCCAAAGGCACAGTTGTGCATGTAGGAAGCACTCACACATCAGGGAACCTTGTAAAAGAAAGGTTGTGTGAAGTGCTGCCAACTCATGCATACACATTGCAGATATTCCCACCAACATCGCTATTTCTAAAACCTAGTTTCTGACTAATGGATTTCTCAACTTTTAGATGTTAAACTCCGAAAACAAATGAAGTTTCTAAGTCCATTTAGTTCCCTCTGATTGTATCAGCACTGATATAAAAGGTTGCTCTGTATTTTATCTTCCTGGTTGTTCTAAAGATTTTTTCTCTCTGCTGCTTGAACAGATGAAAGTACATTTATATAGGGGATCATTTCAAGGATATATGAATTGCTTTGGAAACGTGTTATATGGATGTAAAAGCCAAATTACACCATGGTATTCTCACCTGGAACAAACTGAAGCTTATAGTCTGTGAATCTCCTGGCAAATCACCAGTTCTTCAATGTTAACAATTGTTTCTGTTGTACATTTAATTTTGTTCCTCTACTCCTGAGCAGTTTTTATTTAGAATGGACAGGTTTTAGTTTCCTATCAGGTAGAAACTCACATGCCTTCCAACATTTCTTTGATGAAAACAGGGACAGCCTATTCAATAATAATAATAATAATAATAACAATAATAATAATAATAGTAGTAGTAGTAGTAGTAGTAGTAATAATAATAATAATTTTATTATTTATACCACACCTTTCTGACTGGATTACCCCAGCCACTCTGGGCAGCTTCCAACATATCTAAAAACTTAATAAAACATTTAAAAAACCTCCATATACAGGGCTGCCTTCAGATGTCTCCTATAGGTTTTAAAGTTCCTTATCTCCTTGACTCAGGGGTCACATAACTTCATACCCACCAACATTGCTCTGATAAAAATAGGGACATCCTATTTGTATCCCCAGTTGCAAGTATTTACATTTGAGTAACTCTAGGTGTGATTGTTGGAGCTACAAGCAGTTAACTATATGTACCAAAATACACATTTTAAATAAGTTAATACAAACTGCATACACCCTGTTTATTTGATTTGTTTGAGGGAAGGCTATACAACGTTGCATCAAGCAATTTCACCCCACATTTCCCAGTGCAATTCCACACCACTTTGGTTATTGCAAGAAATCCTTTGGGGGTGTGTGTGTGGAGTGGGTTTGTTGCCCATCGGCATCAAATCAACTTTAATCATGCAACATAAATCTGCCAGTTACAGAAAGGTAGCCGTGTTGGTCTGCCATAGTCAAAACAAAAATTTTTTTTTCCTTCCAGTAGCACCTTAAAGACCAACTAAGTTAGTTCTTGGTATGAGCATTCGTGTGCATGCACACTTCTTCAGATACACTGAAACAGAAGTTGCCAGATCCTTCTATATAGTGAGAAGGTGGGGAGGGGTATTACTCAGAAGGGTGGTGGGAATGGGTGATTGGCAGATAGCTGTGATGAGCCTGTTGATGACTCTTAACGACTGCAATAGGTCTTACAGGAAAAAACCAAGGGGTGAGAAGGTGAAAAATGGCTTTGTCATGTATAATGAGATAAGAATCCAATGTCTTTGTTCAGACCAGGTCTCTCCATGGTTTTAAGTTTGGTAATGAGTTGCAATTGAGCAGCTTCTCTTTCCAGTCTATTTCTGAAATTCCTTCCCCACCTTCTCCCCACCTTCTCACTATATAGAAGGATCTGGCAACTTCTGTTTCAGTGTATCTGAAGAAGTGTGCATGCACACGAAAGCTCATACCAAGAACTAACTTAGTTGGTCTTTAAGGTGCTACTGGAAGGAAAAATAATTTTTGTTTTGATAAATCTGCCAGTCAATGAGTAAATCCCATCCGAAAACAGTGACAGTCTGGAAACACCCACAGTTTTCTTTAGAGATCACAGGTGGGATCATATGCTGATCACAAGCTTGCAGACAGTGGATTTTGTTTCTGGACCGATTTTTAAACAAAACACTTGCAATTAGGGACTGACCTTTTTTGTACCTGGCTGAGTTGCCAACTTCGTTGCCAATGTTCTCACCTGACTCATCTGGAATGAAAAACCATGGTGTCCCTTCCATTTGTCTATCGTTTTTTGCCCTTCACATGTTACTGGAGCAATTTCCATAAGTTCTAGCCAGCATGGCCAGTGGCCTGGGGTGATGGATGTTATCGTCCAGCAACATCCACAGGGCCACAGGTTAGCTACCTCCAACTTAATTTGTTTTCCCATTGCAGGCAGGTCTCTAATCCTGTTGCTATAAGATCCTTCATAGGACTCAGCTAAATTCATAAAGAAAAAACGTTTTATGTGTGTTGTATATGCATTATAACACTATGACACCAGATAGCACTGTAGAGTCCCATCTTTCCCTACTGGATTTCCCTGTATGAGTTTACAATGCGCTTCACTGAATTGCTTCTTTGGCGTGTCTAGATCCAGCTGTAGTTTGGCTTGGATACAATCTTAAAATGCTAATCTATCACAATGGACAGCAAACTGTGCATTAACCTTTATCAGTTGTTTGAGATAAGGTACGTGGAGGTCTATCCTTCACAGTATTCCTTTGGCAACCACTGCTGTTGCATGAGCTCATACTGATCTTCTAGGAATTCATCCCACAGTTTGAATGTTTACAACAGCTCAAGTCAAGGTGAAATAAGATGTGCCCTAAAAACTAAGAGCATCTCACAGAGTTACAACGGAAGAAAGCTGTCATGGTTTTGTCTGTGCACATGCTCGAAATAATAATAGGCGCTGCCAAGCTTGCTTCTTCTCTGAAATACAGCCATATGATTCAGAAATATGGAAACTGTTAAAGGCAAGTAAAAACTCTAATTATGCTAAGTGAATTGTGATGGTTGCATAAACAATATGGGTCTACATTTGTTTTTTTTAAAAAAAACGCACAGAGAATGGCATATGAGGAGTTGTCTGTATTAGCTGAATCTTGCTGAGGATTGAAGTACAGTGGTACCTCAGGTTAAGTACTTAATTTGTTCTGGAGGTCCGTTCTTAACCTGAAACTGTTCTTAACCTGAAGCACCACTTTAGCTAATGGGGCCTCCCGCTGCCGCCGCGCCGCCAGAGCACAATTTCTGTTCTCATCCTGAAGCAAAGTTCTTAACCTGAAGCAGTATTTCTGGGTTAGCGAAGTCTGTAACCTGAAGCGTATGTAACCTGAAGCATATGCAACCCGAGGTACGGTTGTACTTCAAAACTTGGCAACTGGCAATGGTGTAAAAGTCTTGGGAAACAAGTAGCCAGGGGTGCCAACTTGAATAAAAATATTTTGGGGGGTGGGGCAGGCAAGCACCGCCCTGCATAATCAATCACAAGTCATGGTGCACACACAAAATTTGAATGGCAATGCCCATCAACTTGGGGGGAGCCTGACTCCCTAAAAAATATATATTGGGGGGGGGCTGAAGGGACCTCAGTCCCTAGGAGTTGGCTCCTATGCAAGTAGCTGTAGGGTGCCATTTCAGATTTGGATTCAGGGTGGCCTGAGAGCACCTTTTTGAGGGGAGCAAAGGCAGCACAACATCTGAAGCAAAATCCTAAAGTCAGAGTTCTAAAGTCCTTTACCTGGGCAATTCAATGTTTGCAGCAAGAGAAGTTTGCATCTGAAACCTGTCCACATCATGCCAGTGTGGGGAATTTGCATACAACAGCAACAACAACAACAACAACAACAACAATAATAATTTATTTATACCCCACCCATCTGGGTATATACTTTGTTCTTTAGGATAAGTTGTTTTGATTTTATTCTATTTTGCATGACTGTTACAAGAGGACAAACTCCCTCATCATATGAAACTTAAAACTCCATAACCAAAAAGGAGAAGATCTGATGCAAAAAGGGCATATATAAGTAGAGAAAAGGAGGAGGAATAAAAAGAAGGGAAAGCTGGAATGGAAAGATGAGGCAAGTGTAGAGAAGGATAACATGGTCATTAATGTGGTTACAGATGTACAAAATACATTTATCGACAGCTTTGGGTTCATTTATTCTAGACATGTGTAGGAATAGCTATAAGGATTTTGTCCGAAGCTCTTTCAACATTTTTGAGAAATGTAACTTGAAATGAATGTAACTTTACCAGGTGGTGGTGCATGTCTACATTTAAAGTACCGTATTTTTCGCTCTATAAGACGCACCAGACCATAAGACACACCTAGTTCTTGGAGGAGGAAAACAAGAAAACAAATATTTTGAATCTCAGAAGCCAGAACAGCAAGAGGGATCGCTGTGCAGTGAAAGCAGCAATCCCTCTTGCTTTTCTGGCTTCTGGGATAGCTGCGCAGCCTGCATTCGCTCCATAAGACGCACACACATTCCCCCTTAATTTTTAGGAGGGAATAGTGAGTCTTATAGAGCAAAAAATACGGTACTTGCTACATTCGAATCCATTGAGCAATTTTGTGTAGGGACAGACAGCTGCTGCTCAACTTGTCTCATGGGAAGGGCCAACCCTGGCCCTGAAACGACTACTAGGACCTCTCTTTAGTGTGAGGCTGAAATGGCAGCAAAAAACTTTTTGCCACTGCTGAAGTTCGTCTAATATTAACATAAGCCTCTTCTGCCTTTGCATCATCATCATCATCAGAATACGTTAAGCTTGGACTTATTTTCTTCAAACTTGAAACACTCTCCACTTGTACAATTAGAATGGCCATAAATTTATCTCATAGATCAGATATGACCAGTGCTATTCTTCTAGAAAAGGAGGTGCTGAAACTCACCATGAACGCCTCCTTCTTTCTCTTAGAATGGCAATAGCACCTACCTGAGAACTGCTGGAACTCACCTGAAAGGTTCCAGAACCCACCTGAGAGGTGCCGGAACTGAGTTCTGGTGAATTCCCTCTGAAAAAAAGCCCTGGGTATGATCTGTTTCTCCTGCCAACCTAGCAGTTCGAAAGCACGTCAAAGTCCAAGTAGATAAATAGGTACTGCTCCGGCGGGAAGGTAAACGGTGTTTCCGTGTGCTGCTCTGGTTCACCAGAAGCGGCTTAGTCATGCTGGCCACATGACCCGGAAGCTGTACATCAGCTCCCTCAGCCAATAAAGTGAGATGAGTGCCACAACCCCAGAGTCGGTCACGACTGGACCTAATGGTCAGGGGTCCCTTTACCTTTACCTTTTATGATCTGTTTATCATCATTGGGTCATATACTAGAACAGGGTTTGTGATGGCCATCTTTCCATGACATTTGTTGGAGAGGTTTGAGGCAAAATGGGGCAAAGCGATAACTGTAGGTTTTACCTTTTGTACAGTAATAATAATAATAATAATAATAATAATAATAATAATAATATATTATTTATGCCCTATCCATCTGGCTGGGTTTCCCCAGCTACTCTGAGTGGCTTCCAGCAGAATATTAAAATACAATGATTCATCCAGTATTAAAAGTTTCCCTAAACAGGGCTGCCTTCTGGTTAATTTCTACACACATGGAGAAACACAAGCACATCTTTATCTTCCAAGCAAACAAGATGCATTGCCAGAGTTCAAGTACACCTTCCCTCCAGGCAAGTTGGGGCATGAAGCAGCAGGACCAGTGAGAGATGTAGGAGAGGGAAAGTTTTGAGGGCCAGAAAGAAAGACATGGAGGATAACATTTTAGTCCCTGGGCAGAGGTTTGCCATCCCTGCTCTAGCTTATCAGTCTATCCAACTTCCCCCCTTTCCTCAACCCAAGCTAGTTTACAATATCAAACCATTAACAATCTAACCATCTGGTTTTAAAGCAGTGAATCCATAACAACAGGTGACTAAGGCTGGATCTACACTGATGTATTTAACATTATTTCCCTCTATTAGAAACAATACTACATATGTCATTTGGGACACAGGTGGCGCTGTGGGTTAAACCACAGAGCCTAGGACTTGCCGATCAGAAGGTCGGCGGTTCGAATCCCTGCGACGGGGTGAGCTCGGTCCCTGCTCCTGCCAACCTAGCAGTTTGAAAGCATGTCAAAGTGCAAGTAGATAAATAGGTACCGCTCCGGCGGGAAGGTAAACGGCGTTTCTGTGTGCTGCTCTGGTTCGCCAGAAGCAGCTTAGTCATGCTGGCCACATGACCCAGAAGCTGTATGCCGGCTCCCTCGGCCAATAAAGCGAGATGAGCGCCGCAACCCCAGAGTCGGTCACGACTGGACCTAATGGTCAGGGGTCCCTTTACCTTTTTACATATGTCATTCTAAAATGTCACAGGGCATACTTGTTAATGAAAACTTTTTTACCTTGGTTTCTTTCATCAAATGTAAGCAATACCCAGCCACGCCATTTTCCAAAATGCTGTTTCTTTCTCTGCTGCAGTTCACTGGAGTCAGCATGGTGTAGTGGTTAAGAGCGGTGGACTTGTAATCTGGTGAACCAGGTTCGCTTCCCCGCTCCTCCACATACAGTTGCTGGGTGACCTTGGGCTAGTCACACTTCTCTGAAGTCTCTCAGCCTCACTCACCTGACAGTGTTTGTTCTGAGGGAGGAAGGGAAAAGGAGATTGTTAGCCACTTTCAGACTCCTTAAGGGGAGTGAAAGGCGGGATATCAAGTCCAAACTCCTCTTCTTCTGGTTGTTCTGCTCTTTCCTCTGGTGTCATGTTTTAATTCTTCCTCCCTCCCTCCCTGAACACTGCCCCTTGAATACCATTGGAGTTTGAATGCAGTAAAAAAAAGTAAAACACTACATAGGGACATATGAGCAGCGGTTCACCTATATAGTAGCATAAAACGATTAAAAATTAATTGGGAAAAATGACAGGGTAATAACGCATTATGGAAGTAAAAAGTAGGATGTTATGTGTCCATCTACTTTGACGTTAAAAACCATGAGTGTATATCGGCCCCAAGTAAAACAAAGAAATCTTAATAACAACTCTAGATCTCAACCATCAGATTGTGCATACCCGCTTTACAGATGATATCTTTCATTGGAGCCAATCCAGTGCTCTTTTGCTTGAAAAGCAGCTTTAAAATGCAAAGTTTCTCCTGAAGAATAGCCAGTGCTGTTTCACAGGTTTAAGGGAGGGGTAAATATTGTATTACATGTGAATTATTCATTCATTCAATTTTGCATTCTCATAGATGGCTACCATCTCCTTGCTATGAAAACAAAATGAGGTTTCTGGGCAGAAGGAATGCATTGGATTAGAGTTCAATTAATAAATAGCTTCTCTGGGCTCATTTAGCGGTTGCTAGAAGCAACTTTTAATAAGTAAAGAATGGTTTGTCGATTAGTCCTGGGCAGAGGCTTTGGAAACCTGCAATGCAAATGTGAATTGAATGACTGTGGTGTTGATCAAGAACGTGAGAGACTTGGGCTTAGCAAAGGCTTAGCAACTTGGGACCAGTTTTAGAACATCTGAATATTGGCTCTGGAAAAGGTCCATTTGTTAAGTCCAAAACTGGCCGAAACATGCGAGCCAAGGTGGAAGAGATTGGCTTCCATAATAAAATGGCATAGAAATGAAGTTATACTTGGCATAGTACACCTAACATTTAGGTTAATAACATTTTTGTAATAGTGAGGATACCATGCAAATAGATTTTGCATTCCCCTGCCAGCTTGTCCAAACACCATTAGAGCCAGTGATTTTAATGGATTTTGGTTCAAATCCTAATTAAACATAAAACTTATACCAGTAATTAGTCTGCATGTTTTTCATATTAGTGAAGCCGTTTGCAGCAATGAGGAGATAAAGCATTTTAACTTCAGCAGCTTAGACATTAGGTGGAAGTATAAAGAAATAATTTAGGAGAGCTCAATTATAACTTTTGGTTAAAAACTTTCCTGAAGTTTCATTATAATCCTGCTTTTGAAAAGTTGATTCAGAGCCCCTCCGGATTGGTGCTAGTTAATAATAATAATGATGATGATGATGATGATGATGATGATGATGATGATAGGTGCTATTCTGCAACATGATGCAATAATATGCATCGATGGTAGATTTATCCTAGACAGTCCTCAGCCTTATAAGTTGTTCTGTGATGCTTCCCCTGTTATTGCCATCTTCAGGGATCTTGTATATCCAAGGTTAAGGGGTGGCCAAGAATGCTTTCTATCAGACTGCTTGCCATTTATTAATTCAAGTCTGCATTACCAGAACACACTTTAGGAGAGGCTGTCATTGCTTGGTGTTCTACAAAAATGCAAACGCAACACGCTGGCTGATCTGGCTGATTGGCGAAGAATTGATGCTTTTGAATTATGGTGCTGCAGGAGACTCGAGAGTCCCATGGACTGCAAGGAGATCAAACGTATCCATTCTTAAGGAAATCATCCCTGAGTGCTCACTGGAAGGACAGATCCTGAAGCTGAGGCTCCAATACTTTGGCCACCTCATGAGAAGAGAAGACTCCCTGGAAAAGACCCTGATGTTGGGAAAGATTGAGGGCACAAGAAGAAGGGGGTGACAGAGGACGAGAAGGTAGGACAGTGTTCTCGAAGCTACAAACATGAGTCTGACCAAACTGCGGGAGGTAGTGGAAGACTGGAGTGCCTGGCGTGCTCTGGTCCATGAGGTCATGAAGAGTCGGACACGACTAAATGACTAAACAACAACAACACGCTGGCTAATAACTGCCAGTCAATATATAATCGATTATGATGTCATTCAAAATATATGAATAAGCCACTTCAAAATAATGTATATATCATACAACACATCTCACAAAATATACAAGTAACTACAAATTGTTATATGCATCAGAGTCAAACAAAGAATCAAATCAATGAATAGCGAGGAACGCCAAGCCGTCTCTCAAAGGAAGACGTCTCACAAAAGTCGCAAAAGACGACGTCTCTCCCTGAAGAAGTCTCAAAAGGACAGCATTTACTGTATTTATATTCAGTGTTAGCCTCCCCGAGCCTGGTCTTGGCCGGGGAGGGCGGGGTATAAATAATAATAATAATAATAATAATAATAATAATAATAATAATAGGTGTTCAGCAGCTTCCACTCACTTGACAACATTGACCCTATGAGAAGTGGGTCAATGGGAATGCTTTATATTTTGCACTCAGAAAAAGAGTGTTTCCTGCATTTCAGGGGGTCATACTAGATGTCCCTTCGGGTGTCTTCCAACTCTACAATTCTATGAATCTGTGTCATCCATTTTGTCCACATGATCAGAATTATCTGGATCTACTGGAGTGGCCTTAGATGCAGCCAGAAGCAAGCAACAACTGAGTAACATAATTAAAAACAGCCCAAAGCCCAATGAATTATGTATGAATTTTGAAAGCTTTCTCCCAGTATTTTAAATAGTTTGTTCAATAAAGGATCTTACTTGATCTCTGCTTCTTCTTCTCTGGGACCAACACAGCTATCAATACTTTCATGCAAGAATGGCTAATGACAGATTAATTTACTTTAAACATGAAAACACTCTTGACAAGAGATGTTACCATATCCTGTAGCTTTAGATGAATGGGATGTAACAAAGTACTGTTTGGAAGGGGGAAAGAGGTGAGGAGTTCTTAATTTTATTGAAGTCTTTAGTAATTAATTAGGAGGCACATAATGAGTACAATTCTTAAGTTGTAACGGAATAATAGACTTGCCTTTTCATCTTGGAACATCAGAAATCTGTAAGCAGAGACAAGTAAGCATAGAGTAACTAGCTGAATCTCTGGGAGGCAGAGGGAGGGGGAATGACTGGCTGAATCAGTGCCTGCGTTCTTTCAAGATATTTTGACAATACTTAAGATGAAGGCTTTGAACAATTCTGCATTCAAAGCACAAAATGCCTTTTACAAGACTAGGTGCGACGCCTTTACCATCTGGGCAGAATTCTAATGCTATCTTACATTCTTGTTCCATGGGACCCTCACATTTCTGTCATTTCAGTTGTCAGCGGCAATCCTTATTATTGGAAAACATTCACACTTGTCATAGAATTGCCAGTGGAATTCCATAATAGTAGACAAACTCAAACATGGTCTCCTTGACCTCATGAAGTGGTTTATACTATGGTTTTGTGGTTTGGATAGCTTTTGACAACCGCATGCTTCATCAAAAGCCATTGTTGCTATGGTGGCGGTGGTATGTTCTTCAGTTGGTTAGTTAGTTTCTCAAGGCCTTATGGAAGGCAGTATCAGGTGATGGTGAACAGGACAATCCAAGGAAAAGCATCTTGCTTCTCATCAGTAAGTTTGCTGTGCTTACAGGGAGGACAATGTGGCAGGAATGTCCACGTGGCGCAGGAGCAGTGGTAGGAGCACAGAAATGGCTCTGCCACTGAACTTGTGCTGATCTCCCTGCCATTGTACTTCTCCTCCTTCTACTAAGTGCGGTGGGAAGCCAGCTGACCATGGAAAAAATTACGGAGAAGGAAATGGGGAGTAAGCATAAAGGCTCTGAGTTCGGCTGGTAGGAGAATCAACTTTTGAACCAGCCCTTGCATTGTCATAGTGTAATTACCATAGTTCCCCCTTCTATGAAAATTGTTACATAACACTTTCGGCAGGCCAAGCTGCCCTTAAAGGACATGGCACAGCAAATGGAGGTTAATCAGACACTCCGCTGATCTGCCTTTCAATCTTCAGATGCCTCTTGTGCTGATGTATCCACAATTCTCTGTGCTGGGCACTTGTCATGATGAGGCAATCAGTGATGGGGCAGTCATTTGTTTGGTTTATATTTTAATGTGGCCTTATAAATTTTAATTTTCTGAACTAGTAATAAATTGAAACACAGGTCTTCTTCACCTCTTTGAATTTTGCAGTGCAGTCCTCCAAAGTACAGTGGTACCTCAGGTTAAGTACTTAATTCGTTCCGGAGGTCTGTACTTAACCTGAAACTGTTCTTAACCTGAAGCACCACTTTAGCTAATGGGGTCTCTTGCTGCCACTGCGCTGCCGAGGACAATTTCTGTTCTCATCCTGAAGCAAAGTTCTTAACCTGAAGCACTATTTCTGGGCTAGCGGAGTCTGTAACCTGAAGCGTATGTAACCTGAAGCATATTAGGTACCACTGTATGCATATTAGGTTGTGTGTTTTTTTTAAAAAAATGCATAGAGATTTATTTTCACTAATAAACATATCTTCACTAAATTAAGCATTTTCACTATTATACTTATTTGCACTAATATGCGTACAGAAGTGCATTCTATTGGGGGGGGGGCGTTGCCTGTGCATATACTCAGCAAAACTGTATAAAGAAATGTGCATTTTAGGAGAACTGCATAAAAAAAAAAGTTCAATTTCCTGAGCAGGCTTTACTAAAGAAAAAGGCTGGACCAAACTGGAAACTATGAGAAACTAAAATTGACAGATTAGCCCATCCTTAAGAGAAGATGGGGACTGGTGTCCTTTTTCTACAATGCACTTAAACATTCACTTAAAGTTAGTTACGGAATTGAAGCAGCCCGCTGAGTGTTTTAAAACATCATTCACTGTTAACAGTTATTGGAGCAACAGAGTTGGGGCAAAGCAATGCTGCTCGTCATTTATTCTTTCCATGAAGGCCAGATCCTTTTGAGCGATGACTGAAAGATTGTTAACTGTGAGAACCGTGCTACCCAGGGCCAAGGAAATGTCCATAGTCCTGTTGCTTCAGAACACTGAAGTCTCCAGGAAACAGGCCTTTGGACCAGCAGTTCCAGCACTGGTCCTGCCCATGTAATGTCCCAGTTTGAAGCCATACTATGGTTACTGCTGATGAAAACACCATCGGTGGCTGTATCTGCTCCATACTTTCAACAGTCACAGTGGGGTCCTGAGTATCAGCAGAGTCATTCTCCCCCTCTTTTGGTGGAGTCTGGTGGAAGGACTGCTCCACAGGGTCCTAACCTCCCACCAACATCACATACTGGAGATTAGGGTGGCTCTGTGTGTGCTGTGTTTTAAAGTAGATGTCAGCTTTAGGTAACTGATATTGTAAAAGGAAAGGAGATTCATATTTAGGAGATGTGTCACCATGGTTGATTTCTAATGGTGGCTGTGTCCATTACTTGCCATTGTTATTTATCCCAAAATATAGGAAAGTGTTTATACTAATTTGCTCCATTGTTCTCCCTTCAGATATTTTGGAATGAAGATTTAATGGCATTCTATATGTGAATCTTGTGTGTCTGTGTAGCAGTTACTTCTTTGTCCTTTGTGCCATTTGCAGGAAAGTCTCTAGAGTAGTATTCCAAACTATATATGCACACAAATAGGTCGCAAAGTTTGCATTCCAAACTATAAAGATTTGCAGACAACTACCGAATTGTTAAGGGATGCTGCTTGTTTAATTTTTGTTCTATCTCTGCTTTCTTTTTAAATAACGAAAATGCATTGTTTGTGAATTTTCTTGATTTTGGAGTTCTCTGCTTCATTGTGTGGAATCAAGTATATGTGTGAGGAATCTGAAGGTCTTTGGACAATTAATAAATCTAAAGCAAAGAAACTGTCCTTGCTGTTGTCCCAGAACACTTGTCCTTTGCTTCCTACTCCTGCCAATAGAGAAAAAAATAATTTATTAAATTTAAAGCGAATGACCATTTCTTCACTGGCAAAGATTCTCTCTATCAACTTATTTCAACACACTCCTATATGAGGATATTGCCAAGAGGTTTTCAAGGGCATTTTTGGTGATGTCTACCATTTCCTTTTATTCCTACTGCCAACTCCAAATAATAATAATAATAATAATAATAATAATAATAATAATAATAATAATAATTTATTTGTATGCCGCCCATCTGACTGGGTTACCACAGCCCTCTGGGCAGCTCTCAACAAAGAACAGTAAAAACACAACACAACATTGCACAGTGAAAACTTCCCTGAACAGGGCTGCCTTCAAATGTCTTTTAAAAATCACCTAGCTGAATATAATTATATAAATATGGTTATAAAATGATAATCGCATATGGAAAGACATATTGACGCAGTTTGTGTGTTCAAATATACATGCTTGCTTGCATGTATGTGCAAAAACAGCACTAGAATTTGCACATGCATTTCAACATAGCTTCTGCAGTGTGGTGGAAGCCAGAAGTAGAATGTGGAAATGCAAGTGGGAGACAGAAGGTCTGAGACTAAACCTGCTTTCTCACCTGAGACTCATATCAGCCACTTTCACACCTTACCCCAAGCTACACGTACATTACTTATTTCTTCAATACAACTATTTTGTATTACAATTGGAAAACTGCTTAGATGCAACAATAAAAGAGGATTCTTTCCCCCAACCCAGCAATGATATTATTTCCAGGTTATCAGGACAAACTAATAAGGAAGACTTTCATAAGTAGTTTTTTGTCCATTTTCCAATCAGGTAGGGGAAGACCTGGAGGGACTTTTAGCATTTGTGGAACATCACATTGGTGGACTAAGATCATGGTCCTGAAATAACATCAACACTGAAAGTATGCACTGTTTGGCATGAAGGTCAAAGAAATCCCACTCCTAGTATAAAATCAATATTTTAACCATAACATTTAGAAATAAGAATCAGCCATGAAATTCAACCATGACACTATGGTGCAGGAAGAGCAACACCTGCATATATTATCTCCACTGTGATGGAACAAGCCTTGCAATTCTGCTGATGAGGCATTTAAAGAAAGTCCAGCTCTAAGGTAACTCTTCTAATTAGCCTCCCGCAGGCAGAGTGTTACAAGGCAATGCAGAATACTTTTAACTATTTCTCAGAAGTGCATGTGTGTGACCCATACCTTGTGGCAGATGAGGTGCTTTAAGCATTGCTTTTGATCTGTATGTCACTCTTCCCTACATAATTGTGTCTCTAGAGGAACTCTGGGGGGGGGGGAATGAAGATGCAGTGAAATATAATGATGATATCAGATAAAGAGAATACAGTTGCTTCAACCTTTCTATGCATGACAGATTTGTCTTGGTTCGTATAAAGCTTCTCAACTTTCCTCTACCCCTGTAGGTTAAACTTTTTTTTCCCCTCCAGAGGGTTCTGACAACTTCCTGTGAATTTTCTTCAGTACTGTGTGTGAGGATGTGATTTAGCCAAAGTTCAGCACTTGAAAGCCTGGCTGATTTAAGCAGGGGAACTCAGCATATTCTGATGACACTCAGCTCTCCTTCTCCTTTAGGTGAGGCAGTAGAAAAGCTGGATTGGCGTCTTGCCTCAATAATGGACTGGATGAGAGCCAACAAACTGAAACGCAATCTACATTAGATTGAGGCACTGTTAGTGGGTGGTTCCCTAGACCAGATAGCTGGGAGGTTGCCTGCTCTTGGTGGGGTTCCACTTCCTCTGACGGAGCAGGTTCGTAGCTTGGGGATACTCCTGGATCCTTTGCTGTCACTGGAGTGCCTTCCATCAGCTTCAGCTGCTGGCCCAGCTGTGCCCTTATCTGGACAGGGATAGCCTAACTTCTGTCATCTATGCTTTGGCAACCTCAAGTTTAGATTACTGCGATGGGTTGCTTAGGATACAAGCTGCCTCTGAAGACAGTTCAGAAATTTCAGCTAGTGCAAAATTCAGTGGCCAGGTTGCTCACTAGGGCAAGACGGTCTGAGCATATTACACCGATCCTGGTCCGACTGCGCTGGCTACCAAGTAGTTTCTGGGCCCAATTCAAAGTGCTGGTTTTGACCTCTAAACTCTTAAACAGCTCAGGACTGCAATACCCGAAGGACCGCCACTCGTATTGGGGAGCAAAGATAGTGAACAGCAAGTAAGAAAATGCTCAGAAATGAGAGCGGCTGGGGGAAAGTGAAAGAGGAGAGTGGCTGATGGATGGATGGATGGATGGATGGATGGGTGTGTACACGAAAAAATGTGCTGAGTATGAATGGGATGGATGAATGGATCAGTGTGAATGGCCCTGCCCATCACTGTCTTTGGTCCTGACCTCTCCTGGCATGCAGCACTGAAATTATGACCCAAATTAGAATGTGGGCCTCTGACTGGCTAGGGCCTTCTGCCCTAACCTTTGAAAGTTATTTAAAACCAGAACTTTGAGTTGAGTCCAGTAGCAGTTCTGCTTGTTTCATTTTTCATGTTCTTTAAAAATAACAAATAAAATCAAACACACTTCACTTAAATTGAGACAGGAACATTTTTTGCAGGACAAAGCAGAAACCTCAGCAGAGGGAAATGTTTTTTCTTAGAACGGGTATTCAGCCACCAGCCAACCTAAAAAGGCAAGGTAAAAGGAGACTGAGTAGCTTAGGTTAAAGCACTTCCCTTTGGCTGCTATTTCAGTGCACACCAAGTCTCGCAACAGAAGCTAACAGACAGGATAAAGCCCCCTGAGGCTCTTAAACAGCATCCAAATCAGTGTCCAGAATGAAGATAAATACCACACAATTTAACATTAGCTTCTCTCCCCACCAGCACCCCAGTCTCCTGCATCAAAACATTGCAGTACACAGTACAATATAAGCGCTTAGCGTATCCCAGGGCATTTTCTTGCAATAAAATCATTATGGAAAGATCGACCTTAAAAGGACAATTGAAAGTCAGCAATAGGGTAAATTAAAAGGGTAAAAAATTAGCCTTGCACATAAATATACCAAGGGGGAGCCGGAGCGCCTCAGGCAGAGTGAACAAAATAGCATAGAATTAAAATAAGAAGGCCTTGCAGTCTTGGAATTTGAATAGATATATGAAACCAGCAGAGAATACTAGTACCTCGGCAAGCTTTTACAAATCCCGAAAAGTAGCTTTAAACAAATAAAAAGATCTTCAAGCAAACTTTTGTTAAAAGTAGCAATTTTATATATGTATGCATCCATCTGAGATTTACAGCCCATGAAAAGGCTAATAGGAATAAGCTAATAGGACTTATTTATCTCATCTAAAACAGTCAATAGTCTTCTCTTCCTTGTTCCTGAAAAAGAAAAGTTGGGGATGAAACGGCTGTAAATGAGTTCAACTGAGATGTTACAAATTTGTGTCCAGTTTTCTAAGAAGAGCTGCAACCAAAATGTTCAGCCATTGAAGAGAATGTAAGATTTCCTGCACAGGTAGAGATGGAAGCTTCTTTCAATACGAGTTCTCTCTGTTTCTCATTTTTCTGTTCTTAATAGAATATATACTATATAATAAGAGAATGCATTTTTGTATGCTGTTTTCACCAATACCTTCATTTCATGCATACTTTCCCCTAAAATGTGCATTTTTGTAAATATTATTAGGTTGGAAAATTGCACTGCCAGATTTGGGTGTGTGAGTTTCAAAGGTTAGTCCATGTGTGTTCGGGGCAGTTTGCCCCTAGCAAGCTTCCCACTTATGCATACTGGTGCAAATGGCGTTGGGCAGGATCAACGTAGCAAAGGAGGCCCCCATGGGAAGGCTGGCAGGGAGAGAGATTGGCCATGGCATGCCCTAAACATGGATTAAGACTTCTGCATGGTTGATAACCTTCACCACAGACACCCAATGGCACCCTGTGTGCCTAGCTTGAACCACACCAGGGCTCAAGACAGGGTAACCCCCATGGGGTTGGGGCATTTTCCAACCCTCACAGAACAGCATTGCATCAGCAAGGGCTATTGGAATGTGCAATGGGATCTTTGTCCTACTGCTATGCCAACCCTGCTTTCTACTGATTTCAAAAAGATTTGGCTTGATTTTTACCCAACGCTGCGTCTTCTCTGATCATTTCACCACTGCCTCAAGACCCCAAATTGTCCCTGCCTGTCAGGCGGCAGAGGAACCAACCCTCACGGCAGGTTGCCAGGAATGGATAAGACAAGGAAAAGTCCTAATCATCTGGTTTTTATTCAACATTCACAGAGAGAGGCTTGGGAATGCAGACTTTAAACAATAGACTAGAATAATGGCATTGTCCCGAGTGAGTTTCCAACCCCTCTGTCTCTCCCACTTTTTCATGCGTCATTGCTACAGGTGCTGAAAAGTGCCCTCTTCCTTTGAGCTTTTTGCTCTGCTACTTTCAAGGCTCACCAGGTTCCGTGAGTCGGGGGGGTCTGGAATGCTTCTAAAGACACTGTGTCCATCAGCTGCTGCCCCCCCCAGTCCTTCTTTTTCTTCCTCCTCCTCTCCCATTATTTTCCAGCTTTCCCCCTCTTCTGCCTCTGAGCTGTGTTCTCCCTCCAACCCCTGTTGTAATTCTGAACTGTCCTCTTCTTCCCTGGAAGAGTCAGGCTGGGGAGGTGCTCTCCACAATTCCTCCTCTGCCAGTCCCTGACATCGCCAGGGCAAAGCTTCTTTTCCTTCCTTCTTTATTTGTTTGCTTTTATCACTCTGAATGTAGGGACACAGGTGGCACTGTGGTCTAAACCACTGAGCCTCATGGGCTTGCAGATCAGAAGGTTGGCAGTTCGAATCCCCGCGGCGGGGTGCGCTCCCGTTGCTCGGTCCCAGCTCCTGCCAACCTAGCACTTCGAAAGCATGCCAAAAAGTGCAAGTTGATAAATAGATACCGCTCCGTCAGGAAGGTAAACGGCGTTTCCGTGCGCTGCTCTGGTTTTGGTGTTCCATTGTGCCAGAAGTGGCTTAGTCATGCTGGCCACATGACCTGGAAAAACTGTCTGTGGACAAATGCCAGCTCCCTCAGTCTGTAAAGCAAGATGACGCTGCAACCCCAGAGTCATCTGCGACTGGACTTAACTGTCAGGGGTCCTTTACCTTTTTATCACTCTGAATAATTTGGCATCCACAGCAAACTTGTCCATCTTACTACTCCAGCTCATTTATGAACAAATTAAACACACACAAACACACAAACATTTCCCAACAGGGATCCTGGAGGCAGAAGGCGAGTGGAGTGCAGCTGCTTTGCTAGTGTGCTGGTCCCGGGGGGCTACTGTGTGGCGTGGTCCAAGTCCATTCCGAGGTCAAGGGTGTGGTATGGAGGCTGTCTGTCAAGGCTGAAGTGGGGTCCAAGGCAAGGAGTCGGGTGTGGTCAGGAACTCTGGAAGAAGAGCAGGACAGGGTGCCAGCAGGAACAGGTTACCAACAATGTTGCTCCCACAACCTGGGACTGGGCTGGCTGGCTTTTATCTGACCCAAGGCATAGGGCGGTCCCAGTCCACAGGTGACTTGCCTCTCCTGGCCTGGAGGCGAGCACTCCTCCTGCAAGAACTTAGTTCCCTCCGCCTCTCTGCCCTGAGCCTCTGCAGCTCAGGAGAGGCTGGAGGGTTACTGGACTCAGAGGCAACCTCACCTTCCCCTGACGGGGCTGAGAGTGGAGCACCTGCAGTCAATGGGTCCTCAATCACCTCCAGAGCCAGAGCAGATTCAGCTGGTGTCTGCTCCTGAGGATCCAGCACAGGTGAGGACCCTTCAGGCTCATGCCCCAGTCCCAGCTCAGCTGGTCCTGGAGGCAGGGACTCCTGTGCAGGCTGGGATTCCTCAGGTTCAGCCACTGAATCCGATTCCCAGGCTATCACAGCTAGCTTCCCAGTAGCTGAGTCACTGTGGTTCTGGGAGAGGGGTCAGGAATGCTTTCAAGGGACACTGAGTCTGTTAGCTGTCTCTCCCCTGGTGCTTCTTCTTCCTGCTGCTCTCCCAATATTTCCCAGCTTCTACCCTCTGAACTATGACCTTCTGCAAACCACTGTTCTTACTCTATACTGTCCATTCCTCCTCAGTCCAGCCCCTGACGCTTGATAAACAGTAGGAGCCCACTTCCTGAGAAGCTAACACAGTGGCTCCACCCCAAATGGTGAGCCACCTCAGTAACCTCACTTCTTGCAAGCTTCCATTGTGAGAACTGTCTATTTATTATTTTCTCTGCTTACTGGCTGGGAAAGGTTCTGGAGAGGCACTTCTGGATAAATAAAATGGCACCAGAACAGATAAACAATGTGCTGAGTATACAAAGCAGCTTCATTTATTCATGTGGTGGGGAGAATTGCTCTTGACACTTTGCTGCTTGAGAAATGTTGTTGAAATGAGCATAAACAGCAATTAATGCATATGTGGCTCAAGGGGAATCTCACCTCACCCAATCCTTGGGGAATTTAAATTTTTATTTTATTTTAAGCTCTGATCTTTTTCATGTGACTAAACAGCAGGAATGCTAACTGCATAATACTTGGGGTCATTTTTGCTTGGAAATTAATTATATGAGTGTATAAACTATGCTAAAATGTAGGCAAGTAATTTCTCTCAATTAAATGGAAGATTATTCAGGGACATGTGAGAACTTGGACCAACTCCTACATTCTATATTTTTGCAAGATATCGAGATACATTTAAAGTTTCACTATATTTGTTTCTCTAGCAGGCAACAGTGGAGAGCTTTAACTTTGGAAAACTTACAGCGCATTGCAGAAGTCTTATAAAGCTAAATGCAAGCATATGTATTTCAAAGTTCACATAGCTCTAGGGTAATATGTTATGCAGTTCTATTTACTGCCATAAGATAGTAGTTTATTATGGGTGATTGCTTTTTTCATTTCGTTCAGTTGTTATGAAACAGAACGACAGCCGTATAAACTTCCCATAAATCCTCCCAATCTGTTTCTTAAGGGAATGTCTGAAGGGAGCGTCACTTACCCAGATGTAAGTGAAGGGGGGGCACACGAAAGAAGAGAACGTTTTGTGTGAGTGACTACTTGAGGAATGCTTTCACCACACAATGCAAACTTGTGAATAGCAAATATAGACTTTAAACAATAGACCAGAAAGATGTGGAAGTAGAACAGCCGCAAAATGTTATTTTGTAAGAAAGGTAAACATTGCCGTCTTTATTTTTTCCTAGGCAGATAACATTTCCTGAATACAAAATCAATTCTGCCAAATTTCTGTTTTTTATGGGAAGCAAGAAGTCATTAGGATTCCACACTTCAGAATGCTGGAATGTTATGCTGAATCTTGTGATAATATAATATGTTTTATTGTATTGTATTTTGTATTTCAAACATTAGCTATTTTGCTGTAATTAAAGCTGCTCCTCCCACAATGACTTAGGGCAGAAATTTGGTAAGGAAAGCACAGGAGATCTGCAGAAATAATGCAAGCTGTGTGGGAACTATCACAAACAGGAGTCACCTAGAACCTGCTCCTACTTAATGGGAAGGGCAATCCAATTTCCCAATTCAACATACTGGAGGGGGCTTGGATAAGGCAGATGTGTCCCTCCCCCCAGTTCTGCAAGGGAAGATCCCACTTCTATGGAGGTTCTCACTTCATGCGCTGAAAATGTGGACAGGAAGAAGCTGCTACCAGCACTATCTTAATTCATGAATCCAGTGTAAAGTGCTGAAACAGGGCATTTTGAAAGTGGAGAGGAGGCAGAACTGGGGTGGCCAAGCATCTGCTAGGTCACAGTAGCTCAGCATATGGCCCAAGAGCTGCATGTGGCTCTCAAGATATTTTTGGTGGCCCTCAGCAACATTTGAACACTCCAAAAGGCAGGCAAGGGCCCACAGCCCAGCTCGCTAGCTGGCCAGGTCGGGCTCGCTAGTTCTGGGAGGAGGTATATGATTCCCCAGCTGGAATAGGCTGGGAGCAGGTGTGGGTCACATGCATCATCAATCCCAGCAGGCATAGCATAAGAGGGCAGCAGAGCTGAGGTGCTGTGTTTGTTCACTTGCCCCTGTCGAAGGACCTTGACGTGGATAGTCAAGGACCTCCATGCAACTGTACTTTGGGCTTAAAGCTGGACTGCATCCTGACTTCAGACTTGGATTGACCCTGAACCTCATTTCCTGACCTTTGGCCTCTGGAGTTTGAATTTTGGACTTTCCTGGTGCTGATTGACCCTTGAATTTTGAACTTGGACTTGGCACAGTGACTGGTTACCAGGCTGGCCAGGATCAGGACATTCAGCAAGAATGGCTACAGTTGAAACAGTAATACATTACATCACATTATTTTGAGTAAGATTGTGATTAGGGGACTTGTGTGGCTGCTCTGCTACTGATGAGCAACTTTGTCTGGCTTTCGAAGGTTCTTTGTTTAGAACATACAGATGTGGACCAGACAGACCTTCAAGTAAAGGACTCATTCAAACAGAACTCAAAGGAAACATGGTCACTCTAGTTCAACCAGCTGTACCTTCTGGTGTTCTAGGAGGCCCCAACTGAGAAACCTTCCCCAAGCCCCAAGGCTTTTGGTATGTGAACCAGACACGCATCAAATCAGCTCCTTCCCCTGCTATCTGGCCCTTCAACAACTGGATAAACCTACAGTGAAACACAGAATGGGTAGGTAAGTGCCATAACCAGAAGCCAAGATGCTAGCATGTATGCCAAACGTATGGTGGCTCTGACATTAATATACAATTGACTCTTAACCTGAGCCACATTATGTTCCAACAAGGGCCTAAGGAGGCAGAGAATCTCTGGGATTTCCTTTTCAGAAGCTTTCTGAAAACTCAGAAAAGACACTGCAGAAATAGAGTATTATTAAATTAATCAGCTTATACTTAATTTAATCATGCTAGTAAATTTTAACGTGTGTTTTATTGTGGGGAAAATTATTTGACTGCGTTCTTGGCAGCCAATATAATTAAAACTAAAAGTATATCATTGAGACACAGCTCAGACCAGAGACGAGTGGTTCCTAAAATAAAACCAAGGGCATTTTGTTTCCACGTCTCATTGCAAATGCATTGGCAAATTTATAGTCACAGGCACACAAAAATGTTATACTCAGGACTTTAACTTCCTTTAAAAAAAAAAAAGCCCCATTAGTTCTGGTTTTTTAACTCAGAAGCTGGGAGATGGGAAAATAAAATTAGATTCCATCTTCTTCAAATTACCTATTGATTTAATGTGTCACATTATCAAAAGGAACTAAAAATAAAAGTGCATTGCAAAAATTACTGCACTGAGTACATAAGGGGGGGGGGAGCCTAGGCTGTTCCAAAAAGGGGTTCACAGCAACTCAAGAACTGAAGTCACTGTTTCCAAATATTCCTTCTGTTCTGAGTTGATAAGGCACATCTACTAATTCATAAAAGTTCCTGTAGTCTTGCCTCTTCCTTCCCCTCTGTTTTCTCCCCTGCAACCCCTCTTAATAGAATCTTTCATCACACACAGCAGCTGTAGGGACTTCTTCAAAACCCCAACATTTAAAAATTAGATTACATGCCAAAATCTTATTTCAGCATTGTTTTTCTTGCCAGAATTCCTGGGTCTTATACCAGCAGGAACACTTCAAGAAATGAATGGCCGTTGTAACAGGCAAATATGGCAAGAAAAACCCATGCTCATTTTTTAAAAGCCCCCAAAAGAGATGTATAAAATAATTGCCCCAATCCAGCTAAGGAGATTTACAGGTTAAAAGCAGGCTTTTAGGAGCGTATCATTCCTGGATTGAGAAGTATAGATATTAAGCAATTGGGCACTGAGATACACTGCCAAATGTGCATCCAAGTAGAGATTGATCCTGAGGAAAATTCCAGTGGGCACCTCCTATTCACATTCTTGCACAATGAGTCACATGCCCATGCCATATTTGCAGATGACTAGATTCAGAGCCAACATTTGTGAAATCTATTAGGGGATGCAAGAATGCCCCTTTAGTTAAGGCAAATAGCAGCTGCATGCTTCGGCTGTTCTAAGTTTCAAACTTCTGTTGCTTTATAAAAAATGGCACCTGCTGAGAAAAAACACACACATTTGGAATGCATGACGTATACCCGGACAAAAAATCTCAACAACGTTTGTTTCCGGATTTTCACTTTTTGAAATGTGGCAACCCTATCTGAGGGAGAGCTATGAATGTGCCAAATTTCAAATACAGTCGTACCTTGGGTTAAGTACTTAATTCATTCCAGAGGTCCCTTCTTAACCTGAAGCTGTTCTTAACCTGAAGCACCACTTTAGCTAATGGGGCCGCCAGAGCACAATTTCTGTTCTCACCCTGAAGCAAAGTTCTTAACCCGAGGTACTATTTCTGGGTTAGCGGAGTCTGTAACCTGAAGCGTATGTAACCCGAGGTACCACTGTATATGCAGTAAAAATTGCCACAATTACAGCAATTAAACGGCCTCAGCCTAGTATACCTGAAGGAGCGTCTCCACTCCCATCATTTACGGAACCACAAAAAGAGGGGGAAGGAAAACAAGTTTTGAAATGTCAAAATGATTGTAAACTTTGTGAAATGTATAAACTTGAAAAGTAGAAATAAAAAAAAGAGAAACTCAAAAAGGAAGGAAGGAAGGAAGGAAGGAAGGAAGGAAGAAAGAAATGGTTGTGGATCAAATCACCAGATAATTCCTCTAGTAATACCATAAGGCTCACATGCTTCATAAGGCAATACAAGCCCAGGATAATGTGTGGCAAATTTGCTCGTCCCAAGCCCTCCATCCTCCCCATGTGGATTTGGGCTTCAAATATGAAATGTGGGGGTGCCTGGAGGCTTACAATGTAGCTTACATGTTTTGGACAAGATGGATTGTTTCAAGAAGTGGCAGAGAGATATTTCCAGATTTGTCTGGCAGGGCAAGAAGCCTCGAATAAAATTTAAGATATTAACTATGCTAAAGAAAGAGGTGGATTTGCCCTGCCAGACCTTAAACTTTACTATGAATCAGCTGCTTTTTGCTGGCTGAGAGAATGGCTGCTTCTTGAAAACACTGATGTGCTGGACTTAGAAGGTTTCAACAATGTATTTGGTTGGCATGCATATTTGTGGTATGATAAGGTAAAAGCACATAAAGCGTTTAAAAACCATATTGTTAGAAAAGCACTGTTTAATGTCTGGATAAGATATAAGGATTTGTTAGAAAGTAAAACCCCAAGATGGTTGTCACCAATGGAAGCAAAGGCTCAGAAAAAACTCAATATGGAGGCCAAATGGCCAAAATATTGGGAAATTCTGGAACAAGATGGAGACAGAATAAAACTGCAGAGCTTTGAAAAATTGAAAAACAGAGTGCAGGATTGGCTCCATTATTACCAAATAATGGAGGCATATAACTTGGACAAAAAAAATGGTTTCCAGGTGGAAAAATCAAAATTGGAAACAGAATTGTTAGATCCCAAAATTAAGAATTTGTCAAGAATGTATAACTTGCTGTTGAAATGGAACACGCAGGATGAAACGGTGAAATCTGCTATGATTAAATGGGCACAAGATGTTGGACATAACATTATGATGACTGACTGGGAACAGTTATGGACCACTGGTATGAAATTTACGGCATGTAATGCCCTAAGAGAGAATTTAATGAAAATGATTTACAGGTGGTACATGACACCAGTCAAGCTTGCAAAAATTTATAATTTACCTGACAATAAATGTTAGAAATGTAATGAGACTGAAGGTACATTCTTTCACCTTTGGTGGACATGCCCAAGGATTAAGACATTCTGGGAGATGGTTTATAATGAAATGAAAAAGGTATTTAAATATACCTTCCTGAAGAAACCAGAGGCCTTTCTCCTGGGCATGGTCGGCCAATTGGTGCCAAAGAAGGACAGAACTTTTTTTATGTATGCAACAACAGCAGCAAGAATACTTAGCGCGAAGTATTGGAAGACACAAGATTTACCCACCCGGGAAGAATGGCAGATGAAGGTGATGGACTATATGGAAATGGCGGAAATGACTGGCAGAATCCGAGACCAGGGAGAAGAGTTGGTGGAAGAAGACTGGAAAAAAATTAAAGATTATTTACAGAAATACTGTAAAATTAATGAATGTTAGAAAAATGTTGGAATGAAGTTATATGGCTTTAGCAGAAAGGTTATAAGGAATTAAGTACAAATAGATTTTTAAATGTATTAAAGGGAAAAAATAAGGTTAGAATAAGTTAAGATAAATTACAGGACAGAAAACTGAGGAAGATGGAAAGGAATTGCTGAAACAGTTAATTGAAGTGGAATACAAAAAGGGAGGTGTGAGGAGGTCGTGGAAACAAGTGAATGAAAGATAAGATACTGAAATTATTGGATGTGTTTTAAATTGTGTCTGTCAGCATTTCATAAGGCAATGCAAGAAGCCCAGAAAACATGGGACATATGTGCTGGTCCCAGGCACAGGAAGTGGGTCTGAAAGATGGAGGAAAAGTGTGGGTGCATGTAAGCTACATTGGTTTAAAAAAAAAAAAATTATTAACATATTTAAAAAAATATGTTAAAAATATGTTAAAAATATTTAGCTGCTGAATTGCAACTCATTACCAAACTTAAAACCATGGAGAGACCTGGTCTGAACAAAGACATTGGATTCTTATCTCATTATACATGACAAAGCCATTTTTCACCTTCTCACCCCTTGCTTTTTCCTGTAAGACCTATTGCAGTCGTTAAGAGTCGTCAACAGGCTCATCACAGCTATCTGCCAATCACCCATTCCCACCTCCCTTCTGAGTAATACCCCTCCCCACCTTCTCACTATATAGAAGGATCTGGCAACTTCTGTTTCAGTGTATCTGAAGAAGTGTTTATGCACACGAAAGCTCATACCAAGAACTAACTTAGTTGGTCTTTAAGGTGCTACTGGAAGGAAAAAAATTTTTTGTTTTGACTATGGCAGACCAACACGGCTACCTTTCTGTAAACAGACACAATTTGTGACATTGACATTGCGCATTATCAGCACTGATCACAAAGCATGTCTATTAAGGCATCGGTCTTATCTTCCAGTTTCCTGGCTTTGTGGATCGTGATACAATACTAGAAAGCCTAACTCTGATCTTAAATTGGCTTCTTCTTCTTCTTCATTGAATTTAGTGGACAACCCTATGCATACTCGGTTGGAAACAAGAGTCATTGAACACAATGGGCTGACTAGATGGAGGGACGGGTGGACAGAGAGAGCATTTTTTTTCTTTTTCTTATAGTTTTGTGAAATGCAATCGGAGAAGGACAGATAATTGGAAACTTGACAATGCTAACCATCTATTTAGCAGAAGACATGGAGCTGGAGGCAGTATCCTTTCCCCAGGGCATTTTTAGAACAGCAGTCCATGCACTAAAGCCTTCTTCTGCACGGGAAATATCCTTACTAGAATACCTGAATTAGCCCAACTGCTTTCCAAGATAACCTCTCTATATGCAAATATTTTGTCATTACTACTTTCCGTGAAAGCGGCGTTCCTTGATATTTCTTCCATCAAAGCACAGAAGAGGAGAGCTGGGCTTCATAATTCTAACCATGTACTCTGAGATACTCACCATTTAATAACCACTGGATTTAAGGGGCTTTTGAGCATGCAGCTATTTGAAATGTTGCCGATGTTTACACGCAGAATAGTTTGTGAAAAGGTGATGTGAAAATTCATTGAGCATTGGAGAGTGGCGCTGAATAGCAATATGTTTGTTAGCACACATACAAAGACGTATGATGGAAACAAACACAAGCTATTAGTATTTGCATTGTATTAACTCCCCCCCCATAATGATATATAGGTATGTAAATCAGGATAGTCTCTCATACTGATTTTGAGGTAAAAAGTAGTGCTTCTGTGTAAGTGATTTCCCCTTCCCTAAAAAAAATAAAAATTAAAAATGCTTATTTGGCAGAATAGTTATAATTTTATAGCACTACTTCCTTCTATTCCCCCTTTTGATGCATTTTAATGCATTTGTACTATATTCGTTCTAATTGCTAATTATTTATTTACTTATTTTACAGCTAATTTCACATAGCAAATAAGGTGATGTCACAACACAATGTGGTCAGCTACATTTTAATATCACTGAAGATAAATTCAAAGGCAGTGCTTACTGACTAGACAATTACTTTAGCAGCAATCTCACAGAACCTGCAAAAAAGGAGAGTGCTTTTTTGAAGCTGTCAGAAGCGTTCATGAAAAACAATGCATACTTTCAATCCTAAGAATAAACATGTCAAAACCTACCTCTTATTACCTAATGATTTTTCCAATATTTGCAAAATGTGAATAATGTTTCAAATCTAATTGGGTTAACAAAAACCCAGTTTTTTTACTGTGTGTGTGTGTGCATGTTCAATCTAAAACCCCTTTCCGAGAAATATAAGGATTGGAGCACAATCCCACAAAATGGGCATGATCCAACCCAAACGAAGAATGTTTGCATCCAGTAAAAGTCAAATAAATCTCTCTCAGATCAACAGGACTGAAATGTGCTTACCTTTGGCTGGTTTGTGCCCATGTTGTGTACAGTTAAGGACATTTGAGCTCCAAAGAAGTCATCTTTGCACTGGGAAGAAAGAACATTTGTCCATTTAGAAGGAGAAGTTTCTCTTTCTTTGAGGATACCTTTGCCAGCTTAAATGAGTAATCTATTTGTTCTTCCATTGTTGGAAGTAAATTCAATATGCATTTGAATGATTAAATGCTATAATGGGAGTAAACATAATTCATGCTGATCTTATTTACATACAAGTTTCAAACTAGTCTCAGGTCCAGGAGATAAAAGGGTTCCCATTAAAGATTTATTGAAGATTTAAACAAATGTGACTACCTTGAGGCCAGTCAGAAAATCTATTAAAACAATGCAAATTAAAAGATGGAAACACGCAGATTGAAAGGAATAGTTGAGGAGCAATTTAACTGCTAAAGAATATTTGTTGTATATTGGGTGTGGCAATATGATCCTAACAACAATATGATCCTAACAACAACAACAGCAGCAACAACAACAACAGTCTTTCCTCAGACACTGGATTACAATATTTAAGTTCAAAAGGACATAAGTGCACAGTTGGATTTAAAAAAAATCATTAGTAAAGAAGGGGACAGAAAAAGAAAGTGATCCATTAATGCACCTTGGATTTCATCATTAATAATATCAGCTCTTTGTGATGTACAATGCAATTCTATATATGTCTTCTTAGAAGTAAGGCCTATTTTGTTCACTGCCAGGTAGGTGAGTATAGTACTGCAGAGTTAGTGACAGAGGAAGCAAAACAAAAGTAATGAATCATAATGAATCATAATGTGACCACAGAAATTGTATATGACTCGGTTAACCCCATTTCAATGTACATATCAGAAGGGCAAAACCAGTGGAGGTGCCTCATTTTTATGCCTTACTGATGAGCTTCCAGCTGACTCCTTTTAGAAGCAAAACACTGGATTAGCACCTTTGAGTCCAAATCTATCTTGAAGACCTTGGGTGGTGCGGCAGACATATTTGTCCATCCTACTTATAATAGCGTTGAATGAAATGATATGGAAAACCAATTTTGAGTGAAATGATACGGAAAACTTATTAAAGTGAATCTGTGAATAATAATGCCACTTTCATGTTATATTTCAATATTTAGTCCGATATAGTTAGCAACAGAAAATGCATGCTTTCATAGCTCAGGATGAAGAGCATGAGACTCTTAATCTCAGGGTTGTGGGTTTGAGCTCCACATTGGGCAAAAATATCCCTGCATTGGAGGGAGTTGGACTAGGTGACGCTCACAGTCCCTTCCAACTCTATGATTCTATGATTTGCATTCTGATACCTTCCTAATGCTGGAACATAGATGGTGAAATGATGTGGACAGCATTTGGAGACAAATTCATTTATGGCATGAGAAGTTCAAGTCTCATATCTGCATCTTATTCTTCCCATGCACTTATTCATTGGATATACCATTGTATTACAATGGATGGAACTCACTGAAGTGAGTTAGGTTCCAGGGAATCAGTTGTGCGGCTGATCAGGAAGGTTCTGTAGTTCTTCAAAGTCCAATGAAACAGTGGAGACACACATACTTCTGTGGGATATAATCTATTGGTACAGTCAAATGCAACGTTCCTTATTTGCCTAGAGTGGGCACATGCAGGGGGACATCCAGTCAGTGAAACTTCCTGTTCCTCTGCTCTGGAGCTTCCTCCCCCTGCATGTGATCTGGGAGATGGGTGTGGCTCTGGCTGACTTCATAAAAGAGCTGATTCAATTCGACTTGATAATGCTATTGTCTTGTTGCTGTCCTTTTGCTGCCATGCTGCAGCCATTTTGTATTCTTAATGTAATTTTGCTGTCTGCTGGCTCTCAGCCAGCAACACATGAGTTCATTCTCCCTATGAGATGAACTTACAGTTTCTTTGTGTAACTACCAAGTAAAGTCTGCCTTTCAGGGATCAAATCGATATACGATATACGATATACGATATACGATATACGATATCTTTATTGTCATTGTCCCATGCAGAACAATGAAATTGAAAAACTACATAAAACTACATAAAAACTACATAAAACTACTACAAAACTACATAAAACATTCAAAAACCCCTAAAAACTCTGAAACCCCATTTTAAAATACACTATACTATAGAGACCCCTTATGCTGTGTTTATTTCGTGAACTGAAATATGAGTAAACTTTTTGTTACTTTACTCAGAAAGACTCTTGTGTCTTTATTCTTTTAGGAGGGATCAAAGGGGATACCAGGAATAAACTCAACTAAGAGAGTCAAACGAATCTGCAAACTAGCTTCCAGCTATATTGAGGGGAATCTGCTCTGCTACATCACTTACTGGCGTGAGTGAAGGAAGAATATTCAGTATATCCTTTCCTACTATCCTTAACATTCCCACAACTGCAATGAATCAACAAGTAAGGAGGAAGGTTTAGATAGCAGACTTCAGCAAGGGCATGTAATATTGCAGAGCCACGAGACAGAAATAGATTTATGTATGCACAAAGGATAGCCAGCTGCAGGAGCAGCACCTTGGAGACAGTGATCTCATCTTATTGTCTAGATACAGCCTGGGCAGGAAAGAACTGGGAATCCAGCTGCTTAGCTTGGGATCACTTACTGCAGGAAAGAATTAGAAGTTCACACCTGTTTGGAGCTCCATTTTCTGCAACAGGTAACATGGATTGTCTTCTTCCTGCAGCCCCTTCCTCTGGCACTCTTTTTCTGGCCAATAATGGGAGTCTATACAGTGGTACCTCAGGTTAAGAACTTAATCTGTTCTGGAGGTCCGTTCTTTTGTTTTGTTTTGTTTCTTAACCTGAAACTTGTTTTAACCTGAGGTACCACTTTCACTAATGTGGCCTCCCACTGCCGCCACACTGCTGGAGTGCGATTTCTGTTCTCATCCTGAAGCAAAGTTCTTAACCCGAGGTACTATTTCTGGGTTAGCGGAGCCTGTAACCTGAAGCGTATGTAACACGAGGTACCACTGTATCCAAAGAAATGACGCTCTGGTGTTGAAAATGAGTTCTATAGAAGACCAGGTCTCCAGTTCCTATCACCTCCATCTCCATTTGGCTCCTAATATCACAACCTTGCCAATTCCTTGCTATTGCGGCCAAAGGGTCTTTCACCATCGGAGACAAAGCAACCTGCTCTAGTACCTGGAGCGGAGCTCGTCCCAGGGGGCATGGCGCGCATACCAGGGGGCGTGATGTGCTGCCCACAGGGGCCGTGGCGCATGTCCTGGGGCATGTCACCCCCCTTTGGAATGGCACCTGGAGCAGACCGCCCCCCCCTCGGAATGCCCCTGGTCCCTATCATTAGTAGTTTGAGTTACTAGAGTGTTTCAGTTTTGTTTTCTCTCCACTTCTCATTCATCCAGGCTCCAATCTGGTTTGCCACATTTCTGTATTGCTTTGTGAATTGTTTTAAGAAGTCAGCATACATGTTAGCATCTATAGACATTACACTGTTCACATGAGTTGAGCTGTGTGAGAAGCGATTTGCACATATTGGAACCAATTCGTAGTATATGTATCAGTCTTCCTCCCAGTTACAGACAGAAGGTACCTATGCACAGGAGTTACTGCCTCTGTGGTTTCTCCCATGGTGGTCTAGGTCAGGGGTCTGCAACCCACGGCTCCGGAGCCGCATGTGGCTCTTTTACACCTTTGCCGCGGCTCCGGGGCAGATACTAGCGAGGGGAGGAGGCGCATTGTGCGCCCCGACACTCCCCACTGTGGCAGGCGCTGTACTGGCTGTGACGTCGCATGGGGGTGGTGCGTGCGTTAGTCACGCACCGTCCCGACGTCACCTTCCCGCCCACCTGCCCGCTACATTGTAAGGATTATGTACGCTGGTCACTGCATTGAAAGGGGGCATGTACGCTGGTCACTGTTTTGAAGGGGAGTGAAGAACACACACACACAAAAAGGTAACTTGTTAATTTAACGTTTATTTCTATGAGGAGGAGTAATTCTGAGGGGTCAAACAAAGAAATAATTTAAAAAGTGACAAAAAAGTTATTTTTATAATGACGAGTTTTGCGGCTCCCAGTTTTTTTTCCTTCGGAAACGGGTCCAAGTGGCTCTTTTTGTCTTAAAGGTTGCAGACCCCTGGTCAGGGTGTATATATATTAAAGCTTCCACTTGTGCAGTTCATTCTGATACCATGAAAGCAAGGCTTTTTGGAGCTCCACCACTTGTGAGATATGCAAGCAACATGTCAAAATAAGTCACCAGGAAGATTTTGCTTATGAGTTGTATGCAACTTGGTGCTATGCTGGATGTGTTTTCTTGAACAAATGAATATTCTCCCCTTCTCCTTCCCCAGGCTTAATCTGTGCTGGGGCTTCTCCCACCCTCCAGAATGCTAGTGCTGATCTTTGTGCTAGTGCAATTATTTAGTTGCATTCTGCCCTGTATTTGGATTAGCAAATGTACCCACTTCACGTTCATGAGGTCCTCTTTGTGGTGCTGGGTCTTCAACACTGAAAGTACAGTTGGTGGGTGTGAGAGAGAGCCTTTTCAGCTGAGAGGTCCAAATTGTTAAATTGCCCTCAAAGGGAATTTCATCATTTGTCCCCACCTTTTAACTGCTTCTAAATGGGCTCTCAAGCCTGTTTTATTCATGCAGGCATTCACTATTGTTATTTTTGCTTAGAGCCTATAATGTTTTAGCTGCACACTGAGATGCTTTGTGATGTTGATGCTGCTATTATATTTGTGTTTTTCATGGTTATGATTGTATTATAATTTGCATTGTATTGTGCATTCTTTTGCTTTGAAAGCCACTGTTGTCTGCACTTGTCACAGAAAAGCAGGGTGAAAATGCTAGTATAAATAAAGAAAAACAACAGCAGAGACACTTGTGCAACTAAAGGCAGATGAAAAGGATGGTCTAAAATGCTAGAAAAGGTGCTAGTTATATTTTAATCAGCTTCAGCTTTTGGCCATGTTCATATCCTCTAACTCCAAACAATTGTTGTTGTTGTTTAGTCGTTTAGTTGTGTCCGATTCTTCGTGACCCCATGGACCAGAGCATGCCAGGCACTTCTGTCTTCCACTGCCTCCCACAGTTTGGTCAAACTCATGCTGATAGCTTCGAGAACACTATCCAACCATCTCATCCTCTGTCGTCCCCTTCTCCTTGTGCCCTCCATCTTTCCCAACATCAGGGTCTTTTCCAGGGAGTCTTCTCTTCTCATGAGGTGGCTAAAGTATTGGAGCCTCAGCTTCAGGATCTATCCTTCCAGTAAGCGCTGAGGGCTGATTTCCTTAAGAATGGATAGGTTCGATCTTCTTGCAGTCCATGGGACTCTCAAGAGTCTCCTCCAGCACCATAATGCAAAAGCATCAATTCTTCAGCGGTCAGCCTTCTTTATGGTCCAGCTCTCATTTCCATACATCACTACTGGGAAAACCATAGCTTTAACTATACCTCTAGCTCCAAACAATAGAAACATAAAATTGTAGAGTTGGAAAAGACGTTGAGGGTCATCTAGTCCTGCAATGCAGGAATCTCAACTAAAGCAACTATGACAGACGGTCATCTAACCTCTGCTTAAAAACATCCGAAGAAGGAGAGTCCATCACCTTCCAAAGGAGTCAGTTCCACTGAATTAAATTCTATTACATACTTTTCCTCTTGGTGTGTTAATGAGCAATCTATTTCCCCAAACCAATTTGTGCAACACAGTGCCCTCTTTTTACAGAATAAAAACAACAACACAGCACAGGAATATCCCCAGAGGACTAGCACATGCATTCCCTTCATTGATTACATTGTACCGTATTGATAATTACATCGTGTTACATCACTTAGCAGAATGATAACATTAACAACAGAATGAGAATACATCATACACTGGATAAAAAGGCAACAAATCCAGTAATTAAGAGCAGGCCACTTTTTCAGAGGAAAAAATGCAATCAAACTTGATTACCTGACCAGCTTAAGAATTCCAAAACTATGTACCATCTTTCAACCCAAAGATGTATCAGAAACCAAGTTTCTGTTTCACCCAGCAACATTGACTGTCAAAGTTACATGTTCTTAATGTGAGCCCCCCAACCCACTGTATTTGCTTATTTAGTGACAAATTAGAAAAGATACTGTGAGATCAAAGCTGTTGTCCATCCTCCCATCATGTACATCTGGAGGGGATTAGAGCTGGTGGAATCTGTCTATCCCTTATCCTCTGTACTGTTTTGCTGAAAGAGTGCCCCACGCTCAAAACAATACAAATGGCAGCTTCAATGAGTATTGGGAGAATGGGTGGTATTGAGGAATGATCCAATGGCCCCATTCCCAGCACCATTCTTCCAACTCTACCCTTCCTGATAGTTGGATCTGCTTTGAATTTATAGATATATATGAAGCAGCTGACCATGTAAAATTAACAGCTGATCACACTGGCTGTTGTACTTTATCATATCATGTTATATTCCGATAGCATGTGTTCAGCTATTGTAATGGATTCATTTGATGGATGAATCTGCCAGTTTTGGTTTCTCCTGGATTCTCATTTTGTTTCAGTCTTAAGTTCAGTCTGCTATGATTCCTTGCCAGTTTGTGCATTTTTTTTAAAGTGCTCACCCAAAACTGCAAGCCTTTCAGTGGTACCTTGGTTCTCAAACTTAATCTGTTCCGGAAGTCTGTTCCAAAACCAAAGCACACTTTCCCATAGAAAGTAATGCAAAATGGATTAATCTGCTCCAGACTTTTAAAAACAACCCCTAAAACAGCAATTTAACATGAATTTTACTATCTAACAAGACCATTGATCCATAAAATGAAAGCAATAATCAATGTAGTGTACTATAAAATAAATAAAACAGTATTGTAGATGATAAAAATTAAAATTATTATTTTTTCTTACCTGCACTGATGATAGTCATTGTTTGGATGGGGGGCTTTCATCCATTTCCACAGTCACACAATCAATCAATCAATCAATCAATCGTTGAACTAGGATCCACACAGTCACAAAAACAAATTAACTGAAAAAGCCTCAAAACAAAAAATGCAAAATAAATAGCAAAAACCAAAGCAGCAAATATAACCTGCAAATATCACCTCAGAACACTGCAGTCGGAAACGGAAGGCTTGAATTACAATGGGGGGACGCAAATTAGGAGCGTAACAGGAAACACAGGGGGACTGAAAATGGAGCACGTTCGGCTTCCGAAAAATGTTCAAAAACCAGAACACCTACTTCTGGTTTTGCAGCGTTCGTGTTCCAAGTTGTTTGTGAACTAAGTTGTTTGAAAACTGAGGTACCACTGTATTATTGTACACATATTTTGACTGACTGTGCTGGTCCCTGGGGGAGGTTACCGTGAGGCATGGTCAGAGTCCGGTCCTGGGTCGAGGGTCTGGAGACTGCCCACCAAGGGCAAAGCGGGGTCCAAAGCGAGGAGCCGGGCAAGGTCGGGAACTCTGGAAGAACAGGTCTGGGTGCTGGCAGAAACAGGTTTCCAACGATGTTGTTCCTGCAACCTGGGACCGGGCTGACTGGCCTTTATCTTCTCTGAGGCCAGAGGCGGTCCCGGCCCACAGGTGACCCGCCTTTCCTGGCCTTAAGGCGAGCACTCCTCCTGAGAGAACCCAGTTCCCTCCGCCTCTCTGCCCTGAGCCTCTGCAGCTCAGGAGAGGCTGGAGGGTTACTGGACCCAGGGGGAGACTCACCTTCCCCTGACAGGGCTGGGAGAGGCGCACCTGTAGGCAATGGGTCCTCAATCACCTCCGGAGCCAGAGTGGATTCATCTGGTGTCTGCTCCTGAGGATCCGGCACAGGTGCAGGCGCTTCAGATTCAAGGCCCTGCCCTGGCTCAGCCAGCCCTGGAGGCGGGGACTCCTGTGCAGGCTGGGGTTCCTCCAGTTCAGCCTCTGAATCAGATTCCCAGGCCATCACACTGACGAACTTAACCACAAAACTGGGAGAAGTGTGAATTTTGAAGGATAGTTGTGTTTTGGCTCATGTTATTTTGGGTAGGTTCCTATCGAAATGCAAACCAAACCACACTTCTCTCTGATCTCATCCTCCTGACCTTGGCTTGCCAATTGCAAAATTGCAAACCATTGCAAATACAAAAAACAGCCATCTGTGAGAATGTAGGGAAGTACCAGAACAACCCAGAGGTCTGCTAGCATTTCACCACCATTCAAATAACACCCACCCAGCCAGATTTCTCTAGAAGCTCATCAGCAGTGTGTGATGAACCCCTATCCCTTCTGGTTTGTTACAAATATCTCATATACTCCATGCAAACCTGGAGCGTCCAAGCAACTACCATGGATTATAGTAACTAGTAAATGGTAGACCAATTTTTCCTGATTTTATCTAGCAGTTTTAAAAAAGTCCCAAAAGCTCATAGTCATCACCACAGCTTTCGAAAGTGGATTCCATACATTCACTGTTTGTATGTATTTCCTTCGCATCAAATAAATTCAACATTGAGTTATGTCTGGTGGGAGGAATGTTCTCCTTTTCTTCCTCACATTCAAGAGAAGCCATTGTTTTGTCTGTAGAACAGTAATTACACGAGTAGGTGACATTGTCTGTGCTTCAACCAGAAGAAGATGAAACTTTAAAAATTTCTAATTAAGCCCCAGGCCTACACAGTTTGGTAGAAATTAGAGGAGAGAGCCTTTTAACTAGTTCTGAAAGATGCTCTGAGTTTCTGAAGAGAACTCCGAAAGTAGGATAATGAGCTATCGGAATCTGAATTGGTACTTTTATAAATAAACTTTCCCATTTTGAAGAATATTTCCCAGCCTACTGTAATGTTGGAGAATTATAACACTCTTGTTTAAACTAGAGGAAAACTTATCAAAAGCTTTCTCACACTGAGAGGGAAATGACATTTTTTGTGTTATTAAAATGTAATGTATGCTAATAATTAGGTTTGAATTATTTAAAATCACAAAACAACTCATAGACCAAAGCCACAATGAAAATTCTGTAGGAATCAACATAAACAACTTTGATTAGTCAAACAGTCATGTGTTGTCAATACATTAATTAAATGCAATTTTTATAACTGGGTGCCCAGAAATGTGGCTTATATTTAAGCAGTATCAGCCCAGTGTGATAAATTAAGCATTTGCAGTGGGATGGAAAAAAAAGGAGACAAAGACAGAGGTGATGGATGGAAATGGGATTAAAAAGAAGACCATCGGTTTATAAAAAGGACAGGGTATAGTACCCAGGGCCACCTTAAGCATATCCGGTGCTGTGGTGCAAAGATCCCTCCGGTGCCCCTTTCCCAGCGTTTTTAGGGCTGGAGGAGGCGGGGCAGCAGCTGGAGGGTGGCTCCTCTGGCGGGGAAGAGGCGGAGGCTAGACGTGGCACCTCCTGCCTCAGCTGGCCGCTTTGTGCTGCGGTGGCCACGGCAGGCAGCAAACCGAGCAAGCGGGCCTGCGTCAAGTGAGCGAGGGCGCATGCGCCACTCCCGCCAAGTGTCGGCTCGGTTTTTTCCCTTTTAGCCTTCTGGCGCCCTGCAGAATTCGGTGCCTTCAGCGTAAAGGGAAAAAACCAAGCCGGGGCTCGGTGGGAGCAGCGCACGCACCCTCGTTCACTCAGCCTGCTAGTTCGGTGTTCCCCGGACTCTTGCCTAGTGCCCTCCAGAACTTGGTGCCGTGGCGCCCCGCACCACTAGCCTCTATGGGTAAGACGGGCCTGATAGTACCATAGATAATAAGATCGTAAGACACGTCTGTAATGCCTAAGGGAACTAGAGAAGTCCTCCCTTTCCTGGAGAAAGCTCCATGCTTGACACAGGGAAAACCAGTGGGGACAATAAAATACACATGAGCACCCAATAAGAGTCATCAAGGTGAGGACCCCCATGCAAATTGTACACACAGAATCCCATTTGCAGCCCACACCTTGCACTCAACACTCATGATAGAAAAGCTCGGATTGAACTAGTGACTTAAATGCAGCTTCTTTCTCCTTTGAGCCCAGCTCTTAGTCTGACACTCTCTCTTCCTCCTCCTCCTCCTCCTCCTTCTGCGATCACTCGTAGCCGAGTAAGATTGTCTTCCCTGAACATGGTTTCAACAATGAGTCTGTAAGTGACTGTGGAGGCCAATTCTGGATCCACACATCCTTCCATAGCGGGGACATAGGTTTCCGGGCGGGAGTTGATCATGGTGAGAGTTTGCCAAACGTGTCTTCCTCTTAGTACGTTTCTCCCTTTCATCCTGAGTTTGACCGTCTTCAAAGCCCATGACACCTTTGGTAAAGGCTGTTCTCCAATTGAAGCACGTGCAGGCTAGTGTCACCCAGTTGTCGGTGTTTATACTACTTTTTTTTTTAGAGTTGCCTTGAGAGAATCTTTAAACCTCTTTTGTTGACCACCAGCACTGTGCTTTCCATTTTTAAGTTCGGAATAGAGTAGTTGCTTTGGAAGACAATAATCAGGCATCTGCACAACATGACCAGTCCAACAAAGTTGATGTTGAAGAATCATTGCTTCAACACTGGTGATCTTTGCTTCTTCTAGTACCCTGGCATTAGTTCGCCTGTCTTCCCAAGTGATGCGTAAAATTTTTTTGGAGACACCGTTGATCAATTTTTTGAGGAATTGGAGATGGTTTTTATAAGTGGTCCATGTTTAGTGGTTAGATGTTAAGTGGTTAGAGTCTGACACTCTAACCGCTACACTACAATGGCCCTCAAACTGGTTTATGAAAGTGAGTGAATGAATGGAAGAGATAATGAATGGATGAATGATGACTGAAGATGGGGAGGGAAAAGGGCGTATCCCCATTCACTGCTTTTGGCTTTGCCCCCACTACCCATTGTCAGCATTTGATCCCCTTACTAAAAGGTAAAGGTTAAGGACCCCTGGAAGGTTAAGTCCAGTCGCAGACGACTCTGGGGTTGTGGCGCTCATCTCGCTTTACAGGCCGATGGAGACTGTGTATGTCTGCAGACAGTTTTTCCAGGTCATGTGGCCAGCATGACTAAGCCGCTTCTAGTACAACGGAAAACTGAAACCAGAGCAGCACATGGAAACACTGTTTACCTTCCCACCGGAGCGGTACCTACTTATCTACTTGCAGTTTTTGGCATGCTTTTGAACTGCTAGGTTGGCAGGAGCTGGGACTGAGCAACGGGAGCTCACCCCATCATGAGGATTCGAACCGCCAACCTTCTGATCGGCAAGCCCAAGGGGCTCAGTGGTTTAGACCACAGTGCCACCTGCGTCCTAATCCCCTAACTACTAGCCACCAAAGGAATGTGGCTTTCAGTTTCAAAAAAATATTTGCTCACATCTGCCATAAGGGAAGCCTTCATGTATATGTGAAGGACTCCCATTCTGCAAATACCCACATCAGTGAGCTATGGAATTTCAGGAAGTTCTAGCTGTTAGGTGCTTGCTGGTTCAGCATACATGCCAGATTACTTCTGAGTAGAGATTAAGCCGATGATGAATACTACAGGTTTTTTTATATATATATTCTTTTTTTTTTTTAGTTATTTGATTACCTCACATTTATGAACAGTTGAGCAACATGTTGCTTGTGGCATGGTGACAAATTGGCAAACTCTTGATGAATGCACTTGTTATTGAGAACCTCACTATTTAAAAATTAATCTGTAAAAGGTCCAAGATTAAACATCTGTTCATCCAACTCCTACCTCAGAGAATAAGGTTGAAGAGGGATAAGGAAGCAATCCCTTTCCATCTGTGGGTTTTTGTTTTGTTTTGTTTTGTTTTTGCAACGATAAGCTCCTATAATAGATTTCCTTTCTACAAAAGATTTGCATTTGTCGCTTTGGTGAGGGATAAAATTTAATATGCTTGCAACAAATATTGAACTGATGGAAATGTTCAGTCCAATCCTTCAGAAGCCGAATATGTTGCACGGCTGTTAAAGAAACAATCTAAATAAAGAACCATTAAGATGAAATATTATCATTCCTGCTTTGGAAGAAGGAAAATCAGGTAGCTCTAGGCATGAAATGGGGAGTGAGGAATCCAGACTGAGATAGCAGAAGGAGTAATTAGCAACAGTTTGTGTAACAGAGGGGATATTATGTTGGTTTTTAATCCTTGCAGTTCCATGGTATTCCTAAGAGAAGCTTCCCACATTTTGGTCAATACCTTTGACAATAGCTTTATCCCAACACTTTCAGATTTTAGGGACACTCCTGCCAGGCATCAAAGGTGTGTGGAATTATCTGTCTTACTGGTACAATTATGGAACACTAATTTAGATTTTATATTATTAATATGAAAGTTCCCCTCACAGTTGGTTGGGACACTCACACTGCAGACCTTTTCACAAAGCTCTCCATGTGTACACAACGTGCGTATTGATTGATGCACAATCTAGGGAATAATTTCATAGGTGAAGTTGTGCCTCAGTTCCCCATCACTCCCTTTAAACCCAAATTCCGAGAACACAGAAGTGGATTGTTCCTTGAATTTCTTTCAAGGGAAAGAAACAACCAATAATTAAGGACTAATCTGCAACCACTCCAATAATATAAGTGGCCATATTAACTTACAGTTTGGTCCACAGTTGTGACTTGTTTATAAACCTGCTTTGCATAATTATAAGGATTAGTGTGCATAACGCGAGCAATGCAACAAACTGGATTTTGTGTGTACAATTTTTTTGATTACTCAGTTTGCCTAGGGCCGAGGGAGAGCTATGCTGTGTCTGCTGTAGCTCAGAGCAAGATAACCTCAAATAATAATTATTATAAATACATTGCTCACATAGAAGTTAGGAAATAGTGTGGGACTTGATAATCCTGTACATGTGTTATGTGGTGGCTGGAAAGCAAAACTGGAAGTTTAGAACATCATCTCTTTCTCTCCAATGCATTTTATTTCTCTGTAGGATTTTTAAATAGAAGTGGCTAAAAATGTGCCTGTGTGATAATTAGAATTATGCTGATTAGCTCAAAAGGATGAGTAATCTCATTTGCTTCCAGTGAGTGGAAGATAAACCACATAATATTTCTGCTGGCTCGAGTCCTGAACAGGCTTGTATGATTACCCAAAGTGTAGTTACACTAAAAAAATTAAAAAAGTGAGAGATTGTGAGCTTCATAGTTGGAGCTAAACCGATCTCCATAATATGGAAAATAATGGTACAGCCAGAAACAACAACAACAAAGTTATTTTGCCAACTTGTATATTTGAAATATGAGCTTTGCAAGGAAAAATATTTGGGGCATACTGAACAGGATGTTGGTACTGGTTATTAAAACCATCATTAGAAGACCTGACTCTTCTGAGGTAAGATGTTTGACTACTAGGAATAAGGTTTTCTTGGTGGGTTTCCTAAGGAACTCCCTCCTTTCTTCTTAGATCAACTTACACCTGGGATAGGGAACTCATGGCCCTTGAGATATTTCTGAACATAAACTTGCATCAGCCCCAGCCTGTATGGGCAATGGTTAAGTAAGACAGGAGTTGGGTATTGCAACCTAGCCAATTTGTCACCCACAGCGCTAACTTTAGTGCAACCAATTTATAGACTGTGGCAGTTTTATCTTAAATCCTCAAAGTGCTGTTCAGCACTTCTGTGTTGTGGAGTTGTGGGCAGTAGTGGACAGTGTAATGGGATGGTATTGCTCACCTGATGTCCCATTGGTCACATTGCTGCTGGTTACCAGGAGGTAGAGAGGGAGGGGCAAGAAGGCAGGGAGTTCACCATGATGCAAATAAACCAATGGTGCATTGACTTCCCCCCTTCCTTGCTCTCCCTCTGAGCATAAGGAACAGGAACATGAGTGACCAGAGGTCAGGTGAACAGCGGGGCTACACCAGGCTGTCTACTACTGACTATTGGGCCATAGTACTGTGCCCTTACCATGAGATGAAAATGATTTGCTTGGATATTGAAGGACACAGAACAGGAGAAAATACTGAGCCAGCATTCTGAAAAAAATAGAAATGAGAACAGGCTACAGTTCTGCTTACTGACAAACAAGGAGAGAAATAATTATGAATGAGGGAGAAGATTCAAGCTCCACACACTTTTGGGTAATGTAACATATGAGCTGTTGGAGAAGCTGCTGGGTTCTTACTTCCTAGGAATCTTGGAAGTCAAGAATCATCATTGGCTGGATTCAACCTGGGCCATAGCAGACCCAATGGGACTTCAGTTTGATCAGTAGCGACTGGTAGGGTGGAATGTGTGGGGCTCTGCTGCTCTCCTGGCTTCCCAACATCATGGGTTGCTGTCGCTTACCAAAAGGGAGAGGAGAGGAGCAAGGCACAGAGAACATAGCGTGGTGTGGACTGTGGGGGCAGGAGACCAGGTAGACTTCATCTCACTTCACTGAGCTTCCTGCACATTCCTCCCTTTTGATAAGTTGCATCAATCTTCACAGCTGGGAAGCTGAGAATGCAAAAGAATCCCACCTGTGCTGCCTCACCAACTGCTGCTGAACTAGGTTGTGACTAACAGGCTCCATTGAATTCAATGGGTATACTCTGCTTGAAGAATGTCTTAGTCCAAATCCATCCCAGTACTTTGACTCAAGTTACAAGACTAACATCAGGAAGAGCTTTCTGACAGTAAGATGATGATGATGATGATGATGATGATGATGATGATGATAATAATAATAATAATAATAATAATAATAATAATAATTTATTTGTACCCCACCCATCTGGCTGGGCTTCCTCAGCCACTCTGGGCAGCTTCCCCCCCAAAAAATTAAAATACTGTAATACATCAAACATTAAGAGCTTCCCTAAACAGGGCTGCCTTCAGATGTCTTCTAAAAGTCTGGTAGTTGTTGTTCTCTTTGACATCTGGTGGGAGGGCGTTCCACAGGGAGGGCGCCACTACTGAAAAGGCCCTCTGCCTGGTTCCCTGTAACTTGGCTTCTCGCAGTGAGGGTGCTGGACCTCAGTGTCTGGGTAGAACGATGGGGGTGGAGACGCTCCTTCAGATATACTGGTCCAAGGCCGTTTAGGGCTTTAAAGGTCAGCACCAACTCTTTGAATTGTGCTTGGAAACGTACTGGGAGCCAATGTAGGTCTTTCAAGACCGGTGTTATTTTGTCTCGGCGGACACTCCCAGTCACCAATCTGGCTGCCGCGTTCTAGATTAGTTGTAGTTTCCGGGTCACCTTCAAAGGTAGCCCCACGTAGAGCACATTGCAGTAGTCCAAGTGAGAGATAACTAGAGCATGCACCACTCTGGCGAGGCAGTCCACAGGCAGATAGGGTCTCTGCCTGCGTACCAGATGGAGCTGGTAAACAATAAGAGCTGTTTAACAGTGGAATGGTCTCCCTCAGGAGACCGTGGGCTCTCCATCTTTGGATGTTTTTAAGCAGAGGTTGGACGGCCACCTGTCATGGATGCTTTAGCTGAGATTCCTGCATTGTGGTGGTTTGGACTAGATGAGCCTTGGGGTCCCTTCCAACTCTCCAATTCTGTGATTCTATACATAAGAGTCATTGCAACTCACAGCCTTATCTAGAGTTATATGTGGCAGATAAACACACCTCACAGATATCTTACCCAAATATCAGAGCAAAGGTTGTCATTATAAATAGTGAAGGACTGGAGCCTTTCAGCCTATCAAGAGTCAGACTTTGATGTAAAGGCCTACAATTTATACTTCAAAATATGCCTTTTCCAAGTCACTTTAAAATTTATGGGCTTATGTAATAGTGGGCTGGTTTAAAATGAATTTCTATTAATACCTGCCACCTTCATTCAAGGCTTTGTGTTAGGTCCTGAAAGCTGGAGCGCAGAAAGTGAAGTGGGTGTGCATATTGATGCCACCTTTGGTGGGAGGAATGATTTAATATTAAGTTTTCTTAATTATGAAAATACACCCACACACCTGTACAAAATTGCTTGGAACAAATCATTGCCTAAGGCCAAACTAGGAGTCCTACCTGGAGTGTTTATATTATCTTTCTCCCTCACTCCCTTGGTAAAAGTGCCACAAAAGCCTCTTAAAAACAGACTACAGAAAGCAGATGTTTATCCTGGAGGTAAAAAATCCACATATTCCATAAATTCCGAGTATGAAAAATGTAAGGTAAATATTAATCAAGGCGGAACTCCCCACAGACTTTCACAATACACATGTCAGGTCAGGCTGCTAACACACCATACTTTTAAAGCATGTGACTTCCCCCAGCAAATCCTTGAAACCACAGTTCATTAAGGGTGCTGGGAATTACAGCTCTGTGAGGAGTGAACTGCAGTTCGAAGGATTCTTTGGGAAAAGCCATGTGCTTTAAATGTGTGGTTTGTTCGAAGCCTGTGACTCAAGGGACTCCTGAGTGGCAGGCTGAGTCCTGATGTCAGGGCCTGACTCTGAAGCACCTCTGCTATTTTCACTGCTTGTCTTTCTGACGCAGCTGATCCCTTCTCTCCTTGCATCGGAGTCCTGCCTGCAAGTGCCTTTGATTTGATGCTCAAAAATGCATTCTTTGCCTTGAAAATAAGTGCATTGGAAAACAGCCAGTATAGTCTTCAGACCACTTTCCCCACACTTCCTTAAAAGAAAGCCCAACAACCTCAAATTATTTATTTGTAACTAAATTTATAACTTGGGAAGCCATTATTTATTTATTTATTTATTTTTATTGATACACCAAAAGACAAGAAAAAACAAGAATACAAATGAAAATAGAGATGAACACAATATTAATTACAAGATTATAGAGCAAAAAATGGTCTTTGGACTATAGACCCGTCCTCCCGTCTAGTCCCTGTTTCAATTATGTTACTTGTTGCCAGTATACACTTTTATCATAGATTGACTAATTCTTAGTTTATCTTAGATCTCATATCTTTCTTAATGCTACTATTGAATTTATTCAAATGCCATTTTTGATCAATCTCATTTATTTTTATTCAACAAGTTTTATAGACCATTTAATCAATAAAACAATATGAAACTTTCATTAGAAAATACCTATAAAATTAAACGTTAAAAACAAATTGGTATATGATTGCTCAAAATATAATGAAACCGAGGGTTTTTAATTAAATGTGCATCGTTTAGTTTCACGTTCAAAGGACATGTCTGAGTAGGTTGTTTCAACAAAATGCTTTTAATAGGTACCAAATAAAATACAGTGAAAATGCCTGCCTAATGTTAATGAGTGGCCACCACACTGAGTGGCTGATTCCTTACAAATAAAGAACTGATATTATGTGGTACATATAAAAGTCCCAGTTGTGCGGTTTGAAGCAGTCAAATAGAATTGTAGAGTTGGAAGGGACCCCAAGTTTCACCGAGTCCAATCTCCAACAATGCAGGAATCTCCACTAGCACATCCATGACAGATGGCCATCTGACCTCTGCTTAAAAAGATGAAATCACCACCTCCCAAGTCCCAAGGGAGTCCATTCCACTGTGTAACAGCTCTTACAGTCAAATAAGTGCTTCTTGATGTTTAGTTGGAATCTCCTTTCTTGTAACTTGAAGTCGTTGATAGGGTCCTACCCTCCAAGGCAGGAGAAAATAAGCTTGCTCCATCTTCCATGTGACAGTTCTTTAGATATTTGAAGGTGGCTATCATATTTCCTCTCCATTCTGAAGGAAATCAGCCCTGAGTGCTCACTGGAAGGACAGATCGTGAAGCTGAGGCTCCAATACTTTGGTCACCTCATGAGAAGAGAAGACTCCCTGGAAAAGACCCTGATGTTGGGAAAGATGGAGTGCACAAGGAGAAGGGGGCGACAGAGGACGAGATGGTTGGATAGTGTTCTCGAAGCTACCAGCATGGGTTTGACTGAACTGCGGGAGGCAGTGGAAGACAGAAGTGCCTGGCGTGCTCTGGTCCATGGGGTCACGAAGAGCCGGACACGACTAAACGACTAAACAACAACAAATCATATTTCCTCTCAGTCTCCTCTTTCCCAGGCTAAACATATCAAACTCCCTCAACTGTTGCTCATAAGGCTGGGTTTCCAGACTCTTTATCATGTTGGTTACCCTCACTTGTCTTCCCTCTCACTTATACTGATGGTTATATCTAAGTCACAAAGTGTATTATGATTCTGTATCTGTTGGTGAATAAGTTTTTGTGTGACAAACTTTCTCGTACATGTTTGACTTAGAAGGAGCATTTGATGGGAAATAAGGCCACGGTATTCAAGACATCAGGAGTGTTCAGTGTGCTGAAGCAAGTGTGGGAAACTTTGGCTTTCCAAATGTTGCTGAACTACAACTCCCATCAGCCCCAGCAAGCATTGCCAATATCCAGGGGTTATAGGAGTTGTAGTTCAGCAAGATCTGGTAGGCTAAAGGTTTCCCACAACTGTGCTAAAGCAATATGGACATATTCATCTGCCCCTATCATGTAATTGTCATACATAACCTGTCTTTCAATGAACTCCAGAGATAAGCAATGCTTCCAATAGATTTCTGCTCTATTGAACTAATTTTAATTCATTCTAGGAAGAGCAGGCAAGAAAGTTGAAGAGTTGGCTTGCTTCAGACACTCCAGATTCTGGTCTACTTACTATTTCTCCTTCTTTAGCAGGAAAAACACCTTCAACTCAGAATCTAAACATTAATCAGCCTGAAGCAGTAGATTCCACCAACAGAGAAGGGATACAATTTTCCTGCCTCAAGCTCAAGTTTTCTGTATCGGTAGACAGGTAGATAGATATGAACACCTGTCCACAAGGGGTAAATATTCTTGACCTTTCACCTCAGGTGTAAACACACACATACACCAGTTGGCACAGCTTAACTTTATTAAATACCACACATAATAGTGCAAGAGAAAATAAATGCACAAAGTAGCATTCCAGAAAATAAATGTGATGTGTGTGCCTCTATGAAGTAACTAAGGGCAAAGAACTGAATATGGAATGAAGAGCTGAAGACATAAATAAAAGCAAGCTTAGCAATGTGGGCTATTTCAGTATGCACAGCAATCATATATAGGTCATAACAGATTCTGCATATAACCAAAAGATACATTTAAAATGAGGGCAACATTTTCTCTCACAAAAAGTTGCTGTAATTTTTTTTTTAGAGTTTATAAAATGCGCTGCTGGGGAGCATTTCGTAACAAAAGGTCATTATAACAACCTGGGGCAACATGCCATAGTCTCTAACTGGTCCCCAAATGCTGGGACTCTCCCAAAAACCCGTATGCCACCATGGTTTCTCACCTTGCCACGCAGAGTCCAAAATTCACTCTTAAAAACATTGCATCAAAGAGCACCTATACCATTATAAATGGTGGGCAATAGCTCAGTGGGAGGGCATTGGGTTTGCATGCTGAACATGTGAGGTTCAATTTCCAGAATTTCCAAGTAGAAGAGGGGCCAGTCTGAACACCTGGAAAGCTGTTATTAGTCAGTATAAATAGAGACCTAGGTGGATCAAGGCTCTTACTCTGTATACATCAGCTTCTTGTGTTCCTATGGTCAGCCATCTCTCCTTGCCCTCCCAGCCCCTGCAGCCCATGTTCATTGTGAGATACCTCAAAGCATCCTTCCATGGTGGCATTGATGGGGGCAAATGGTCCTTTCTGGAAATGCTGTGATGACCTGGAGCAACAGCAAAACTGTACTCAGTATTTTATTTCTTTTTAGAAGGAAAGGAAGGGAGAAAAGCATCTGCCACCAGCAGTTTGGAACGTATGTTTCCCAGCCAACCCCAACAATGAAGATGGTTTGTGATGGTGCAGAATCACTTCAGGCTTAGCTTTGTAAAATGGACACTTGTAACAAAAAAGGCTGGCCTTGCCCTTCAGTTTAGAAGTATGCATATCTGTCGAAAGCTTTCCTGGTGTTGCAACAGTATGCTCTTTGCAGAAACAAGGTTGTTCCAAATTCTATCTGGAAGCATTTTAAATTATCCTCATCCACTTGCCTTCTGAGGACTGTGCATAGGGTGGAATACCAGATCGCCGGCAAATGAACTGAACTGTTAAACAAGTATTGTGTTTCCCTTGCATTTGTATTCCTCACTGCAAACAAGGGCTAAAATGTATTGCTCCGATTTAAACGTATCAGCTTGGATCTCCTTGATGTCTTTCATAGCTGCTGCTTCTATACCAGAAGTGGCTTGCTGAGTGGGGTGCAGCAACTGCACTTGCTTCCCAGAAGGTATGTTGCTGTTGCCTATTGGGAGGGAAGCCATGAGGTGGTCAGTTTGGTGAAAGCATGCAAGGAGCTAATCCAGAGTCCCAAGTAGAGGTGGTCTCTTTGAAGGTTTTGTCAGAGGCAGAGGCATAGCAACCTGCTCCGGTACCCAGAGTGGCACTCATCCCAGGGAGCATGGCACATGTCCCAGAGGGCATGGCACGTGTCCTAGGGGGTGTGTCGCTAGCAGTGCATGCCAATCAGGGATCAGCATTTTGTCACCCCCCTTCGGAATGGTACCCAGGGCGGACCATGCCTCGCCCGCCTCGGAACGCCCCTGGTCAGAGGCAGGGATGAGGAACATGTGGCGCTCCAGATGTTGCTGGATGCAAACTCCCATCTGCTCTACTAGCCAGTATGGCCTGTGGTAAAGGAATTATGGGAGTTGTAGTCCAAAACCATCTTTGGAAGGTCACAGGTTCTTCAACTCTGGTCTGTGGCAAAACAGCATTTGTAAGAGGCATCCTGAAGTAAAGCAGAGACCCTTGCAAGGTTTTGTGTTGGTCTGGCATTTCAGACATCCAAAAATGATGCAGACATGTGTCCTCAAAAGTACAGCTAATGTCTCTAAGCTTACCAGATAAGGAAATTCCCAGACTGGGGAAGAGAAGGGACAGCAAAGTCCATGGTGCTGAAAGGTGGGGAAGGAGAGCTCTGTTATGACTGACATGTCAAGCTTGTAATAAGAGGAAATGGTGTTTCTCTCCAATCCCAGTGCTTTGGGAGAAAGATGTTGTAATACAGTGGTACCTCAGGTTACATATGCTTCAGGTTACAAACGCTTCAGGTTACAGACTCCGCTAAACCAGAAATATTACCTGAGGTTAAGAACTTTGCTTCAGGATGAGAACAGAAATCGCGCAGCAGCAGCGCAGCAGCAGCAACAGGCCCCATTAGCTAAAGTGGTGCTTCAGGTTAAGAACAGTTTCAGGTTAAGTATGGACCTCCGGAACGAATTGAGTTCTTAACCCGAGGTACCATTGTAAACTGCAGGGCACTTACAATGCAATTGAATGGAGGAGGTGTATTCATGTACATTTGTATCATGTATGCCCCCTTCACATTAATGTCAAATGCATGGCTACTTGGGAAATGGTCAATAGATGCAGTGGGATTCCCTCCCACATGGGTTTGCTAAAGGCATGGAGTTAACAGACCTATACACGAATTAACCTTCTAACACATTGCCCATTCTTTGAGCGCTCTCTATAGCTCTGATTTCCCCAATTCCAATAAGGGTCTAATTCTTACCATAATGTCAAGTGTCTTTTGAAAAGGGGAAAATATTGTTGAAGAGTCATTTGACACTGAGAGTAGACTATATCGGAAAGAATAAATATTATTGACTCAACAGCAGCATTTTTTATCCTTATATAGGGCGGTATATAAATTCAATTTATTATTATTATTATTATTATTATTATTATTATTATTATTTCAAGTAAGTGTGTGGACATTAAACCAAGAGTAGCTGACACACTGCCTGCCAGATGTTCTTGGTCTACAACTCCTGTCATTCCTGACTAGTAATCATGCTGGCTGAGGTTGATGGACATTATGGTCGAAAAACATCTGGAGGGCAACAGATTGGTTATCTCTGCTTTAAACTATCAAGGCTTAAAGAGGTCAGCCATTTTAGTTGGGAAAACTCTTTGCATTTTCTGAATCTAGAACAGGGATGGGATGCAGGCAACTAAACTTTCAAAAGAAGAGTAAGGTTTTGCCAGTTATGGGAAAGTTAAGGGCCTCTCTACTAGGACTGCCAGCTTTAAGATTTAATCACAGTGATTAATCAGGGAAAAAATGTAGCAACGTTCTAAAAATTTGTCCTCAGTTAATTAGTGGGGCTGACAATAAGAGAAGATGCCAGGAGGTTGTCTCTTGAATGGTCTGTCACATTGTCAGCTGCAAAGAAGCAGCAGTTTCTGGCTGCATTGCTAGGCTAAAAGCCCACCAAGCCAAATGTTTAAACTGCCCTATCAGGGGCATGCAAGTGTGAAGGTCCTGGATGGCAGACCAGAGTGGCAAAGATGGGCCACAAAGCTTCCAACAGAGGTCTAGGAATTGCCTATTGCCTAAGCTTATTGTTTTACATTCTCAGCCATACCCAGGGCTGTTTTTCAACTGGAACTTACTGGAACTTAGTTCCGGCACCTCTCAGGTGGACACCATTGCCATTCTAAGACAATGAGGGAGGTGTTCATGGTGAAATCTGGCACCTCTTTTTTATTATTATGTAATAGAAAAATAGCACTGCTATCCATACTATTAAAAAAAAAAGCAATCAAAAACCAACAATGTGGATAGCTATATTTCTGGCATACCCTTCTTTTATCTAGACTTTTTTAAATAAATAAATAAAACCTTCTTAGTCAATAATTAAAGATATGTGATGCTCCCTCTAAGTGATGTGCACCACACATCTTTAGCGCTGAGTGCTTTGACACCCAACTGTGTCTCTCTGCGGGAATTGTCCTTTTCTGTCCCCTTTTTTGACTAATGTTATGCTCTGCAGAAATGATGCATGCTGATAATGGTAGCTAAATAATCAGCCATCAATACTACATGGAAACTGGGGGAGTGGGGTGGAGACAGCAGAAGTATGCTTATAGCTATTGTTGCGAATCTATTAACAATGCAACGCAACTGGAAGAATAAGTCATCTTCGGGTTGGAAGAGAAAGCAAGATGTGTAAGCACGTGTCATGTGTGGTTCTGAGTACAGTGGTACCTCGGGTTACAGATGCTTCAGGTTACAGGCTCTGCTATCCCAGAAATAGTACCTTGGGTTAAGAACTTTGTTTCAGGATGAGAACAGAAATTGCACGGTGGCAGCAGGAGGCCCCATTAGCTAAAGTGGTACCTCAGGTTAAGAACAGTTTCAGGTTAAGAACGGACCTCCAGAATGAATTAAGTTCTTAACCTGAGGTACCACTGTATTGTCCAGGAAGGTTTGCCTCTTCTATATAGGAGTTGAGCCACATAGTTCTTTTTTATAGTGGAAAGAGACAAGAGCTGTCTGGGCAGCTGAAAACTGGAGATTCACATGCACCCACGAACTGATCAGAGAGGTTTTGGGAGCCTGGCAGAAGTGGGACAAAAGAGAGGGGACTTAGGCTGGATCCTAAGCTTGTTCACTTTGGTCACATGGCTTGGTGTAAAACACAACTTAAAGGCTTATTTTCTTTCTGCCAGGATTAGATAGAGCAGCAGCAGCACCAGCAGCAGCAGCCCCATTGCTAAACTGGGTTTGAATCTGGTATAACCTTACGCTAGCTTGCTTTACTCCAGCTTCCTATGTATAGGCGCTAGGCTTCAGAGGATCTAACCCCACACAGTAGGTTGCCAGGAATGGATAAGGCAAGGAAGTTCTTACCAATCCTTTTTATTCAATATTCACAGAGAGAGGCTTAGGATTGCAGCCTCCAGGAGTAATGCTCCCTTGGTGTGATGGCCTGGGACTCGGGCTCAGAACCAGAGGAGTCTCAGTCTGCACTGGATCCTTTGCCTCAGGCATCATCTGAACCAAGTCTGGGGGCACTTCAGTCATCTCCAGGCTTGAGGTTCTCCGCTCCAACCCTAGGTTGCCTGAAATGGCACCATCAGGTGAGTGCTGCCCTCCACAAGGGCATCCCTCTGTGCATTGCCGGCATGCTCATTTGGGTATCACCTTAAGTGTGTGACGCAGCCCATACACTTCATTTAAGAGAAGAGAAGATGTGCCTGCAGTGAAGCTGCAATCTCCCTGCATATGCTGCGAAGAGCATTTTGCGTCTCAAATCAGCTAGCTATTTCCTGATTAGGCGTGACAGCTCAGTTGCTGACATTCTTAATTAACTTGTGGGATAAAATATTTCCTCCAGGGGATAAGAAACAATTTAATCTCCCAAGACTGGGATTTATCTGGGACAGAGAAGTTTACTTACTCTCTTACCCTTCAAAAATGGCTGTGTCAAGTTATTTTTGGCTCGCACTCATTTGATTATCCATTACTACTATGAAAGTCAATGTGGGGAACCCCTGCATTGCCAGGGGTTTATGAACTACAGCTCCCATCATCCATGGCTATTGGCCCTACTTGCTGGGACTGATGGGAATTATAGTCCAGCAAAATATGGAGGGCCAAAAGTTCCCCATGAGTGGACTCCCGTTCATTAAGAGGATGCTTTCAGCATTTCTAAGGTAGTACAGAAGCATAATTGCGGTTTTTGCTGACGTATGTAAACTCTAGGCCTTTTCTCAAGTACTGTGGCTAGCATTGATAATTAGGAGATTTGAATCAGGACATTGCTAGTTTAAAACACATTCTCTTAACTGCAGCTACCACAAGCTATACTATAATAGAATCATGGCGTTGGAAGAGAAACAATGGATCATCTAGTCTTGTGGTTCCCAACATGGGGCACATGTCCCAGAGGGGGACAATTTGATTTTTAAGGGGGGGGGATTCAAGAATGAGTTAGACTGAGTTAATGGCCTTTTAGGCTTCCTCCATGTGAATAGGAGTTCACTTTTTGAATAATAAGAACACAGACATTTTGGATTTAGAAGGTTTTAATAATGTTTTTGGGTGGTGTAATGGTTATATGGGGTTGCTCGTGCGTAAGTTGCCACCGCTCTTGGCGAGGTTGCCTGGTTAAACCTTTTCCTGGCTGGACAGCCCTTCACTTCATGGCTGTTTCAGTCGCTAGCAGAATCCGTCAGTGGGCGTTTCTTGAACCTCTTCCAGCATAAAAGTTCTTTGACGCCAAGTCTCCACCTACTCTTCCTGCGCGGAAGTCTTCTGCGCAGGGTGGGTGTGGGCAGCGGAGGACCCGTGCTCTCCCCACTGGTCTCTGGCAAGGAGTCCTGGAGCCCCCTCTCTGATTCCCCCATCTGCCCCCCTTTCTCCCTGGTGTCACGCTGATTTCCTTCCCCAGCCGATGAGTCCCCTCTCTCCCTGCTGGGCCCTTCTCCGGCATCGCTTGGGAGCCTTGCCTCCACTCCTGGCTCCGATGTCAGTTCCCTGACAGGTGGCATGCATATTTGTGGTGTGACAAGGTTAAAGCACACAAAGCATTTAAAAACCATATTGTCAGGAAAGCATTGTTTAATGTCTGGATGAGATACAAAGACTTACTTGAAGATAAAACCCCAAGTTGGCTGTCACTGATGGAAGCGAAGGCTCAGAAAAAAACTCAATATGGAGGCCAAATGGCCGAAATATTGGGAGATTTTGGAACAAGAAGGTGACAAATTGAAATTGCAGAGTTTTGAGAAATTAAAAGATAAAGTGCGAGACTGGCTTCATTATTATCAAATAAGGGAGGCTTACAATATGGATTAAAAAAAATGGCTTCCAGGTGGAAAAATCAAAATTGGAAACAGAACTGTTAGATCCCAAAACTAAGACACTATCAAGAATGTATAACTTGCTGTTGAAATGGAATACGCAGGATGAAACGGTTAAATCTGCTATGATTAAATGGGCACAAGATGTTGGACATGACATAATGTTTGCTGACTGGGAACAGTTGTGGACCACAGGTATGAAATTCACGGCATGTAATGCCTTAAGAGAGAATATTATGAAAATGATATACAGGTGGTACATGACACCAGTCAAGCTTGCAAAAATTTATCATGTGTCTGATAATAAATGTTGGTGGACGTGCCCAAGGATTAAGGCTTTCTGGGAGATGATCTATAATGAAATGAAAAAGGTATTTAAATATACCTTCCTGAAGAAACCAGAGGCCTTTCTCCTGGGCATGGTCGGCCAGTTGGTGCCAAAGAAGGATAGAACTTTCTTTATGTACGCTACAACAGCAGCAAGAATACTCATCGCAAAGTATTGGAAGACACAAGATTTACCCACCTTGGAAGAATGGCAGATGAAAGTGATAGATTATATGGAACTGGCGGAAATGACTGCCAGAATCCGAGACCAGGGAGAAGAGTTGGTGGAAGAAGATTGGAAGAAATTTAAAGACTATTTGCAGAAACATTGTAAAATTAATGAATGTTAAAATGATGTCGGATTGAAATGAAGCGGCCTTAGCCACAAGGTTAATAAGAATATGTAAAAATGGATTGATAACGGATGAAAATATAAAGTTATAATATGTTGAGATATAGAATTAAGATAAAGATAAAGAGGGTGAGGATTTGCTGAGCTAACCATGTGAACGGGAATACAAAGAAGGGAGGTGTGAGGAGGTCGGGGAAATAAGTAAATGAAATTTAAGATATGAAAAGATTGATTTGTTTTTGACTATCTTCTATCTATTTTTTCTGTATTTTGTATTTTTTCTTTTTTTCTTTTTTTCTATGTATTTTTGTACTTTTTGTACTTTTTCTTTTTTCCTTTTTTACTTTGTAACTTTCTTCTTTTTGTAAAACTTTAATAAATATCTTTTTTTTAAAAAAAAGAATTATATGTCACGGCGGGGGTGTGTGTGGATCAGGATATTAGAGATGCTTAGGTGGGGCATGGCCAAAAAAAGGTTGGGAACCTTTGTTGTCCTAAGAAGACGAGGCAGAGCAGCCCTTTAACAGCTGGCAATGCTTGTCTTTCCTTTGAGCTGGAGCTCTTGAACCCATAGCACTTGGGGCCTCCTTTCTCTCTCTGCCAGCCATTCGTGCTCTGGGCTGCCTCTTTCCAGCTCTGGCTCTGGTGATGCCCTTTCAGCAAAAATAAATATTTTTTTTTTTTTTAAAAGCATTCATAAGAAATTCCCATCACGAGAAAAAGGTTTTTAAGTGCTTATGCTCACAAAGTTAAGTAAATAAACCAGAAAATAACACTTGTAACTGTATCTTATTTTTCCTTCTTTTAATAATTTCAGGGGGGGGGGTGACAAGAAATTTTCCACACCGGGTACCACCTGACCTTGCTACACCACTGGCTTCTTATGCATATTACTCCTTTAATACATAACAATATGTTCATTGGATATAGGCAGTGCATTTGGGGGGTGTACTTAAGGGTACACAATACCAGCACCTCTCCTCCACACACACACAAAAAGGTTAAAAATGTGGCACTTATTTTAACAACTTCAAGATGAGTACGGCCACCTTTTTTTCTTTTTTCTTTGGTAACAGAAAAGCACTGAATATAGGGATTTATTTTCAATCCTCATTGCAGGGGGGGAAAAGAAGAGAAAAGAAAAGAAAGTAAAAAAGAACTTGCAATCAATACACGCACAAACACACATCTGATAAAATTCATTGTTGGATCAATGGCTGCACAAACGGTGGGAATTTCTCATTATTGAGAAAGTGCCACATCAATTGAGTGAAACAATGGACCTTGCTAATCCTGAAGACTTCCTTCTAACATGGAAGCATTTTCTAGCCTGCAGACGCAAATACGTTCTTCAGCTTCACAGCCCCTGTTACTTGGGAGGTATTTTGAGTGCTACAAAGGCACACATTTCCTAAAGCAGAGTTCCCCAAACTTTGGTCTGTGAGCTTCACTCAGGTGGCCTGCGGCATACCCACATTAAATATTCATATCAACATCTAATTGTATTCTTACTGCCCTTTTTATTTCTTATATTGTATTTTTTTTAATTACAATTTGGGTTTTATGGAATGTAAATTGTAACCCAAGAAAATGCAACGAGAGAAATAAAAGGAGCAATTAAAGCACAATTAAAAATCGTTCCACTCCTAGCACAGCACATGACAATTGCTGCAACAGGCGGGGGAATTATGGGGTCCTCTAAGGCCATCAGCAATTTTCAGGTTGTCCATGGGAACCACTGTCCTAAGAGGGGACAGGGAGTAGGACTTTTCCCCCACTCAGATTTTTCAGAATGCTGATGAGGCATTCTCTTTAGTAGCTGATTGCAATAAGAGAGAAAGGGGAAGGAGTGTTTTCCTAGTCATGGTTATCCAATGAATAGAGTTCTGTCTGCATTGTTCTTCAGAAGAAGAAGAAGAAGAGTTTGGATTTGATATCCCACTTTATCACTACCTGAAGGAGTCTCAAAACAGCTAACATTCTCCTTTCTCTTCCTTCCCCACAAGAAACACTCTGTGAGGTGAGTGGGGCTGAGAGACTTCAAAGAAGTGTGACTGGCCCAAGGTCACCCAGCAGCTGCATGTGGAGGAGCAGAGACGCGAACCCGGTTCCCCAGATTACGAGACTACCGCTCTTAACCACTACACCACACTGGCTCTTGTGATATGCATGACCGTCTCATGTGTTTAATGTGATAGTGGCTTAGATCTGAATGCATATGTGTAAAACGGGTGGAGAACCTAGCCCTTGAGTCATTCTGGGCCACACACCATCCCAAGCCACAAGCACCAGCCCTCTTTTACAGTCTCCTTGATAGTGTTTTCTTTTGTCCTAACTGGAATTCATTTTCCATTATCAGAGGCATAGAGATGAACATGAAGCAAGCCTACTCAATAAAAGGTAAAAGTCCCCATCTTTGCCTATGGCCCTGCCTACCACTAATATGTGGGCCCCTAGAAGGCTATCCCAAATAGAGTGTGGCCCCCCCAGGCTATAAGATGTCCCCCAGCTTGGTGCAAAAGAAGAAAAGTCTTTTCCTTTTCCTTTCTTCTTCCCTGCTATTTCGCATAATATAACTAATCCACTTTATTCTCTACCAGTCTCCAAAATCCACATTAGTAGCCTCATTTCCATTGATCAAATAAGTGCAAATTCCTGTTTGGAATTCATCTAATGTGGCTGAATCCATTTAAGGCTTCTTTAATAGTGTTAAATAGATTTAGCAATTTGGATACGATCAGTGCTTTCTCCTAAATTACAGATTTCCCTCCCTTCTCACATTGTCCCAGATTTTCCTTTAATTCACATCCAGAGTGTTCTTTCCAATAATGCAGCATATGATTACTCTTTAATTAAAGTAAAATGAAAAATCCACTGTGAAGAAAATGGCCGGGACAAAATCTCACGTCTTTGTTCTGCACTATTTTTTACAGTGAAGGAAATCAGCATTGCTTTGAAATGGGGGGAGGGGGGACAGCCTACATTTTGCATTTATCACATGGGGACAACTCAGACATATCTATATTACCTGGCCTCTGAAATGTATGTACCTGGTCACAACTTTTTTTCTTCCTCATCACAAGATACTTTTCTACACCACTGTCACCCACGGCATGTAGATTTTTGCCAGTGGACAGCAAAAGAGGTTTAAAGAAGCTCTCAAGTCAAATCTTTGAAAATGACAACTGGGAAACATTGGCCTGCAAGCGCTCCAGTTGGAGAATAGCCTCTACCAAAGGTGTCATGGACTTCAAAGAAGCACAAACTCAGGATGAAAGGGAGAATTGAGCTAAGAGGAAGGCACATTTGAAAAATCCTCACCGTGATCATCTCCTGCTCTGAAACCTATGTCCCCACTGTGGAAGGACGTGTAGATCCAGAATTGGCCTCCACTGTCACTTATGGACTCATTGTTAAAACCATGTTTATGGAAGACAATCTTACTCGGCTACGAGTGATCAAAAAAGAAAGAAAGAAAGAAAGAAAGAAAGAAAGAAAGAAAGAAAGAAAGAAAGATGTCTGCATATGCTCCATATATGGAGAATATATGGAAGAATATATGTCACTATATGTTTTTGTATTGTGGCAGCCAGATTAGCAATATCTAAACATTGGATAAACTTTTTTATTAAATGTTCAAATTAAAAAAATTATTTTAAGCAACACTCAGAACAAATCTCTCATATCCATTGACTTTCCCTCCATGGTGCTCTTTCCTTACTATATAAACCTGCTCTTTTACTTATATTTTACCCATTATATACATTGATTCTAACCTATTAAATGTTGCTATGCTTCAAATCCTACATACGTTTTGACATAACCATGATTCCCCCCCCCAAAAAAAAATATCTAAACCTTGGAGGACTTCATCTGGGGACCTGATTCTTGAATGAACCTCTCAGATTTGGTCTTTAACTTTGATGCAGAAGTTGGCATATGAAGTACATGAAAGAAGAAAGAACTGCATAATAGATACATTTTGTTATGTTTGGCCAGACTTCATTTCTTCTTGCTCTAGCTATCTCCTGCTTGGACTACTGCAATGTGCTCTACGTGGGGCTACCTTTGAAGGTCACCCGGAAACTACAACTAATCCAGAATGCGGCAGCTAGACTGGTGACTGGGAGCAGCCGCCGAGACCATATAACACCGGTCCTGAAAGTCCTACATTGGCTTCCAGTACGTTTCTGAGCAAAATTCAAAGAGTTGGTGCTGACCTTTAAAGCCCTAAACAGCCTCGGCCCAGTATACCTGAAAGAGCGTCCACCCCTATCGTTCAGCCCTGACACTGAGGTCCAGCGCCGAGGGCCTTCTGGTGGTTCCCTCACTGCAATAAGCAAAGCTACGGGGAACCAGGCAGAGGGCCTTCTTGGTAGTGGCACCCGCCCTGTGGAACGCCCTCCCATCAGATGTCAAAGAGACAAACAACTACCTGACATTTAGAAGAACAGGAAGGCAGCCCGGTTTAGGGAAGTTTTTAATGTGTGACATTTTAATGTATTTTTAATCTTTGTTGGAAGTTGCCCAGAGTGGCTAGGGAGGCCCAGTCAGATGGGCAAGGTACCAATAAATTATTATTATTATTATTATTATTATTATTATTATTATTATTATTTATATGTGTGTGTATCAATGACTAACAAAACATGCATTTAAAATTCCTATTGCAAATTGCTTCAGCATCTGCCGTCATCAGTTGCTCTGATAACAATGATGTCATTTCAAAGGTGGCAGTTATAGATCTTTGAGGACAGAATGCTCAGGAGACCTTCATTCTCTGAAGCTGAGCAATCCTGCTGCTCTCCCCTGTGTTGAAGCCATGCAGTGTTAATGTGTCTGGCATGTACATCTAAAGGTTTTCCCTTTCTGCTAACATTTTTGGATCTGTTGGCAGCTCCAGAGCAATTGCTGCCGAGCTGCGGTTCTGAGAATTCAAATGTTTACCACCAGGCATATATTAGCCATATGCATGCTCCTAATAGTTAAATCTGTTTTTTTATTTTTAAGAGAGCTATTGTATGTCAGAAGAAAGCATGTTAAACCTACAGCTGAGACCCATGGCTGTAAAAATCCTGCACTCTCTCTGCACAACTGGGAGTACCGCTCCACATGACCGTTTCCATTCACTTCAATAGAGGGACCGCTCTCCTGCACATTTTTGGTGAGTATTAGTTGACTGCTATGTGAATGCTTTATGGTGATGGGTGTCCACAGGAGGGGCCAATGGTTAAATGCTTGAGCCAACGCTGTACTTGCCTCATGAGGTTGCTATGAGGAGGATTAAGCAAAAGACCCAATTCCAGAGAATACAGGCATTGTTTTCCAAATGCAACAATGATATACAGCAACTACGAACCCATGCTAACGATTTTCCAATCATGCTTTAGCTAAACATTCCTGAGGGGCTGTTCTGTTGTTCTCATTTATTTGTTTTACCCCATAATTGCCTTCCATCTTTGTCTGCTTAAGACAACGAGGAATAAAAAGGCACTCATAATTGAATTCAAGGAAGAAATGATACCATGCGGATTGATGCCAACCTTCCCCTGAGATAATAACATGGTGAACACAAGAATACAGCTGAAGGATCATGTATTTTATTATGAGAAACATCATTCAAAGCAACTGGGAAATTAGTAAGAATCACCACATTTCAGTATACTAACATGGTGGTGCAGTTCTATGAGTTATGCATAATAGTAATTTTGTGAAGAACATTGCAGAATTACAAAGCCTTTTAGGAGTAACAGATAACTCAAATGTGTCTAAGTAAAGGAGAATGATATTGGCTTCACTTTAAGGAGAAAGTGAAGCTCTTTATGGATATGATTAGTTGTTCTTGTGGTGCTGGAGGAGACTCTTGAGAGTCCCATGGACTGCAAGAAGATCAAACCTATCCATTCTGAAGGAAATCAGCCCTGAGTGCTCACTGGAAGGACAGATCCTGAAGCTGAGGCTCCAGTACTTTGGCCACCTCATGAGAAGAGAAGACTCCCTGGAAAAGACCCTGATGTTGAGAAAGATGGAGGGCCTAAGGAGAAGGGGACAACAAAGGATGAGATGGTTGGATAGTGTTTTCGAAGCTACCAGCATGAGTTTGACCAAACTGTGGGAGGCAGTCTGGAAGACAGAAGTGCCTGGCGTGCTCTTGTCCATGGGGTCACGAAGAGTCGGACACGACTAAATGACTAAACAACAACAAAGTTGTTCTTGAACATGGCATAGATTGAAGCATTTGTGTCTCACGGTCCTGCATCAGTTATTACTGTTTAAGAGAAATGTTCAGCTGCACTTTAGTCCATCTTCACATGAAGAAGAAGAAGAAGAAGAAGAAGAAGAAGAAGAAGAAGAAGAAGAATTCAAGTTATTTGGACAAATTGTAGATTTTTCACAGAGATCTGAAAATGTCTGTGTGAGAGCCTCAGCTGATTTGTAGGCTTGCCTGTATTAGGTCCTAATTTCCAGCAATTTTAGTTAAAGAATCTTGGGTAGCAAGGTTGAAAAATGCATTTACTTGTGTTTCTGCTGCCAGTCAGACTTGACAGTACAGTGGTACCTCAGGTTACATACGCTTCAGGTTACACACTCCACTAACCCAGAAATAGTGCTTCAGGTTATGAACTTTGCTTCAGGATGAGAACAGAAATCATGCTCTGGCGGCGCGGCAGCAGCAGGAGGCCCCATTAGCTAAAGTGGTGCTTCAGGTTAAGAATAGTTTCAGGTTAAGTATGGACCTCCAGAATGAATTAAATACTTAACCCGAGGTGCCACTGTACTGAGGTGGATGGACCAGTGTTGTGACTTGGTTTCAAGTAGATTCATATGTTCATGAACCTCTGTGTAGGCTATATCACTGCAGGTGGGAGCTCATGGGACTGAATGTTCTACCCTTCAAAAAAAAAAACAACCTACGTCCTGCTCAGCTGGCCACAGGGACACTGCAAGGAGTTGACAAACTGAGTTTTATCATCCCCCTGCAGAACTCACTTCACCATTGACCCCATTCAATAAATGCCATGTTTGCCTTTTCATGCTTCCTTGAGGGCTCAAAGATAGAAATCCTCCTCTTTGTTACTCATCTCAGCTGACTCCATGATGGGAAATAGTGGACAGTGAGTTTTGCACGATGGTAGTTTGAGTGAAGGGTCTGCATATTGCTCATGGTGCATGGATGAAATAAATGGGAGACCCCAAACAACTCAGTGACACCTCAGTACCTCTACAGTTTCTGCTGATATACTGTGTCAAACAAAGGGAGAAACTTGTTAGGTTGATGAATGAGCAAACACTGGACCTAGGACCATCTGTCTACTTTGTACTTTACCACTAGGGAATAGTCCTACAGTAGGCCTCTTTAGTTTGGATATGGCTATATTGCTGTTCTCTTTGGAGGTTGAAACACAGGATGAGGTAGAAGGTAGTGTTCCACAGGCCAAGCACCCGAGACGCAACAGACAATTCATTAGTCTACCTCCCATCTGCTGCTTTGGCTGTGGGGTTAGGGAGTGACTTTGCATAGTGAGAATTTAGGGCTTTTGACCTGCTGCTCACATTTCTATTTGGCATCCTTGGCAAAAACACCCACTGACTTCCATCGCAGCTATAAGGCAGCTTGTGGTGCTGGCCTGTGAGCTTTTTCTTGTGATATATGCCATCCTTAATCATCAAGCTGACATCTTGTTCCTCCACACAGGGGGCACTAAACAGAGCAGAGTTTAGTAGGAGCTTTGGATCCATAGCAGAATCTGAACCACGATTCTGGAAGCTCCATGAGATTTCCACACCTTCTTCTTACCTAATGGACGTGAAGCTTGATGTATGTTGTTCTTGTAATGGTAGTCCTTTGTACTCTGTCTGGAGTGTTTGCTATTTGCATGCTGTCTGTGTTTCTACTGCTAGGGGACATGAACTCCTACCTGCAGAAGTCCCTGAGGTCTGTGGTTTGTCCATTGCTGTTTGCCTTCCTACCCATTCCACCGTGGTAGTCTGCACTGGAAAGGAGCACCTTCTTGTACTGTACATTGCTTGTAGTGCACATTGTATATACATGGAGGTTCATGACACAATGACAATGCTATTCATTGATTGGTGTCTCCAATATAGAAGGCATCACCAGCATGTCCAATATAGAAGGCATCACCAGCTGGTGTTGGTGTGTCTGTCAGGGTTGCTGTTGGCCCCTTGTTTCTGTAACTGTTGTGGTGCTTCTGACTTCAATCATGATTCCATTATGCCAGGATTCCATTCAGAGCCATGGTTCCTGACCTAGACTGTTGTTTATCTGTTGTTTAAAAATAAATTGTAACTTAGAAATAACAACAGTAGTCACTTACAAACAACCCAGTTCTCACAAAATATCCAACAGTTTGGGAAAGCATATAATTAAGATTGTCTCCAAAACTTCAGCTAAACTATTTCAAGTAATTAATCACTTGTACTCATTTTTTTGTTATGTATTCAAAGTTTGATATACCTTTAAACAAGTTTTTTTATAGACTGTGAGCTTCCCTACTGTTGCAATTTCCCACATCTTCAGGAGCTATTCATCTTTGGCCAGTGAGCTATTTGCTGAGTGTTTTGAAAAAACAAGTCTAGCAATCAGATTACATATTACTTCCTGATTACTTTTTGATGCACATATAAACTAATATGCCGAGACTACTTTCTACACTTTTGAGATATCAAAGCTGTGAAGGTTGAACATTACTGAATAATCCAAGTGCCCAATTCAGAATGCCAAAGATTTTTCAAAATATAGCAACTGTAATTCCAATTTCTTTGGAGCTGTAACAACACCGAGGCTATGTTTTGTAGCATCTTTTGATCAAATCCCACTGGGACTTACTTTTGAGTAGACACATAAAGTATTGTGCTGTGATTCTCTTTTCAACAGTGGCAGCAATGAAGCCTGTGCAAAACATTAAAATGATAAACATGGATCAGGGTCTATCTCCACCATTGTTGTTCCTCACCAAAACCATTGAAAATCATTCCCACTCATTGATGTCCCTTCTACCCATTCATACAGATCTTAGTTGGGCTTTAGTTGTTCACATCCATGATTTGTAGTACGCTGCTGGGATCACAATCTGGGTCTACCTCTCCTGTCTTAGAAAGGACTTTACCATCGCCCCCTGGACCTTTCTTGCTATCATGGAAAGCAAGACCCCACAACACACCACCTCTCTCTGTCTCACTCCAAATGTTTGTCTGAGAGCCTTTCACTTGTCTTGTTATTCCCTGCAGCTGGTTTCCTTACTTCACACCACTTCTGATACACAGACCTGTCACTTTCCACAAAACAGCTGGAGCTTTGGCGGTGAGGACTGCTGTTTCAAGTCTTTCATTACATGTAAAATCTGGCCAGTAGGAAATTGGCAGCACAAAGCTCTTTGGAGATGGTAATTTGACAGGGTTTCTATAATTCCTGGGGACCTCCCTGCTCAAGCTAGAGACCCACTGGATCTTGCTCATGCTGGTGGGTCTTGCCATAAATTGCTCCCTAAGCATACTTAGGAATTATGCTGCCTGTCTATTGCTGATGGATGAACCTGCCTCCACATTTTGTGTTGTAATTTTCTTCGGAAAGAAAGAAAAGGAAGGAAGGAAGGGTCTGGGTAGCTGGGGGTATAACCCCCTTTTTATACCCTATTTTCAGTTACCTATATGAAAGTGCTGTCTGCAGCACGTCTCTAATCATTTCATAAGTTCATAGGTGAACCAGTCTCTAGTTTTGGGGTGGCAATATATCTCTTTCCTCTTTCCACTATTAAAAAGGAACTGCACTTAAGCTTAGTGGTCCAGTTCATATATGGGAGAAGCAAATCTTCCTTGCCATTACTCAGGACTGCATATGGCAAATATGCCTACACATCACATTTCCTATTCTAACCAGGTAAAGGTAAAGGGACCGCTGAGCATTAAGTCCAGTCGCGGATGACTCTGGGATTGCGGCACTCATCTTGCTTTACTGGCTGAGGGAGCCGGTGTTTGTCCACAGACAGCTTCTGGGTCATGTGGCCAGCATGACATAACCCGCTTCTGGCGAACCAGAGCAGCGCACGGAAACGCTGTTTACCTTCCCGCCGGAGTGGTACCTATTTATCTACTTGCACTTTGATGTGATTTCAAACTGCTAGGTTGGCAGGAGCAGGGACCGAGCAATGGGAGCTCGCCCCGTCACGGGGATTTGAACCACCGACCTTCTGATCGGCAAGCCCTAGGCTCAGTGGTTTAGACCACAGCGCCACCCACCAGAGGGTGGCCAATTTCCCCGGCTATGTTACAGTGTCAAGTATATTTCACAACACTAATAGCAATAAGTATGTTTCTGCTATGTTTCCCCCCAGTATCCTTGCAGTGTTGAAGGCTGATTATTTAGCGACCATTATCACTGTGCATCATTTCTATGGCAAACAACATTAATCAAAGGAGAGACAGAAGAGGACAACTCCCGCAGAGAGACACAGTTGGGCGTCAAAGCTCTCAGTGCTAAAGATGTGTGGTGTGCATAGCTTAGAGAGAGCATCTCATATCTTTAATTATTGATTAAGAAAACTCGATTAACGAAAATAAGTCTAGGTAAAAAGAAGGTATGCCAGAAATATAACTATCTGCATGGGGGGAGGGGTCTTTTTTAATTGGAAATGGCTGAGAATGTAAAACAAAAGGCTTAGCAGAAAGAAAGGTATTTGAAATCTATGACAAATGTTGTTTTACAATCAAGACAGGATTGAAAATTGATCCATGGTTTCAACAAATCACATTCCTTTCACAACACAGCAGTCTTCAATGTGCATACAGAGCAGCCTTTACCAACCTGTGCTTTGGACTACAACTCCCATAAGCCCTAGCAATAGAACAAAAAGGTAAAGGTAAAGGACCCCTGGACGGTTAAGTCCAGTCAAAGGTGACTATGGGGTTGAAGCGCTCATCTTGCTTTCAGGCCAAGGAAGCTGGCGTTTGTCTGCAGAAACTTTCTGTGTTGTGTGGCCCCCAGGACTAAACCACTTCTGGCACAATGGAACACTGTGATGGAAACCTGAGTACACAGAAATGCCATTTACCTTCCCGCCACAGCGGTACCTATTTAACTACTTGCACTGGCATGCTTTCGAACTGCTAGGTTGGCAGGAGCTGGGACAGAGCAATGGGAGCTCACCCCGTCATGGGGCTTTGAACCACTGACCTTCTGAAGGCAAGCCCAAGAGGCTTAGTGGTTTAGACCACAGCGCCACCCGCGTCCTAGCCCCAGCAGTATTGCAGGTTTGTGAAGGGAAGGCTGACCTAAGAGACAGTATTTTGAATATACCTCTCCCACAAAATCTCCCTGGATGGGTAAACTTAGCACATCCGGAGGAAGGCTTCTCGTTGACGGGAGCTATGTAGGAATGATTAATGCTAAGATGCTATGTGTGCATCTGATGTAGTGATACTCCTGCACTTTGTAATTGCCTGCTTCAGTGAAAACATGTGGTCTGCGTCCAATAAGACTTTTCAGAGGCATTTTTAAAAGCATCCATCAGCTTTGAAAACCAAGAAAATAAAGGCAAGGGGAGGCCTTTGTGGCAATATATAGTCTCTGCCTAAGCTTCAGCTTATTTGGGTCAGAGAGCTTTGGTGTGTTTTGTCAAACAAGCTCAGATATTACACAGCTCCCTTGTTCCCAAATCTTTGAAGCATCCCTGGGTTTACCCATAGCTCTCTGAAGCCTTAGAAGATCACCCATTGGGGGCTTTTGCATGGCTCAGTCTGAGCTGTGATTAATGTCCAAGACTTGTTCAAGAAACATGGACTTTTTTGAGGGGCAGTTAATAAAGCAGTGTGTTAAGGTTGCCAGCACTATAAGCTGGGACAGATCTTTTTATTATTACTTTGGGAGAGGGTTAAACTTTTTCTTTCGGAGTTTTCTGAGAAAGCTCATGAATACCAAGCCAGAAATAAATTAAATGGGTGTGAGGGAGAGATGCAGTACTATGAGGATTCTACAAGGCCACCTTCTCCAATGGGGGCTCAGATATTTGTATTGTGGAATAAGTGACAACTGTGACTTACAAGTAATTGAATACTGCTCAAAGTTACACAGGTTTCTATAGAAGCTTTGGGTTTCATAAAGCAGAAAAATTAAGTGCCAACTGGGATGGGGAGGGGAATTCAGTTTGCATTCTAATGGAAACCTTTGCATTCTGAAACAATACGCAAACTGAAACCCAGCTTTCCTTCCACAATTCACACTTCTGCAATTCTCCCAAAAATGTGTACAAAATGTATGTCTCAAGGGAAGGTATGCATAAAAATGCATATATCTGTGAAACCAACACACAGCTTTTTATTGGGGATGTTGCTTGAAAAGGGTAAATATTAAGCAAAATTAAATACCAAAATGTACCTAGAATGCTGCAAATTTTCATGAGTGTTTCCTAAAAAAATGAATAATCAGTAAGTGATACATAAATATTGCAAACGGAACCTAAGGCTGAAAAACTGAGGAAAAACCACAGCTGCTTGATTCCTCCATCCTTGTTTCCAGCACTGCTAAACTGGTACCTACAACTGCACTAAGCTTTAAAGGAGCAATCCTATGCACACAAAGCTGGCATAAAGCAAGCCAGTATAAGTTAAACCTGTGTACAATTTCACCAGATCTAAATCCCGCTCAGCAGTGGGGCTGCTGCTGGTCTATCTCAGCCTGGCAGAGAGAAAAGCAGCCTTTAAAACAGTGTTTTAACCTGGGTTGCCAGCTAACATGGCCAAGCTGAACAGGCTCGGAATCCCTGCCTCTGGTCCTGCCATGCTTTCAGAGTGCCCCTTTTGCAGGGAGTTGCCTTGGCAAGACCAAGGAGCTATCGCTGCTGCTTTTTATTTTTATTTGCGCCCTAAAAAAGCTCAACAACTTTGGCCTGCCCCAATTTTTTTTTGGGGGGGGGGCGCTGGGCAGATCTTTTCACTCCACCAGCGCATATACTAAAGATGGCCTTGGCTGGACATCCCAATGGATCTTGCTCCCTTAAGTCTAATTTTTTACTTTTCCATCCTTACAGTATAGGAAAGAGTGTGCTTCCTTCCACTATGCAGAGAACATGTAATGGGAAATTGGGTCCTCCCTTAAAGAGGGCACGTATTGCGGTGAGACCTGGAAACCGACACCCTGTGTTGTGGGTGGGTATGATTAGTCAGCCGCAACACCCGATTGGTAGGTCCCTCATAGCTGGGTGCAATCTGGCCAATGGGACGCAGTCCAAACTGTTTGAGGGACCTACCGTAGTTATACCCATGCACCTGACCCAGAGCTTCCTCTTTCAGCGCATGCATTCGGAACACCCACCCACCTCTCCCTATTTTTAGGGCTTTGCGCTTGACCTTGCTATGCCGTCGTGTGCCATCTGTCATTGGGACAGGGGCACAGCAGGAATTTTCCCCACTTGGCTGATTGGCTGTTGCCATTTGGGTTTCGCCTGCCACATAGCAAATCATCACAACTTGTAAGGTTGCGGATAGGCTCTGTTCAGGTGATAGGGATGGGAGAACGGTCTCGCCATCCCTATGTGAAGGGTATTCCGTTAAAGGAATCCAGGAAATTGATGGTTTGGTCAACCCCTGAGAGGGGGTTGTGCCCGTGCCTGAGTCCAGGAGGACATTTGGGTGGCGGAGATAGCCTGTTCCCACTTTCAGCTTATCCAGGTGTTCACCCTTGGCTGACCTATGCTGGAACCCTGGGTCAGTGCTGCCTGCAAGAGTGTAGGGAGCTAGTCGAACCAGAGCCTATGCAACCATTCACTTTCTGTAATCAATAAAGTTGTGGCCTAAATTCTGCCAAAAACCAAAACCAAAATTTGAGTGAATTTATTTAGGGGGGAGGTTTCTGGGTCTGAACATGCAAAAGCCTTTCATTGTTGGCAGGTCAGGCAGAGGGAGAGAATCTTGTAAACCAGATCCCTGCATGACTGATCCCGATTTTACTGGGATATCACTGATGGACAGCAGCTTCTTATGTCAATCTGTGATGTCCTGCTTCCTCTGCAGGGTCCTCACCAAGACCTGGAGGTCTGCCACAGTCACTGACGTGCTTCAGGAAGCTGGGCCGCACTTCCAGAAGCGCACTTTCTCTCCTCTCCCAATCTGAGCACTCAGCAGAGGCTTTTCAGAGATGGTGGGACTTCTGGTGGAGGCAGTGGGCAGGGGGATGGATTGTGAGGTTGCACAGGGTAGTGGTGGCGGTGACAGACCTGAGTCGGTGGGGGGCAGCGGCATGGATTTCGGTTAGAATAAGTTGGATGGTGTGGCAATCACACAGGGTCCCCAGACATTTAACTGTCTATTGATCCCTGTGCCACCACTGTGCTCGCTTCCCTGCTGCCACCAACCAGTTACTCTCTGGTAAAACACTGAGTCCAGTCAGATGTCAAAAGTGAACCAACCCCCCCCCAAGATTATTTTACAAACATTAACAAGTTTATGGTTTCTCAGATAATATTCCTGTCAGTATCTTAACTTTAGTTTCTTTACCGGCCTATAAGGTAAAGGTAAAGGTACCCCTGCCCATACGGGCCAGTCTTGACAGGGTTGTGTGCCCATCTCACTCAAGAGGCCAGGGGCTAGCGCTGTCCGCAGACACTTCCGGGTCACGTGGCCAGCATGACATCGCTGCTCTGGTGAGCCAGAGCCACACACGGAAACGCCGTTTACCTTCCCGCTGGTAAGTTGTCCCTATTTATCTACTTGCACCCAGGGGTGCTTTTGAGCTGCTAGGTTGGCAGGCGCTGGGACCGAGCAGCAGGAGCGCACCCCACCGCGGGGATTCGAACCGCCGACCTTTCGATCAGCAAGCCCTAGGAGCTGAGGCTTTTACCCACAGCGCCACCCGTGTCCCATTTACCGGCCTATAATACTCTCCTAATACCTTCTGACTGATTATCTCAACTGTTTGACTGACTCCTCTTAACAAATTCTCTCAGTCTCTCACACCAGACTAGCCCAACCAACAGACTCATCCTCTCTGTCTCTTCTAACTACAGACTGTCTTCTCAACAACTCTAACTAACTAAAAAAACCTCTGTGCTTAAACCTTATACCCAGTTAACTCTGCCCCGCCCCCCGGGTTCCCATTGGTTAGACATTTTATAATTAGTTAACCCTTTCCCTATGAACCCCATATGATGTCACACACATAGGAGGGCAAACGCCACAGAGGGTTTGCCCTTGATGGCATCTCTGTGCTGAAAGAGAGGGCAGCGATCCTGCTCATCTAGCATGCAAGAAAGTGACTACACTGTCAAATGTATGAAGCTGAAAAGCAAAAGGAAAGAAAAAAGGCACCAGTGAAATGAAGAAAAGGAGGGAGATGGAATCTGAAGGGTGTGCTTTTGAAGTAAGCCTGGGGCAGGGGGACTGCATTTTGCTATGGTCAGTAAAACTTGGTGCACATTTGAGAATTAATATCCCCCCTTTCCCTCTTTTTAAATGTATGAAGGAGGTTGCAAGACTCTGAAATTCAACCACTCTTGTTATATATAGCAATAGCAGCAGAAAATATGATTAATAGGCGGCCTGATTTCTGAGCAGTAGAAGAAAGGTGGAGTGTGGATGTAATGAAGAAGAAATGATACACGTCACACAACCCAACTTTCTAAAATGCTTCCAAACTCCAAACCATTCCGGATGCCCAAATTCAGAACACAGAGGGGAATTTCTCTGGTCAGCATGTTTAAACAGTGAATCAGACAGCCGAGGTTTTATTGATCTGGCATGGATTTTACCAAAAGGGGTCAAACCTGAAATACTGTAGGTTAAATATTGTGGGGGATGTTTCTCTTTTGTGAAAACATATTTCGCTTCAGGCAAAACTGGTAGCTCTACACTTTGTGTTTGAAAACACAGTTTGTGTGACACCAATAAAGGGAGACTATGACTCAGACACCTTATTTATGCCACAACATGCTAGAAATATAATTCAATGAGTATCCTCACCTGGCAATAGCTATATATGTGCACTGAAGAATTTTGCGGTATTGTCTGAAAGAACATGATATATATCAAATAAAGAGAGGACCCTGATACTTCGGGATTTTCTCCTCTCCCCACCCTCCCAAGCAGACAGTGGGTGACATTTCAATTTTGCCTCTACTTACCTTTACACAGGTGGTGCTGTGGGTTAAACCACTGAGCCTAGGACTTGCTGATCAGAAAGTTGGCGGTTCGAATCCCTGCGACGGGGTGAGCTCCTGTTGCTCGGTCCCAGCTCCTGCCAACCTAGCAGTTCGAAAGCATGTCAAAGTGCAAGTAGATACATAGGTACCGCTCCGGCGGGAAGGTAAACGGCGTTTCTGTGCGCTGCTCTGGTTCGCCAGAAGCGGCTTAGTCATGCTGGCCACATGACCCGGAAGTGTACGCCGGCTCCCTTGGCCAGTAAAGCGAGATGAGCACCGCAACCCCAGAGTCGGTCACGACTGGACTTAACTGTCAGGGGTCCCTTTACCTTTACCCTGTATGGAAGAAGAAGAAGAAGAGTTTGGATTTGATATCCTGCTTTATCACTACCCTAGGGAGTCTCAAAGCGGCTAACATTCTCCTTTCCCTTCCTCCCCCACAACAAACACTCTGTGAGGTGAGTGGGGCTGAGAGACTTCAGAGAAGTGTGACTGGCCCAAGGTCACCCAGCAGCTGCATGTGGAGGAGCGAGGAAGCAAACCCGGTTCCCCAGATTATGAGACTACTGCTCTTAACCACTACACCAGTGACTTCTTTAGCACAGAATTGTAGATTTGGAATTAATATAAAATTGCATAGTTGGAAGGGACCATCAGGGTCATCTAGTCCAACTCTCTGCAACGCAGGAATCTTTTGCCCCAGGTGGGGCTCAAATCCACACTCAAAATAGTCAGTCTTGGCTTTTTATTTGCATTGAATGTTATTTAAGCTAAAGCTTTCGATTTATTGCCATCTGTCTTTGAAAGCTAATCCTACACTTTCAAATGTTATCAAAAAGGATCTCTGCTGGTTTTTTAAAAAAAGACTGGAGTTCTGATTTTTTAATTTCATATTTTTTTTGCTCACTTTGACTCATCTCTTTGAACATAAAATTGCAAGGGTGAAGTAATCTAACAATTTTATATGCATTTTAAGCAAGTTGGTGGGGGAGTATCACAGTACTTTTGGAATACAGAATATGAAACTTCTTTTTTTTTAAGTACTGTGGTAAACATTTTATTTCCGTGGTTTTATTTTGAATTGTGTTTTAAGATGCTCTAAGTATTTCACATGTATTGGTTCTGTGTTAGCTTTGCATCAGGTTTCAAAGATAGGGCATTTTTAGCTGTACATTTCCCCCATCCTTATTATTCTCATAGATCATAATGATCTTGCAACAGTTCAAAAATATACTTAGCATACATTGCTGTTTACCCATATTTCTCAGACGTTTCAGAAATAGGAAACCTGGAATGGAATCAGCTGTTATGAAGGATCTGAAAATCAAATCCATGTGGCACAGATCTAAAATGCAGAGCAGATCACTATGGATGTCTGTCTTGCTAGTGTCTTCAAATCCTGAATGGATTGGATCTCATGTACTTTGCATCATCTTAACTTACAATGGGCTTGTTTTACAGCAGCTTCTTGTGTATACGATTTAACAGGATTGTTAAAATCTCCTTACTTTTAGAATACATGACAACTTTCATCAGAGCATCTAAAGGCACACAACTGCAACACACACACACACATACACACACATTCTTATTACAAAATCTAAACTGTCAGTATAATATATGTAAGATATATTTTGGATGGACAAAACAATGGTGTGAATACAGTAGTCAAAAGCGAACTTTTAAAATTGCTTAAACTCAGCCAGTGAGCATCACAGGGGAGTGGGGCGGTGATGTCACCCCCCCCCCCAGGGATGACACCCGGGGCAGACCACACACACTGCACCCCCATTCCTATGCCAGTGAACTCAGCTATTCTTCACGACTTCCCTGAAATCTGGTTAGATCATACCTTTCAACAGATTCTCCATTCCAAATTCCATTGGTTGCAAGATCAGAATCAATACATAATCAGAATGAATTGTGTTTGTTTTTAGTGCCTTGGGTGGCACTATTATTGCCACTGTTATTATTATTGCCACTGTTATTTTATTCGCCACTAAATACCAAAATAGGATTCCATTTTGGTAACAGCACATCAGAGGCATCCCTTGCACCCCCATTAAGGAGCTGCTTCTGCACACACACCAGAAATTATATATATATATATATATATATATATATATATATATATATATATACACACAGAAATAGCCACATTAGAAATTACTACCTTTTACACGTCTCAAATACTTGAAGCATCCGGAGTGAAGGCAAGGCAAGGAGGAAGGGTGAGGAAATTTGCATGCCTTTGTGCCGCAGTGCGTGAAGGATGAGAAGCTTCTCCTATGTTTGATCTCTCAATAACAGTAGCATTGTGTCACCACACACATATGTATCAGACACTCCATAGTCTGATTTTTGCACCCCACTGGGCATGCACCCTTGCCGGGGGCAAGCTTCACCAACCCCTAGGGACGCCTCTGCACCACATGCTTCTAGATCTTCTTGTTTATCATTATTATTGGTTTCCCATCTGACAAGGCTTATCACTGGCTAGTCCACTGGTGATAGGTTTTTTGTTTTTTTAAGCCCTTTATTAGAAAAGTTGCCATTGTATATAATTGACCTCCAATAGTAGCAAGGGTCAGTTCATTAGGGGAAACTGGTCGCAAGTCTTCTATGAACATTCTGTTCTCATACTGCCCATTAGCAGTTGCTAATGTATATTAATGATTGAATGTGCATTAATGAGCCATTGATTTTTTTTAAAAAAAAGAATTAAACAGCGCTCTTAAATTATATCAAGGGAAATGGTCTGTTAGTATGATGCAAATTAATGCTTACCGCTTCCCCCCAAAGAGAGAAAAGAAAGTGGAACATTAAGACCAGGCTGTTTGGTATCTTTCAGAGCCCTACCCTGGCAAGAGGCACAGAGAGAAAGAAAGAAAGAAAGAAAGAAAGAAAGAAAGAAAGAAAGAAAGAGACATCAAAAGTGCAATGTCACCATCTCAACGTGCTATCAGACTGAGCAGAAGCTAACTGCAGCTTTGATCATATTGCCGCCTCAGCCTTAAACTTAGTGCAGAATAAGGGAGAAGGGGATGATGCTGTCAGAAATTCCTTTTAATCTTTGAAAGAAGAAAGGAAAGAAACTGTAACTGCAGCAGTAGTAAATCAAAGTTAGACTCCCAGATAAGAACTGTTAGCTGATAGATTCAGAATTATTAAGTGAATTGTAAGATAGGATGGGGTGTTGTACATTTTCTTCGTGTATATCAAACCGGCAGTGTAATGTTCTTAACATTAATATGTTTTTAAACCATGCAATAAGGTTCAGTGGGGCATTCCATGGTAATTGAGCATAGGATAGCAGCCTTAATTATCTGTCTTTGTTTTTTGGTTCCTGTATGATAATAAATAAAACAAATAAATGTGATCCAAAAAGTTTAGTGGCACTCAAAATCACCCCTGAGCATTATTTCCTAAGAAATAAGTTTGACTGGTTTTAATGGAATTTACTTCCAAGTTAGCACACAGAGGTTCTCGGCATAACGCTGCGGCCTTCAGGTAGCTTAAACCAGTTGATTTCTATTGACTTTAACTGAACTCAGAACAATTTAGCATGGACGCTTCCAGTGGTTTGTTTGTTTTTTGTCAGCACAATAACCTCGTAATAAGGAAATGTAATCATCATGGTTCATTCTGCCTGTTTTAGACTTCCAAAAAGGAGAGTCATCCAAAGCCCTTAACCTGATCAGGCCAATATAAGCAGCAGTAACTGTCCTGTTCCACGTACACCCTCATGCAGGAAACTCGTATGTAACTAGGGATGCATGCATTCGTCCATTTTGGCTCTCTAAAGGAGCAAGCCATCACAAGGGAAGGTAGAAAAAGTTATATTGGTATGCCAAATCCAAACTCCATTCAGGAGTGGGGCTACAGCTGACTGAGCCAGTCAAAGCCTGGCAGAAGGAAAATAAGCCTTTAAATTGTTTGACTTACAGCACATCTTTTGAGCTCCGAGCCAAACAAGCCCTTCCCCCAAGTAAATAACTTCACACTGACACGTATTTTTGGTTTAAGTTGTTGGGTAAAATTTAGGCCACAACTTTACTGATTACAACAAAGTGAGTGGTATTGGCTTAGGCATTGGCAACTGACTATAACTGACTCCTACCTCTCTGGCAGGTAGTCTGGAAGGGTAAACAAACGAGGGAGCCACATCAATGAAGACCAACCGAAGCTCACCCTGGGGTTCCTGTGGTCCTGGCATGGCCCTAGCCCCTCAAGTGGACTTCGGATGAGATCTAGGACCCCCAGATTCCTTTACCAGAATACTCTATTCATGGAGGGGCAGGTGATGACCAAACCTCCCCTCCCACACACCTCACTAAGCCAATGCCTAACTGCCAAACCTTACAAAGTTGTGACAATTCCTAAGGGGGTAGGCGAAAACCAAGTGGCTAGTGCCAATTTGCCAAAAGGACAAAACTCCTACCTGGCCCCTGTTCCAAAACAGGCGACCAACTAACATTCAAAGCAAGGCCAATGCAGCAACCTATAAATAGGGATGGGAGGGCAGGTGTTCAGCAGCGTGAAGCAAGTGTCTTGGCCATGTCACGCTGCCGCTTTTAAAGGCCCCCCCCAATCACACCACCTGCCTCGGATTGGCTCAAACGGCCTGGTGTGATTGTGGGGCCATAATGACAGGCCTGGGACATGCCCAACACCTACCACCTAGTAGGGTGTGGGTGTGGGTGTGTCTCAGGGGTCTGAGCACAACCAGGACCCTCATTAAAGAGGATCCCCTTTGCCAGCTTATTTTACATTGGGTTGCCACATCGTTTGACCAAGATGAAGGTGCTTAGGATCCAGCCTAAGTCTCCACCACCACCACCACTTTCTGGTCCTCCTGTCATACCTGTGGAACACATTGAGCTTGGCTCAGCGTGTTGGGTTCTGGCTGGGAATTGGCGAGAGATGCTGAACATTTTGTGGCTGAGTCAGGGGTGAAGGAGTTAAGACAGCATAGCCTGGGTTCACCAGATAAGAAACTGGCTGACAAGTCCTCAGCAAAACTTTCTCTCGGTGTAATCGAACTTACATGGCTGAGAGAATAAAATGGGTAGCCCACATCTGCTACCTGAACACACTGAAAGGAAGGGTGGCATGCAAATGGTTTTAACCAAGCAAATGGATCAATTATTCATTTAAGAACAATAGATTTTGCTAATTAAAAACCTTTCGAAAGTTGACTGAGGAATCCATTATAAAGCTAATATAGTCTGAGGAAATGGTTTCTATAGCTATCCCAGAGTGATTAACTGGACACATTCTTATCTGTCACTTAAAAGGAGACTTGGCAATCACGGTGTCTGATTTTGACTCTTTATGAAAAGAATAAAATATAACATATGGTTTGTTTATTTCTCTTTCTCTTGGTGGTTGAGAAGGCAGATGCTTAATGGCAAGACTTTGAGAAAGAGCCTTTCTAAAAGTCACTTTTAGAGTTATCTGTCAATTTGATTTGAGAACGTAAGATGGCCATTCTTCTTAGTATGAAGCCCAATATTATGATAGAATGAATGCAATTTCTGACATAAGCATTTACATCATTATCTCGGCTTCTTCATAGCTATAGCATATTAGTCAACCAGAAGTCTTGGGAAGATAAATCACTGTCAGCATAGGAGGGAGATGTGATTTATATTCCACTTCCATGTATTTATTTAGAATGGAATTATGAGATTAAACAAAAAGCTAAATTGGCTGTTGACTCAACAAGGGGAAAAATGGACACTTGTAAATAAATTGTGCTTCACAGACCAGTACTTGGGACATTAAATGTAAGCTCTGCCCCTTTCTCTCCAGCAACTAACTGCCAAACAGCATGTAGAAAATAAATTACGAGGGGGGGGGGATCACAATTTGCTAATGTTCTCCAAAGGGCTGTGCCAAGTTATGAATAGAGGTTATAATTCTTGTGGCTTGATTTGGCAATAATATGGGAAGTGATGTTTTGCTTAAGATGCAGTCTGATAAAAATGTTGACTGGGTTGCTCTGTTGTTTTTGTTTTTAAATGCATCCTGTTTTCAAAAACACGGGACAGCTATCATATTTCTGGGAATATTCAGTCATTCATCTGTGTACGCAAGAAAAGATTATTTACTAGGGCCATGTGTTAGAAGGTCTATGCCAGACCTTCCCAGTCATGCAGCAAAACACAGTTCATCAGAATTTCCTGTTTCTACCTCCTGGCAATGTATGTAAGAACCAGGAAATTGCCAAGTACCAAGTAGGTTAGTGAAATGGGTTTTCCTTGTTGATCAAACGGTGTATGGGGCTGCTCTTTGGTAATCATATCATTTTCAATTAATAAATATATTTTTATAGAGGTATAATCTAGAATTCCCAAGATCTTTCTGCGTCGGCCCTGAAAAACTCAGGCACACCTAATAAATCATGACAATAACATCACCTAGCCTGGTAAAAGCCTGGAATACATAGAACTCAGTTTTCTCCTGTACTGGACTCCAGATACAAATAATTTACTAAGACAACAGAAGTTATTCAGCTCCATAGTCAAATTAACAAAGCTGATACAGTGGTGCCTCGCAAGACGAACGCCTCGCAAAACGAAAAACTCGCAAGACGAAAGAGTTTTCCGTTTTTGAGTCGTTCCGCAAGACGAATTTCCCTATGGGCTTGCTTCGCAAGAAGAAAGCCCATAGGGAAATCTCCCGGGACCTCTTTTAAATGCTGGCGGTGGGGAGCAAAGCCTTTCGCCCCCCTCCGGCCTTCAGAAGAGGTCCAGGAAGGCCGGCGGGGGCCGAAAGGCTTTGCTCCCCACCGCCAGCATTTTAAAAGCGGTCCGGGATAGCAGGCTTAACAACATAAACAGAGCCCTCTGGATCAGACCAGTGGCTCATCTACAGTAGTCCAGCATCCTGTTTTCACAGGGTCCAAGCAGAAACTGAGGTCAACGGTATTGCTGTGGTTTCCAGCAAGTAGTATTCAGAAACTTACTGCCTCTGTCAGTGGATGCTTGATGTAGTGTTCTGTTCTGAGCCATATTCTATTCCAGTGCTTTCTCTAAATGTGGAATTCCATGGTGGCACCATTGCAGAATTGCTTGCTCACTGTGATCTGTCCAGGGTGCTGAATGACCCTTTCTCTCTCTCCAGTCATTGATTCGTGATCCTGAATGGGACCTGCAACTCTTATCTCCACATGGCAGGCTTGCATTTAGAGTGCGAACCTGTGCACTTACTTGTGAGTAAGGCACACTGAACTTTCATTTTTATAGGCTTGGTATGTTGGACAGGCAAGCTGGTAAATACCCTATTTTCATGTGGGACCAAACCTGGAGAGCAATTGGATTAATCCTGGAGCCTTTGGTGGACACAGGCTATATCATTTCCAAAAAACAAATCATGCCAAATACTATACAGCACAGGGTACAGGTTATTTGCCTGATGTGACATTCCATACAATTTGCTGTTTATTAGGACTTGAGCTAGGGAGAACTAAATACTCTAGGTAGGTAAAATCTATTAGATGTACTGCAGCAGCTACCCCCTGTCAATAAGACTGTGCTGCTCAACTGGTGGAGACCATTTGTAGCTAATAAGAATCAGTACATCAAATTGTGTTAAGGCTATGATTTGATAAGTCAAATACACCATCAGTGTATCAAACACCTAGCAGACCAAAAAGAAAAACGTAGGTGTTCTTATTGGGGTGAAACTTAAATTCTACAGCTAAGTCAAGACTGAGAGAAAGGAAGGGGAAAAGAAGAAGAGTTTGGATTTGATATCCCGCTTTATCATTACCCGAAGGAGTCTCAAAGCGGCTAACATTCTCCTTTTTCCCTTCCTCCCCCACAACAAACACTCTGTGAGGTGAGTGGGGCTGAGAGACTTCAGAGAAGCGTGACTGGCCCAAGGTCACCCAGCAGCTGCATGTGGAGGAGCGGAGATGCGAACCCGGTTCCCCAGATTACGAGTCTACCTCTCTTAACCACTACACCACAAGGAAACATGAAACAGAGAAAGTAATAGCTAATATCAGTAGTTATTAGCTGTGGTGTTTAAATGAAACATCTCTTTTCAGAGGCAGTATAGAATACAGCCCAACTAAACCTGCGGGGTGGGGTGGCAAGAGGTGGAGAGGGGGCTTAATCTGTTCCCTTCATGCTGTTTCTTTCTCTCCACATAGCTTGCGGAAGGCAATTTGTAGTAGAAAAGCAGCATGAGGAGAGCACGTTAAGTCCCCTTTCCCCTCTCCACGTCAGTCTTCATTTTAGTTTGCAGTGTTCAGTTGTGCATTTCGAAAAACAAAACCCACCAAAGTCAGGGTTCAGATCCCTGCGGCTAAGCTTCATGTATAGCCTGACCTTCAGGGTCAATTGCTCAAGAACATTGGATTGGGTCTCATTTTCATGCCCTGCTTCACCTTCCAGAAGCATCTTGCTGGCACCTGTATGCAGCCAGATGCAGAAAGGTGGACCTTTGACCCGATCCATCAGGGCTCTTCTTTTGTTCCCAAGCTCTTATTCAGGGTTTGATAAGGGGCTTAAAGGATGAAATAATCTAGCCACAACTAAATTGTGAAGTTACTGCCTTCTTGTGAGAACCTCTGTTTCCCCCATTGCATTGTGAAGCACTGGTGGCTTGCCAAATAATCTCTTGATTTGCTATCGGTTCATTCATGTATCTTTAAACATCACACCCTTGTTGTTATACAGAATGGGGCACCTCGTTCCTTGCCTACATTATTCAAATAATAAAAACATTGCTGCTTTGCTTTCTTCAGTAGTCCTTCTTCCACAAACATCTTAAACGGTTATAACAAGCAACTATTGCCAATTCACCAGAAAGAAGATTTGAGAGCCTATGATTGTGCGTAAACAGGTTAAACTTATAATGGATTAATTATTTAGAATAACTGGAAGAGTACAGGGTGGAGCTGAGAAACAGCCTAATTTCTTCCTCTTTCCCATTGGATGATGACATTGTCACCTTTTCTTTCTTTTTAGTCTTTTTTGCATTTAAAAAAAATACAAAGAAAGCATATATTAAATACTACATCCAAATATTCAAAACTAAAAAGAAAAAAAATACAAAAGCAAATATATATATAACAGGGGGGGGGTTTAATGAAAAATTGATGAAGTACACCAAATTATTCAAAAGATACAAACATTGATTTGATTATTCTATATGGCAAGTTACCAGAAAGAGATTGCATTTGTACTCCTTCCTTCCTTCCTTCCTTTCTTTCTTTCTTTCTTTCTTTCTTTCTTTCTAGTCACTTTCTTTCTGTACCGGAGAACTGGTTTGAATCCCTTCTATGTTGGTTGACTTCCCTCTACCTCTGTGCAGTTTCAATACTTTCCTTAAGTAACGACTATTCTGTATTCATTTATTAAAATCAGTTTTCCCCATATCACTGTGAAATTAATCTAAGCACAACCAAGTATTATTTTTGGAACCATATTTTATCAGGTAGTTTTTGAAGCAATCCCATTCTTTTTTTACCTTATCACCTGAGTGGTTTCTTATTAGGTCAGTCATTTTGGCTAGTTCGAGTTACTCGCACAACTTTAATTGCCACTCATCTTTTGTTGGTGTTAACTCACTTTTCCAATATTTCACTATTAGCACTCTGGCCGCTGTTGTCGCATAGAGAAACACTCTTTTATTTTCGTTGACATTGTCGCTTTCTTTGCCCAGCTAAACAAACTCTCCTCTTTTTTTCCAGGTGAGGAAGATATGGCAAAGGAGATCACCATCTGAGGCCATTCTTCATGTGCCTCCTCCATGAGAGGTCCAGAAGGTGACAACACAAGAATGGATCTTTTCTGAAGTGGCTCCCTGTTTGTAGAATGCTCTTCCCAGGGAAGTTCGCCTGGCGCCTTCATTATACGCCTTTAGGTGCCAAGCAAAAATGTAGTTCAGATTGTAATAGTAATAATAATCCTGCTCTAGAGTAAATGCTTAGTGGATTGTAGCAAAACAAAGCAAACAAAACACCAACCTCATTTTTTTATTAATTCTCATTTTTGAATGAGCCCAATACACTAATTCATTTTTCTAAAAGTGCCAGGCCCTACAAAGCTGATTTGTGCATGTGTTGCTATTTTACAAATAACCAAATTAAGCTTCTTAATTATAATTAAAACAGAATCACATAGATGCTTATTAATTTCAAGTGAACCGTATTTAAATATTGCAAATGATAAGGGCAATGTTTTGTAAATGTTTCAGTTTCCTTTTATGGTTTTTAACAGGAGATGCATTTTAATATTTTCTACTTGAAACAGCTATTTAATTCTTTTAAATAAATGTTTACTATAAATATATTTGGAGTTGAAATATGCATTCTGCTATTTAAGACCCATCAGCTACTCTCAACATTCTCATGGCATCAATTATGTCCCCATACATTATCATATTGCAGTAATAGTGCATTCAATTCAGTGAATAGCATGAAAACAATCCGTTAGTTCTACTGCAGGCTACACCATATGCACTACTTATTCTGTACCTTAACAAATAGATACACTTCATAAAATGTAGCTATATTATATATGGAATCCTTGCAACAGCACTGACTGTTTGCATGGCTGGTGATAACAGTAGACACAAATTCAAATGTCAGTTAATAAGGCAGTGTAATAATAATAATAATAATAATAATAATAATAATAATAATAATAATAATTTATTATTTGTACCCCGCCCATCTGGCTGGGTTTCCCCAGCCACTCTGGGCGGCTTCCAACAAAGATGAAAGATACACTAAAATGTCACATATTAAAAACTTCCCTGAACAGGGCTGCCTTCAGATGTCTTCTGAATGTCAGGTAGATGTTTTTCGCTTTGACATCTGATGGGAGGGTGTTCCACAGGGCGGGCGCTACTACCGAGAAGGCCCTCTGCCTGGTTCCCTGTAACTTGGCCTCTCGCAGTGAGGGAACCGCCAGAAGGCCCTCGGAGCTGGACCTCAGTGTCCGGGCAGAACGATGGGGGAGGAGACGCTCCTTCAGATATACTGGACCGAGGCTGTTTAGGGCTTTAAAGGTCAGCACCAACACTTTGAATTGTGCTCGGAAACGTACTGGGAGCCAATGTAGGTCTTTCAAGACCGGTGTTATATGGTCTTGGCGGCCGCTCCCAGTCACCAGTCTAGCTGCCGCATTCTGGATTAGTTGTAGTTTCTGGGTCACCTTCAAAGGTAGCCCCACGTAGAGCGCATTGCAGTAGTCCAAGCGGGAGATAACCAGAGCATGTACCACTCTGGCGAGACAGTCTGCAGGAAGATAGGGTCTCAGCCTACGTACTAGATGGAGCTGGTAAACAGCTGCCCTGGATACAGATTTGACCTGTGCCTCCATGGACAGCTGTGAGTCCAAAATGACTCCCAGGCTGCGCACTTGGTCCTTCAGGGGCACAGTTACCCCATTCAGGACCAGGGAATCCTCCACACCTGCCCGCCTCCTGTCCCCCAAAAACAGTACTTCTGTCTTGTCAGGATTCAACCTCAATCTGTTAGCCGCCACCCATCCTCCAATTGCTTCCAGACACTCACACAGGACCTTCACCGCCTTCACTGGTTCTGATTTAAAAGAGAGGTAGAGCTGGGTATCATCCGCATACTGATGAACACCCAGCCCAAACCTCCTGATGATCTCTCCCAGTGGCTGCATGTAAATGTTGAATGTTGAATGTTGAAAAGCATGGGGGAGAGGACAGAACCCTGAGGCACCCCACAAGTGAGAGCCCAGGGGTCTGAACATTCATCCCCCACCACCACTTTCTGAACACGGCCCAGGAGGAAGGAGCGGAACCACTGTATGACAGTGCCCCCAGCTCCTAGCCCCTCAAGATGGTGTAGGCTCTCAGTATCTTCTGCCTAGCATTCCTTGAAGAAATATTGAAATATTGAAATTTATTTTAATTGCCTTGTCAGTTGTTTTTCCAAGAGGATATTGGGAGTATTTATGCCTTTCCTGCAAACAAATGTCCTTAAACAGTTTGAAAAATAATACTCCCACTGTTTAGATGCAGCCTCTGCTCCCTCTGATGCACCATTGCCAGCACACACACAAAAAGGACCTGAGATGCAAAAATTAAGTGCTAAATTATGGTTATATTTATTAAATGTAGCAAAATCAGAATATCTGGAAAACCAATAAACCAGATTTAATCAAATCATGGAAGTCTGGTCAGGTGAGTATATGTAATAAGGAAATATATAATCCCTCCCATCTCCTGAGCATGTTTACAGTTGCAACCTGTGGCCATGGGATCAAGGTTTGGGGGAAAATTCTGTCTCCTTGCTACGTGAACCTTGTGTATATGAACCTAGCATTGCCCCTCGGTATTAGGGACTGGGCAGAGGAGGAATGGTGGAGACCGCCTCCCCATCCTGACCCTTCCAGCAAGGAGGACCATTTAGATTTATGGTCTTGAGGGAGATTTGTGGTTTGAGGGAGGTAGCAGCTCAGAGGCAGATGAAGGAAAAGCTGGGAAATCATGGGAGAGCCAGAACAACACCCAGCTGATACGTTGTGATTAGAAAGCATTCCAGACCCTCCATCTCCCAGAACCTGGAGAGCCTTAAAAGTAGAAGAGCAAAGAGCTCAAAGACAGAGGGCATGTAGCAGCACCCATAGAGATGATGAGAATGGCAAATGAGGAAGTGGGAGAGACAGGGGTGGAGATTCACTCGGGACAATACCATTATCCAAGAGGCTGTGGTATGTAAAACTGCAGTCAAGTACAACATTCCTACAGTGGACATATTAGGGGATGTTTTGTACCACTCAGGAGAAGACTTTCTGTTTCCTCCTGAGCTGGGACAGGCTTCCACTACATGTGACTTGAAGAGGGTGTGGTCCGTTGCACCAGCATGGAGGAGCACACGGCCTCCATGCTCTGATCAGTGTGTGTTTTCCATTTTGTATGTTGCTGTGTGTTTAGAGAAGTGACTGCTTAGTTGCAGTCACTTGGAACTAACTTATTTATGGAATAGTTCTAGTTGTTATGTAAGCTAAGCCTGCCTTCAGGGATATGTCTGTGAACCTGAATGAATCTGTGAGTAAACTACTTTTATATTAACATTAATCTTGTGTTTATTCTTTTTAAGAGGGATTAGAAGGGATTTTACCAGGAAGGAATCTTTAATAGTAAGACTCAGATGAGTCAGCAACAAGCTGATCGCTGCGTAATTTAAAAGGGGGGATGTTTGGAACTCTGCTAGAATATGGAACTTGCTAGCGCAAGTTAGGAAGGATATGATTAAATAATATATCCTCTCCTGCCTCTCTAATCATCCCGACAGAGGCCGTATTCTATAGCCACTCTCTGTAAAGATTGAAATAAAAATGGACGGTTAGAAACTTTTCCTTGTCTTTATACTTTCCTGGGCAACCAGCCAGGAGCCGCTGACAGCATCCAGACGCCGGGTGAACATCGGATAGCATCAGTGCTTATTTTCCTGGGGGGACGCAGGGGTATGCATACACCTAAACATTTTGTGAATCTTTGTACTTTTGTCCGTATACTGTATCTATTTTTCCCGATTTGAACTATAAAATGGTGAATTTCTTGAGTCAAAATGGAGTACCCCTAAACTTTTTTTTTTAGAAAAAAGCACTGGATAGCATAGTCTAAAGGACACCCCAAGGGTACCCTAAGCCAGTGGCAATGAGAGGTGACTAAAGAACATTCCTCACCTTTAACTCAATAGTGCCTCAGGTGTTCAACAACCCATTTCTTAAAATTCCCTCATCAAATGGCCAAATAACAAATACCCACATATGCCACCCTTCTTGATCAATTAGAATCACCCAGCAGTGCGAAGGAGGTGAAAAAGAAGAATTCCAAAGGCCAATCAGGGATTCCTTGCAAACTTCCAATAAGTCAACTAGCAAAGCCCACATAGTGAGGGGATAGTGCTGCAGGAAGAAAGAAGAGCTGGGGGCAGGAAGAGCTGGCTTCAGAAGGCTAACGCCACTCCTTCTGATTTATCTAGCCAGCCTTATATGTCTCTAGGGAACTCCTCCCCTTGGAGTAACCACTTGAGTCTTCTCTGTAAGAGGAATGCGCGTGGCACAATTTGAGAGTGGGAGTTGCACTTTTGGCGTGCTGTGCTCTGGAAATGTCTAAACTTTAAAACACTGTTGAGTTAGCAGCCTCACTGAACCTACCATGCACGTTCAAGTACACATAGAAAACTCCTCTTTGGGGATGGGGGGAAAAACAAGTAGTTTCATCCCATACACAAACAGCAAAATTTGGCATTGTGTGATAGGGGTTACTTGGGTGGGAAAGGTTCGTGCCTCCCTGGTGGAGGGGGGGGACTAGTTTATAAATAAAATTTGAAATGGGTCTACTTATTTCACAAAAGTTATTTTTGCTTCCTTGGTATCACAGCAGCTCGTGGCTTCCACAACATGTCAACATGAGGGCAATTTCCTTGTACATAGATAAATTTCTAATAGTGGATGATGATGATGATGATGATTTTCTTAAATTGCAAACTGCTTTGCAACTGCTTTGGATGTGCATTATTTATTTGATACATCTGACTCATAATTAGATCTTTAACACCCATGACTCAAGTTTCTTGGAGCAGGGTGAGGATTTCACAGTGTAAGCGGAGCCTTTCTGCCTTGCCAAAAGGGGACTTGGGATGCATGCTGCAGCATACTGTTTTGATTTCGTTCCAGCCCAAGCCATATTTACACAGTTCTGTCAATTTGTTAATATTGTTTGTGCCACAAGACAATCACCCTTGATTTCCAGATACGTACAATTTTTGCTGCGGCTGCGATAATAAAAATTGTGTAATTTGGACAGTGTTCTCAAGCTGTTCTTCGCTTTCCTCCTTCCAGTTATTGAATGAGACCCCTATGCTGTCTTGGAATGGCAGAACAGCAAAGCTTAAACTAGAATATACGGCTGCCATAACCAGGTTGTAAGGCAGAGGATTGTAGCCAGTGTTAGCTTCCATTTTAGTGTACACCCATTGAAATAAATAGGCAAGACTATGTCATTGATCCCAGATGTGTCCTATTTAGCCATTTAACAAAGAACCCAAAGAAGTACCAGAAAAAAGTCATTTTGTAACCAGCTGTGAACGGTGTGAATTATGCTTTTGAAGGAAATGTTTTGAGAGACTATCCATGATCTTGGAGCCTGTGCTGGAAAAACACGAACTCAAACTTGCTAAGTAAACTTGAATTCCTGAATGGTGAGAGTAGCCAGAGATATAAGCTCAAGAGGAAGAGAGAGGAGTGTTGATATAGAGACCAAGAGAACAATCCTATGCACAAGAAGCTGGCATAAAGTAAGATGGTGTAAATTAAACAGGAATAAAATTACACCAGATCCAAACTCCATTCATGTCGGGCCAGCCGTTACAAATGGCGCTTTTCAGCATAAAATAAAGACGCAGAGAGCTAGCTTATTTCCTTGGACTGATGGAGCAGCTCTTTCAGACATCTTCTCCTCTCCAGTCCGTTTTTATTACCCTTTGTTCTCTCCAGCCGCATGGCTGCTTGCCAGTGTCTCATGTTACCTCATCTGGCCAGCTTAAACCCACCCACACCATATAGGGTCAACACTGCCCAGAGGAAACACAACTCCTTTTAAGGTCAATACAATCCTAATACATTGTAAGGCACAGACATGCTGGTCACTGGGTCAGCAAGACACCAGGTGGCACTACAAACCTCGGCCAGGGCTTTCTGGCTCCCACCCTGGCTCCCACATGCCCTCTTTCTTTATATTTTAAGCATAATCATATATATCAGTACCAATGGCTTTGTCGAGCGCGAGAAGCGACTCTTTTGACACCGGAAGCGGGCCGTGGACTGGAGAACCATGCAGTACATACAGAATTTAAGAATGAATACATTGTATATAGCAACACAAAAAAGAATGAATACATTGTATATAGCAACACAAAATAATGCAAATAACTACTATAATAATCACTATAATCAATAAATGTCGAAGCCAACTTCCATCTGGAAGCCAAGAATATAAGAATTCTGATTCCATGCTGCATGGTAGGCTTCCTTTCTAGTTTATTAGCCATGCACTGGTATCGCTTCTATAGCACTGAGATTGGTCACTGTATGTTCCTGTAAGAGAACAAGAGCTATTAAACATGAATTTCAATGTATATTTACAGTTTGGATATATGCCCCATGATTCTTTCCCTCTTTAATTTGAAACTAACTGGGGGCAGGCATACATACCCAACATTTAGAAGCATGCAATAAACTAGTAAACTTAATCATAACTTGTACAAAAATATTATTCCTCCATATCTTATGATAATTTTCACCCGTAAAAGTCTTATTCAACAACACTGTTCTTATAGTTCGAGAGTGGCTGAGCCGTGAATACTGCCAGCCAGTGTAGGATTCAGGCAACTGCTGCTTGCCAGCCGATAAGGTGAAATATGGTGGTTTCAACTGGACCGTGTCGTCTGCTTCTCTTCCTTGTATAATGGTGCAGCAAAGGATGGCAAGGCAAATGGTTAGGAAGCACTTCTGCAGTTGAAACCCATAAAGGCTTGTCCTCGATGTCCACTGCCGCGTACCCTCGTCCCCACGTGATCAGCGGGACAGGTCCATGCCATGCGGGATCAGGCAAGCGTCTGTACACCACCAAGGGGCAAGGGAGTGCCTCCTCCTTCCTAAAATGCAATTCCGCGGGAGTATGGGTCCTAGTATTTGGATATAAGGATGGTTAAACACAAAAAGAACTTGGTGAACAGCTGAAGGAATGAGTGCTGTTGGATGTTTCGGCCGCCAAGCTGTTTTAGCAATAGTGTTTTGAACATCAGGTGCGCTCTTTCCACTATCGCTTGCCCTATGGAGTTAAAGTGTATACCATGAGTTAATTTCACATTCCACAACATACAAAATTCCGAAAATGTTTTAGAAATATATGCTGGACCATTATCAGTTTTGATACGCGTAGGTTTACCCATGACTTAGAAACAGCGGATAGTGTGCTGAAGTAAGGCTTGCAGGGCAAGAAACAAGGAAAACAAGTCAGAATCCAAGGAAGGAGTTATATAAGATATTGGTAAAATAGCAAAAAGCGATATACATACTGAGTATCCACAATAAGATTGAAAGAATGAGTAGGAAAGGATTGAAAGGCAAGAATCACAGCCGCTAGCTCTGCTCGCTGGGCAGAAGACTGTGAAGAGGTAAATAAACTTTCCCATTTTCCTCCCTCCTCCCACATCACCACCCCCATACTTCTTGTTCCATCTGTGAAGAGGATTAATGCAGAGGGGAGAAGTGTGAGAGACAAGGGGTTTGTCAAAACATAAGTGACTTGTGTCAGAAATGTCAAACGGTCATCCTTTGGAGGATTAAAAATGATGACCTATAAAATCAGCCAAAACAATTTGCACGGCAGCATTTGTGATCAATAAATGCTGCTGTTCAGTCTGTGAAAATGGCATATAAATTGATGCAACATCAAAACTGCTCAAAGTTATAGCACGTGAACGTCCTTTGATAACAATTGTCTGATGTGGATTCATTTGCTGAATGAATGTTCTTCAAAGGGGTATGAGGTAAATGTAACCATTCTATAATGCAGATAGTCTTCTTCTTGTCCGTCTGAGCATATAAATTTCCTGTTGGCAACAATGGTGTAGCAAATATTGCCAGATGCAGCTTGTGTTCAGCACCTCTAGGTGGCGCATGCGGAAAGGTTTCAATGCTTCATTCACAAAATTTTGGCAAAGTGTAGGGGAGTTCCACATGCTGTTGTGGCAGAACAATCCACTGATATCACTGGGTGGATTGCCATTTGTTATATACTGGCAATGTAAAAGCAAACTGTTCCTGTCTGCTGGATCCAGTGGGATAAAGATGTTTCAATGTAGCCAAAAGTTAATTGTTCAGAAATAAGCTGTTCAGAAACGAGATGGTGCCATTGCTGCGGTTTTTTCTTTTGGTGGAGGCCACTGTTCTACCCACACTGAGGTATCAGTGATCTTGGTTTGCCATGCTGGAAATGTTGTATTCATGGCTACAGGCTGGTTTTTATCTTGCGCTGCTGCCAGCAATTGAGCCTTGTGGGTGGCTGTACCAACAGACTGACAAATGCGTAGCATCGTAGTGGCAGGAAGGTGTATTATCGGGCGCGACGCAACCTTACAATCCTCAGTGGCATTTTCAAAGGCCAATTGTTTGATAATTATTTGTTTGGCTTCAGGATTTTCAATTTGGCTACTCACTGCTGTAATCAGCCTGTCCATAAAGGAAGGATATGATTCTCTAGGTTCTGGGATTTTTCTCATTGCTTGTTTAGCAGCAAGAGCTGTATCCCTCAATAAGATCTGCAGCAGTGTGGCTTGTACTGAAGCCTGAGCAATGGGGCCATGCTCCATCATAGCATCCATCACATCTGCGAGGGTAGGATTAGGATTTTTTCCTCTGATTTGTTGCAGTAAAGCAGGAGCATAAACACCACAGGCAATTTCCCATTCGTGAGCAAACAATACACCAGCTGATGGGGGTAAAACTGTACATGCCAAAGGCTTGAATTCATCTGGAACCAAAAGCTGGGCTTGAATTCCTGCTGGAACACCAGGGAATGCCTTAGTATCCTGAGTTAAGGAACAGGCAAATACTGCACGTTGCAAATGGGTAGCTACTTCTGCTGCTGCTGAAAAAGCAGGATCATTTCCAGCCAGACCACGGTATTTTTGCAAATTTGGGTCTTCTGGTGAGGAACTGCAGTCTGGAGGTTTGGGATCTGGGGCTGCAGCAGGCAAAGCAAGGGCTGGAACACATGGCAGGACAGCAGGCTGAATTAAAGAAGCTGAAGCCTGTGTTGGCAATGCAGCTATGGAGATATTTTTTGGTGATAAAGAATCCATAGCATATCGAACTTTGCACCATGCATTTAAATTTCGAACACCAATGCTGGGAAGTCCATGAAAATGTGTTCCAATATTGTCCCAATGTTTTAATTCCAAAGTTCCTTCTGCAGGAAACCAGGGGCAATGTTCATCGATTGCCAGAATGAGCTGTATCAAATCTCCCTCAGGAACTTCCAATTTGTTGCAGGAGAGGAGAAATTTTAAGTCTTTTAAAAATTTCTGTTGGGGAGTAGTCAAAGAGCTGCCCATTTTTCTAAAATCAATATTTAAGGGATCGACTAACCTTGGATCCGTAGATGAATAGCGCTTGCAGCCTTTTCCAGGCGAGGTAAGTCGATGAATATCCACTGCTTGGATCAAAAATCTTCTCACAGTCTTGCCCAGACTGTTTGCTTCAAATCTTGCTTCTTAGCTCTCTTTTAAAAACCTCAGTCGTATCTTTTATTCAGCCTCACACGGGGCACCACTTGTCGGGCCAGCCGTTACAAATGGCGCTTTTCAGCATAAAATAAAGACGCAGAGAGCTAGCTTATTTCCTTGGACTGATGGAGCAGCTCTTTCAGACATCTTCTCCTCTCCAGTCCGTTTTTATTACCCTTTGTTCTCTCCAGCCGCATGGCTGCTTGCCAGTGTCTCATGTTACCTCATCTGGCCAGCTTAAACCCACCCACACCATATAGGGTCAACACTGCCCAGAGGAAACACAACTCCTTTTAAGGTCAATACAATCCTAATACATTGTAAGGCACAGACATGCTGGTCACTGGGTCAGCAAGACACCAGGTGGCACTACAAACCTCGGCCAGGGCTTTCTGGCTCCCACCCTGGCTCCCACACATTCAGCATTGGGGCTAACTGCTAGCTGAGCCAGCCTAAGTCTGGTAGAGGGAAATAAGCCTTTAAAATTGTGTCTGGGTTAATTTATGCAACGGGAGCTCACCCCATCATGGGGATTTGAACCGCCAACCTTCTGATCGGCAAGCCCCAGGCTCAGTGGTTTAGACCACAGCACCACCCACGTCCCTAAGGGCTTTCAGAGCTTTGGCTAGGTTAAAATTCACCGGGCTTGATGCAGGCAGCTGGGTCCTGGCTGAGCTGGCATGGGGAGAGATATCCTGGTGTATATTTGGCTGTGCTCAGGATGAGGCTGTTAATTCTTCATAGGCCAGATGAGTCAGGAACCTCCTAATCCAGTCAGAGTTCTGCTGAATCTGAACTTGCATATACTGGTTTATTTTGCTTTAGAATTGCTCTCTGAGATGGGAAGTGGGAGATCACAGATTTATTTATTTTTTGCATTGATATTATGATTGGGACAAAGAGGAGGGAATTAAGCAATTAATTAAGTATGTTTAAATAGAATCTTACCTTTGCATCTATCTTTACTTATTTTGCCTGTTGTAATCACTCCTTTTCTTTTCTTTTTTCTTTGTCAAAGTAGGGCTCTGTTCTGGTATGGCTCACTTGAGACTAGCTGCCTTCTTGTCCCTGGGAAAGTTGAGTCTTGTAACACTGCTGGGAATCCCAAATTCTAAGGAAAGGCTGTTACTCAGGTAAGGCCTTTCAATCTCTGACATTAATCAGGTAGGGGATTAAAGGATTTCTTACCCATTAATTTCAAATACCTATCTTTTTATAGTAAGTAGAATAAGGATAAAAATAATTGGCTTCTCCCCCCACTCCTTAAATGCAGAGGTTGATCATGCTAGCAGGACCAAAGCAGTGTTGTGGACAAGAGTTTTGGGGAGCGGAAATGGGAAATTTATGTTCAGGTGCCATCAAACCACATGATGTCGTCGGGCAAATCAATATACTGCAACTGAACCTAATTATGAAGACAAAGGGGATATGATTTGTAAATTTTGTACATGGAAAGCTGTCACTGAAGCAATCGATACACTTGTCATATAACAGATTCTATTTATTTATTTTTAAAAATGGGGGGGTCAGCCCAAACTTACAAAACAAAATAAAATAAGTGTAAGCTACACAAGGCTGTGATGGCTTTGGGTCAACAGATAATAATTAGTCCCAGAATTATTGTTTCCAGTGTTGGGAATATCTGTAAGGGAATACAGTATTTGGGTTTGTGTGTGAGAGAGAATCTGAAGTTTATATTATAGGGTTTTTGGTTGAGTGAAAATTCACATAAAGCAAAAATTCAAGGTGCATTTTGTAATCCTTTTGGGAGCAAACCATATGAGAATTTTCACAGCATTTCACAAGAGGGTTTTTGTTTTTTGGGTTTGTTTTTTTTGATCCGGCACAGTTGTGTAGAAGTTGTGTAGAAATCAAACTTAAAATGGGTGGAGGGATTCGACTGACAGAGTTGACACATTTATCCACACAGATGTCTTCAGTTAACCAGATTCTTATGTACTTTCAGTTGTCTGCAGTATGTCTCACAGTGGGCTTAGAGTCATCACCAAAATGTCTCCTAAAGCTACACCCGAAGTTAATTTGAGGTACGTATTCAGAAGGAATGCTTGATGAATTTGGTGAGAGGGCAAAATAATGTTGCTACGGATGGGGTGGTGGATCTGTGCATCCCTAGGCAGTCACCAGATCATGCATGAATTAAAATTTGAAATAAATTTGGATCTTTGGCTGAACATCTGATAAATTGTGACCAAAAAAAAAAGTTTAATAGGCTATGGAATTTCTCAGGGAGGTTTCACACGCTTCTGCATGTGAACTATCCACTACAAAACAGGCTTATTTTCTTTAGTTTGGCACTTTGTGTGTGCACGCATCTCTGAATTTTAATAATGGGTTCATTAACTGTTTCATTAAGCATAAACAAGAAAAGGCAAAGAAGCAGAATGTCCAATTGTGATTTTGTGGATACAGCATTAATGTCAGATACTATAATATCATCTTAGTGTGCATGATGTAAACATATTGTTTCTCCTCTGAAACAGCTTTCTTCCCATTTTTCGTGTCCGCTCAACACATAAATCAAACTTTGCAGTTTATCCATGCCAATATTTAATTATTTTGTGCCTTTGTAGTCTTTAATCTGCTTAATCACATATTATTGGTAAATTGATAGGAAATGAACATTTTGCAAATGTAGAATAGAAATCAGATCTAGTAATGGAATCTTGTACTTATCACTCAAATGTCAAAAACCATCTTGCTTGTCGTTTAAGTAGTGTATGACAAGTGGAAGGAATTCAGGAATGACATCTGTCATTTGGTTGAGCTATCTGGATCTGTTTTACCAATGCAGAAACTCCAACACATTTCTTGTGATGTACAACAGCAGACCTAGATAATACATCTGTTGCTGGACTGCTATACACAGAGAGATTCAGATCCTATATCTGAATATTGGGGGCGGTGGGGAATTCGCTGTGGTATATGCTTTAACATGCTTAACTAGGAACTGAGAGATCAGGGTTGAAAGCCTCTCTTGGCCATAAAACTTTTCAATCATACATGTCTTTAGGCATGAGGTAAAAACATCCCTCTTTACTCAAGCCTATCACTATTAAGCAATCTATGGCCTGTGAAAGTGTGGGAGAGAGGACTGTTATTTTTTTCCCCTTCAAATTTTTAAATTAATTTTCCAGAAAATTATTCAAACAAACAAACATACATACATCTCAACTGCAATTAAACCAAACTTCATAACATTGTTAAGTGACTTCCTCGTATCCCCCTGGTTGAATTTCAGTGTATATCATTTTAACAGTTTTCCAAAACCTAAATTCTTAAAAAATTAACTTAATCACTTAACATCTTTCTTTCTTTACAATTCAACTTTAAACATGTTGGTTCATCACATTACGTATTTAAATCCTAAGCCTATCTGCTGCTTTCCAATTAAGTTAATTTGACATATTTAACTAAATAGTCTTTAAATTTCGTCCATTCTTCTTGGTAATCCCTTCTGGTCACGGACTCTTCCAGTCAGGTTGGCTAGCTCCGAAAAGTTCATCATCTTCATCTGCCAATCTTCCACTGTTGGTACTTCTTGTGTTTTCCATTTCTTAGCTAGTAAAATTCGAGCAGCAGTTGTGGCATACAAAAATAATTTAACATCTTTCTTGGGCAATTCCAGACCTCTGGTTTCTTAATAAATGTATATTTCAACATTTTTTCCACAATTCATTATAAATCTTCTCCCAGAAGTCTTTCACCTTGGGGGAGAGAGGACTGTTATTAACTATTTTATTATTTGTCTGTCAGTTTGCTTTTTATTATGTTCTTATTATGTTTTTATTATTAATGTTCTGTAAGGTGTTTTTAATGTTGCACACCACCCTGGGATCTTTTGATAAAGGGTGGTATATCATTTGAAATAATAATAATACTTTATCAGTGGTTTAACTGTAGGCTTCCTGACTGCTTTCCTAATCTATTTTTAAAATATTGTGCTGCCTTTTAGTTATTGTCCCTCTTCTAATTTTTATTATTTGTAATATTTATGTTGTAACTGTTTTTATTGTATTTTTATGTAAACTGCAGGGTGACCAAGACCGATTTAGGCCAAAAAGGGTTCTGAACTCAGACTGAAATAAGTCTGGGTTATCAGTTTCCTCCAGGAAAACTTATGGTTGCATCTTTATAGAAGACAGAGGTGGCATTCATGAAATCTATTATCAAACTTCTCAAGGGAGAATGCAGAAGATTATTGCATTCCATCGCTGTGATAGGCGGCAATAATGTGTCCAAGATAGCTTCTTTCTGAATGAGGATTTGAATTCAGATCCACCTGAGTCCAAAGTCGAACACTCCACCACTATACCATACAAACTGTGGAATGTGAGATGGTGAATGGAATTCTGTACCCCAGGAGGTATGTTTTGAGTGTGCATACTTAAATGCCCATAGCCTTTCAGTTGTAAAACAAACCTAAACTGGATTACCTCATAAACTGAAATTTTCCATTTGCCTATTTGAAGCCTTCAAAATGATTCTTCTTACCTCATTTTCCCTGATACAGATCTAGATAGCAGAGGTGTTGTATCAACTGAATTGCTTGTACAGATTTCTAAGCCACTCTGATATCATAGTTTTGTTTACTCTATTCCACTATCTTAGAGATTTCCAGAGACTATGTTTCCTGGGAACTCAGGAAAAATTCAGCTGCAATATCTTTGTATCTGCTAGATTCACCATGAACCAATTGTGTGAGATGGAAGGAAAAATGAATCAGGATGGGAGGAAGACAAGAATGGAAGAGATCAAAAGGTCAGGGGATGCTTTTCAACTGAAGTCAGACATGTCTGAAATAGGATATTGCAACTATAAATTAAAATTGTTGAGTAAACCTTATCATTTTTTTATGATGCAACTAATTGTGGTTGTTGGGTTTTTCTTGTTGTTTTTTTTTAAGACAACTAATCCATGTGCTTTGCTGCCCCAGTTTGTACTGAGGCAAAGGGAATCAATTAATAAGGTGAAAATCCCTTTATTCACTGATATGTTTGAAAGCTTTTAGCAATATTGCATTAACCTTGACTTTCAATCTATGCTTTTCTGACACCAGTCTCCTTGAACTGACTTTTAATCAAAGGGGAGGGAAGTTATGCTGCCTAAACCAACAAGAAGAGGCTCATAATCATAGCAATGGTATATCAAGGTGGATTTTCGGAGCGCAGTGCACACTTTTTACTAATTAAGTATTAAAAGACTATTAAATATTAATTACAATTAAAAGCTTGGCTGCACCAGCAGCCATTTTTAAGCAATATGTATCTCTAGGCAAAACTGGATATGGGCCATATTCAGTCTACACAAGCAAGAGGATGGAAGAAGCTGCTATATCTAGAGCATAAAATTCAAATTGTGCAATATTGCATTGAATTCTTCCATTTTTTTTTTAAATGATACTACAATTACAATACAAAACAAGAGTACATAAAATAAATTGGATTTCACCCATGGACACATTTGCAAATTGAAGAAACTTTTGTGAACGCCATACAAAGAAACTTAACATAGATTGCAACATATTATATGGGTTATGATAGAGTGCTTCTTACAAACCTACTTTCTTCAAGGGAAGAGAGCCCTGTGGCAATAAAGGCCTCTAAGGGGACATGTGTGCCTCTGGATGTCATGTCAACAGTGTCATGGGACAAAGGTTCTTGAGAGCAGAAGAAGCAGTAAGGCCTACAAGGTCTGCACAATCATTCAAGCCTAAGTCTACTAACTGTTAATGAGGCATCTGATCAAGATCTGTATTATGAGGCATCTGATCAAGATCTGTATTATGAGGCATCTGATCAAGATCTGTATTTTAAATTGAGCTTTAAAAATATATTTGCAGATGCTTGTTTCATGCCAGGCATAAAGCAGCTGGCTGGGTGCTTTGGCAGTTGTTTGTCTTCCTGCTCAGGGGCCCCACTGATCTATAGCAGTACCTCAGGGTTGTAAAAGGAAATTACAGGCTGGGAACAAAAGGTCATATTGACCATACAAATTACAGAATACAATCAAGCTGCAAAAACACTAATTAAGAGTTGGTAAATAGTAAGAATTATTGTGCCTCCCATCAGACTCAGCCACATCTTCCTAAGGTTAAAGGGCAAGAGCTAATAGGAACAGCAGCTGGCTGGGAAAACCGAAGAGGCTTCTCTCTGAAGTTGCTTTTGGAAAGTGATTTTACCAAGTTCCTTTTTACTTTGAAAAGGCCTTTCCTTTCCTTCTAAAAAGCTATATATGTTAATGTATGAAATATATTGGCTTAAATGTAAGTATGCAAAGGATTTAGAAAGTAAGAAATGTTAGATTCTTATGTTAGATTCTTATTTCATTGATGGTGTGTGAGAAGGTGAACCCAAGATCTCTGTTTAAAATGAAATTAAAAACCATGCACCATCTGTTTTGGCCATCTGTTTTGCAGTGAATAGGGCAATAGGGCAAAAGGTGAAATGGTAATTAAGGTGCCTTGTCGAGGCAAATGTAAGATATATGGCTACTTGTCTGCCATTTATGGATAGAAGGAAATATAGCTCTTTGTCTCCCATAAAAGGTAATATGAAATGGGTGTATCTTTTATGATTGGTTCTAGCAAACAGCCAATAGGAATTTCAACCAGGCTGATTGGACAGAGGCAGCCAAAGGAGGAGCAAGGGGGCTGGGCTGAGGAAATATAAGTGCTGGCCATCAGGGCTGGAGTGGGCAGAGCTTTTGGTAACCATATACCACTGTGCCTATCATTTATTTGTCTGACAAATAAATTATTATTTTAATTTCTCTATTGCTGCGCTGAATATTTCATTCCAGCTAAGCGTTAACCACAAGCAGGGTGCTACATTAACTGTTAACAACAAACTGCTAAGTCACTGTGACTTGTGACTCATCTTGGGTGATGACTCATTCTCCCTATAAAAAGTAGCCAGCCTCTCTATGGGCCTCAGTTAGTGCCTGTGTGTCTCATCCAGTGTGTGTGTTGTGTTGTTGCAGACAGAGTGGCTCCAGGACTCTAGTATATCAGTAACTAAGACTATGCCTCTGTGAAGAGTCAGATAGCTGCTATGAGCTCTCTGTGTATGCTCTTTGACTAAGCTGTCTATGAACAAGTTTATTTTATTCAGTAAAGTTTTACTAAGTTTATGAAGAAGACTCTGCTTGATTAATTTACCGCTACGTGATAAGCAGCCCCTGATACACCTCATTCCTTGTATTTCCAAATCATGCAGTGAATGGCAATGCTTATGTAGCCAAAATGGCAGCAGATTGAGAATAAAAAACCTACCCCAGGTTTGCATAAGTAAAGAAAAGGTAAAAACAAAACAGAAACCCACATATCCCAAACCCAAAGGAAGCTAACTCTTCTTGCTGCTAAAAAAACAAAACAAAACAAAAATCAAAATTGTGTTTGTGTGTATGATTCAGTTACACAGGTTTGCTACTATAAAAATCTGTTGGAATCAGAGCTCACATGGCAGACCTCCAAAATCCATTAGGCAGGCACCTGGCGGAGTGAGTTAGTAGATCTTGATATATGTGGGTTGGGGGGGGAGCATTAGGTTAATTAATTAATCCATGCAACACCAACAAATTATTGTTCTTTTATCAGATAAGCATGTTTGCTACCAGCAGATTCATACACAGAACCAGAGTGTTAGAAGAATCAAAAGGCCATTGGACCTGCAATCCTATACCCAATGACCTGGGAGGAAACCCCATGAAACTCAATAACTTACTTCTGAGTAGACATGCATAGGTTTACACTACTGATCAAATCTTGTCATATGAGATATGGGTTTGTAAACTGGTTTGTTGAGGGAGAGGTAAAGGGGATGGATGAAATGTTTCCCTTGTCTATTCACTGTTAGGTTTAAAGGCCAACACTTGAGAGGGGATGTTGGGGAATTCCGATGGAAACAGAAGTGGAAGCTGCAACATCCTTTCCATTGAACTGAATGGTGTGAAATAACACAATGGTAACATAATTAATTAGGTAAAAATCCACAACAGCAGACAGCAAGATGAATAGCATAGGTTTTGTCAAAGGCTGAACTGTAGAGGAAGGGAAACAGTGCTACATGGGTCCAAATGGAAATGGCTGCCATCTTACATCCCAACTCTTGAGTGCACTCAAGACTACATTGCACAGATGCAACAATAAGAGCATCTTTTGCTACTTTACCATTGGCATACATTACAACCCCCCACCCCACCCCACTCCACCCTCAAAACCCCACAGTCTGTTGGCCAGAAATAAAAGAGGCCTTCGGGGGGGAAAACAAACACATTTGTGAAGAAACTATGGGCTTGGGAGCCACAGCAGTGTGGCTCCTTCCCATGCCATGAAGGCCACCTAGAGAGAGCCCATGGTACAGTTTATGAAATGGGCAGTGTTTGAATAGCAAAGAATGGCAGTCAGGGACTACATTTGAGTGGCTTGGAGCATCTGATGTGTTGATAGCCGTATGGGGAGAAGCCACAATCCAGTGGCTCCTTCCCATGTTGTGAAGGTGTGGCGTTTGCCTCCTTGGTGGGTCATAAGGAAAGGGTTAAAATGAGTGTGATGTGATTGGCCAGTGGAAACTGATAGGAGGAGTTAGAGTGAGAGTGGAGCTGTGTGAAAGTCAGTTGAGGGTTGGGAGTTGAAGAAGGAAGAGGGAGGTTAAGTCTGTGGGTTGGTTGAGGGAGTGAGAGGGAGTGAGGGTGGTGAGGGAGTGAGAGGAATTGTTAGGTGGAGTCAGATAGATAGTTGGAATAATCAGTTTGAAGTTGTTAGGAACACATAGGACAGTTAAGGAACTAAGATTAAGAAACTGCCAAGAAAAATTAACTGAAACCATAAGCTTGTTCATCCCTAATGTTAACAACTGACTGGACTCCGTGTGTACCCGTGAGGAGAAACGGGTTGGTGGCAGCGAAGAAAGCAATCACAGTGGTGGCACAGGGTCAATAGACTGTCAAACGTCCAGGGGCCCTGTGTGATCGCCACAGAAGGCATACCCTCCAACATTTCTCCGATGAAAATAGGGACATCCTATTCCATAGTGATAATTTTATTCTTTATACCCCACACATCTTACTGGGTTGCCCCAGTTCCTCTGGGCAGCTTCCAACATATATAAAAAAACAGAATGCAACATTAAACAAAACACCTTCCGTATACAGGATTGCCTTCAGACAGCTCGGGAGTCGAATAACTCCATGCCTTCCAACATTTCTCCAATTAAAATAAGGAAAAGCGGGACATTCCAGGATCAAATCAGAAACTGGGATGGCTTCCCTAAATCAGGAACATCCATGGAAAATAGGGACACTTGGAGGGTCTGTGAAGGGATGGTGGTGATAGGCATGCCCTCCTTAAATAGCATTTTTGTGCAATACAGGATGGAATCCTCACTGGGGTAGAACACAGGATACAAAAGAAGTCATATTACAACCGATGTGATTATGTTGCACCACTTAAATGAGGCAAATGCTGTGCTCAAGAAATCCAATATGCTGCAGCTTTTCTTTTCATTTAAATATTGTATAGACCATTAAAAATGTGAGGGCAGGAAATTAAGAAAATGAGGCTGACGGGGAGAGCTGAACTTTGATCTTGCAAAGGTAGGGATTTATTTTTTGCTTTCTTTGCCAGCCCTACGTCCTGCAACTCAGCAGCTTGTCTGCTTTCTCAATCAGCACTTCTCTGATAACTGCTTTAAAGTGTATGTTTGCTGCACATTTTTTCCCCACGGGACTGGGAGTTCAGAGGGGAAATTCAACCTAAAGAGACTGGGCAAAGCAGCTAAAATGAAAACAATGTGACAAATAGGCAGCAAGCAATTGTCTAACACTGAACTGTATGTTTGCGCACACAGAGCAAAGTGTTGATTAGGCCTACCCTAACTCAGATTTCAAGAATCAGAAGGCATTTATTTGTTATACTGGTAGATGTATTTATATGTTTTATATACACACACAGAAACACACAATTTATCTCCTAGCTTTTCTCCAAGGAGGTTAAGATAGCACACATTGGTCTCCCCCTCCCCATTTTATCCTCACAACAACCAAGGTCACCACATGAGCTAATGGCAGACCCTCCAAGTATCCCTATTTTCCAGGGACAGTCCTAGATTTACAGAAGCCATTGTGGTTTCTGATTTGATCCTGGAATGTCCCATTTTCCCTTAGGACGTCCCTATTTTCATGAGATAAATGTTGGAGGGTATGGAGTTATACGACCCCTAAGCCAAGGAAATAAGTATACAACCTTTAGAAGACATCTAAAAGCAGCCCTGTATAGGGAAGGGTTGTTTTTTTAAAAAATGTTTAATGTTTTATTATGTTTTTATATGTGTTGGAAGCCGCCCAGATTGGCTGGGGCAACCCAGTCAAATGGGCAGGATTTAAATAATAAAATTATTATTATTATTGAATAAGGCATCTCTCTTGTCAGTGGAGAAATGTTGGAGGGTATTTAATGGCCAAGTTAAGATAGACCGACAATAGAAGATAGGTAGTGTTTCAAGTGTGTACATGGACTCACATGTGTGTAGCTAGCGCTCATGAATGTTCATAAATACAGTGGATGCTTGGGTTGCGAACGTGATCCGTGTGGGATGCACATTCGCAATCCGCAACCTGCAGCATCCGCAACCCGCAGCGTCGCATCTGCACGCGTGCAGGTTGTGATTTGGCGCTTCTGCGCATGCGCGGCCACGAAAACCCAGAAGGAACCCATTCTGGTACTTCTGGGTTTCGGAGGTCCACAACCCGAAAAAATGCAACCTGAAGCGTCTGTAACCCGAGGTATGACGGCACACTGCTGAGATGTTTAGGATATTTTGCTGGAGTTATGGTGTGTGCTCCTTAGGGATGTGTGCTAACCCTTAGCCTTATGCCCACAAGAAACTCTCACAGAAAGAAATGAAGAAAGCTTGGTTTATTATATGACATAGGAGTCACATAATATATAAAAATGCTGCTTTGGGCAGCAAAGTTGCGACTTAAACGGGTAGCAAGTTTTACAATACATACGCATCTTGATTAAAGGGTAAAATATTCCCTATTTTAGCCATCCACCTGAATCGAAGAGAAAGAGAGAGGCGGGGACACATTTATTTGACCTGCACTAGAACCAGGGGTGACCCCCAAACCAGCTAGAGAGACAGTTTGCTGTAATTTTTCGCACCTCCACTAACCAAATCAAGGGAGGAGAACTCTCCGGAGACAGACTGAGTGGGAATATATCCGCCTACACACCCATGAGTAGCAATAGATGGAAGCTTTCAAATCCTTCATTTGCACTCTCAAATGCTACCCTAAAACCACTTTTCAAATCCTCTACCCTGATAGAATTCTAAAGAAGCCCACTGTGTTGATTGTTCCCATTATAAATATATTTTTAAAAGATCTCTGGAATGTTTTCATAGCAGGGGCAATTTACCATGGACGTGGTTGTTGTTTTTTGTAGACCACCTACCTTCTTTTATTCATGATAACTTAACTAACACCCTTCTGTGGCTTTACAATATCCCCAAAACAATGGTAGAAATTGCTTGCATGGAGAGACAGAGAAAAAAAGGAAAATGTAAAGAAAGCATCTAATATGCTTTTCTCTGCATTATGAAGCCATTTAGTTGCAGGAAATAGGAAGGAACAGCAGTAATCGAAAAACTCTCCACAGACCAGTAGCAAATGCTCTGTGAATTAATGCTTAGGGGCCAATACATGGTCTATTTGTCTGCTTCTTAGGAAGAGGTTTACTGGAATAATTGAGGTTAAAATTGTGTGTGTGTGTGTGTGTGTGTGTGCATGCCAGGGTCCATTACAGTATGTGTGTGTATTTATATATATGCAAATGACCAAATGCTACAGCTGCCCATTAGCATTGGCTAAATTGCAAGAAGCGAATTCCTGTGGGTGAAAATTGTTTTTCATGTTGGACTGAAATAGCTTGTCGACACTGACCACATCCAACAAATTCCAGGATTTGCTTATTATTTAAGCACGAAACCTCTCATTGTATCCAAAAATGTTCATGCCGTTCATGTAGCAAAACAGCTAACAATGCACGGGTAGCTAGGCATGGACTAATAATTTTAAATATCAATAAAGAATGGAAAGCAGGTTCCCATGTTTGATGTTCAGGGACAACAACTATAAGTGAGCTTCTGCAGGGCTGGCCTGCCCATGAGTTGAAGCCGGGGTCACATTTTGCTGTGGTGGCGGCTTCCAGTGAGTAATTTTTCAATTAGTTTTTATTAAAGTTTTACAAAAAGACTTTAATTTTAAAAATAAAATAAAGGAGCAAAATGTTCACAATAAAGGTGTGCTGTAAAGTTACCTACATCTTGATTAATTTTTGCTGATATATAGTATTACCTGGTAGGCAGGGGAGAGACTACGAAGAAATTTCCCCACTTGACAGTCTTAGTAGATGGATTTGTTTCATTGCATTGCATTTTGGAAAATGATATAGAGCATCTGAGAGGATTCTATTTATATGTGTGTGCTGATGATATTCATTGACAGAATTAATTTGCCACATGTGTCAAGTGCAAAAATTTATAAATGTTGCTGTAAATGTCAGAAACTTGGTGAATGTTGACATTTGCGAATAATTCTTAAGAGTTTAGGAGCCCAGTGGGGGAAGTCAGAAACGGCCATTGGACGGGAAGCTTCCAGCTCATGAAACTTGGGGGGGGGGGGGAATCTATATTTTAGTTTTGCAAAGGAGTTGGGCATAAATTAAGAACATGGAAGACCTCAAGAGATTTTCTTCACAAGACAATAGGAGACAGGCTGCTTCTGAATTACTCAGTAAATTACGTATTTCCAATTAACCTGGTAGAACTGATGATTTGTTCTACTTGGATCTACCTCAATTTATAGCTGTAATTTGGTGCTGTTGAAAGAGACCAGCAGGTCAAAACATGTCTGCAGCTGTGCTATTTTTGCACAAACATTTTTGTGCGGGGTGGAAGCTGGGCACTGACAATTTCATGTGTATTCTCATGTAGGTTGACAGATGTGTGTTTTATTACCAATGCACAATGGGAGTTGTGTTTCGTCAATTCAGGAATGGCCTAGTTCTTGAAAGATGAAATATCTTTCAACATTATAGTTCATATATTTGATATTAATGGATGGTCTTTATACGATGTGTGGTGATCTTGAATAAGTCCATTTTGTGTAGTTTTGTATGCTCTCGAGTATATTACTGGGAAAGGAAGACATTCCCCAAGGCAATAGGTATGCCGGCTGAATATAAGCTCCTATTTCATTGTTGTTGTTACTCGGATAAAATTCTGACATCATTCCAAAGCCTGGTTTGAGTGCATCCATAGGTCATAGAACTGTAGAATTGGAAGGAAGCATCCCCTTTCAATGCAAGAATCTTTGGTCCAATGTGGGACTTGAACCCACAACCTTGAGATTAAGAGTCTCATGCGCCCGGGTTCGCGTCTCCGTTCCTCCACATGCAGCTGCTGGGTGACCTTGGGCCAGTCACACTTCTTTGAAGTCTCTCAGCCCCACTCACCTCACAGAGTGTTTGTTGTGGGGGAGGAAGGGAAAGGAGAATGTTAGCCGTTTTGAGACTCCTTCGGATGGTGATAAAGCGGGATATCAAATCCAAACTCTTCTTCTTCTTCTTGTCGACTGAGCTATCTGTCCACCTGAGTAAATCAGCCATCCATTTCAAGTAAACCATCACTAGGTGTTACTATTTTTAAATAGTTTATAAAAAAATGGTTTATACAATAATCCCACATCCAGTAGTACCTCGGTTTAAGAACTTAATCCATTCCGGAAGTCGGTTCTTGAACCGAAACCGTTCTTAGACCAAGGTGCACTTTCCCTAATGAGGTCTCCCGCCGCTGGTGCCCTTCCACCGTTCAGATTCCGTTCTTAGACCGAGGTAAAGTTCTCAAACCGAGACACTATTTCCGGTTTTGCGGAGTTTGTAAACCAGATCGTTCTTAAACCAGACTGTTCGCAAACCGAGGTACCACTGTACTAAGGTATGAAAAATTCTAGCAATTGGATACACACATACATATACATATACACATACATATATATGCATATACTTCTGTTGCTATTAGTAGAAGAGCCTTTCAATGATATTTATTGTGTGTGTCTCAGTGAAAATGACGGTTATGGATTTTAGCAATTGAGGTGAGCATTTCATAAGCATTTTGTGGCTTCCATATACTGTAGCTAGAAGATACTCCTCGCATTTGAGAAATTCAGCTGTGTTTGTACAACACAGTGGTACCTCGGGTTATAGATGCTTCAGCTTACAGAAGCTTCAGGTTACAGACTCCGCTAACCCAGAAATAGTACCTCGGGTTAAAAACTTTGCTTCAGGATGAGAACAGAAATTGCAGTGGCGGCGGCATGGCAGCAGCAGGAGGCCCCATTAGCTAAAGTGGTACCTCAGGTTAAGAACAGTTTCGGGTTAAGAACGGACCTCCAGAACGAATTAAGTTCTTAACCCGAGGTACCACTGTACTCAGATATCTAGCCAGCCACCATGAAGCCTCTTGAAGGTTGGGTCAAATTTTCTGTTATGATGCAGTAAAGAATGAGGGCTATTTTAAAGAAAAACACTTTGAGAGCATTCCTATGCACACAAAAAATGGTGTAAAGCAAGTCCAATATAAATTAAGCCAGAGTAAAGGATACCAGACATGTTCAGGTGTGGGCTATTGCTGTCTGAGGTGGCCTAAGTCTAGCATAGGGACAAGAAGCCTTTAAAATAGTGTTTGACTTACACAAACCTTTTTGCCAGCTGAATTTATGCTTGGATGCCTGGTACCATGATGAAGCTGAATGGGTTTAGGATTCAACCAAAGTCTTCCCTCTCTAATCCTAGCTCAACCCTGCCTCTGGAACACTTTTTTTCAGGGTTTACACTGGCTGGGTCCTGTCTGACCAACATGGAAGAGTTATGCTGCCATTTCACTGTCTGAGCTGAGGGTGAGGTAGTTAAAACAGCATAGCCTGGCTACACCAGAAACCTAAAACGAATGGCACCATTTTTACAGAAGCACAGTTCATCTATCCATAAAACAGCGAGAACAACTTTAGTTTTAGATACAAACGTGTTATAGGAATGCAAAGCATCGTTGCCTGCTTTGAGTTGTTTGCCTTATCCTTAATCCAGGGTTACAGCACTCATTTTTGCAAGTAAAAATGTATGGATGTTGAAGACTTGCTACCCTACTGTGCAGCAGATGGGAACATAAAATCTTTATTGAATAAAAATACATCACTATGCATATTTTATGTGTTGATTTCTTGGCACTCCTTGCTAATAGTAATAAGAGATGAGAAATGCAAGCTTTTGCCACTTGCCTACATGAGTCCATTTGACGTGTTTATCACAGAACAGTAGAATTACAGATTTGGAAGGGATACCAAGGGTCATCTAGTCCAACCCCCTACTATGCAGGAATTTGTTCCAGCATCCTCTTTCCAGCTAGGCCGGTGCTGGATCTAGACACATCAAAAGAACGTTTCAGGAAAACACGTTTTAAAGTTTGTAATGGGAAATCATGTTGCTGAAGGATAGAACTCTACAGCGCCATCTGGTGTCACAAATTAATGTAGCTGACTCCCAGGTGGCTCTGGGACATTTCTAAGGCACTCCAAGCTGGGATTCAGGGGCATACTGGACCTGCCCAAAGCTGGCAATGGGTGGCCCAAGAGTTCCCCAATAATGCTACATAAGGTAATGCGTAATGGGACCCCTGACCATTAGGTCCAGTCGTGACCAACTCTGGGGTTGAGGCACTCATCTCGCTTTATTGGCCGAGGGAGCCGGCGTACAGCTTCCGGGTCATGTGGCCAGCATGACTAAGCCGCTTCTGGTGAACCAGAGCAGCGCACGGGAACGCCGTTTACCTTCCCGCTGGAGTGGTACCTATTTATCTACTTGCACTTTGACGTGCTTTCAAACTGCTAGGTTGGCAGGAGCTGGGACTCAGCATTGGGAGCTCACCCAGTCACGGGGATTCGAACCGCTGACCTTCTGATCGGCAAGTCCTAGGCTCTGTGTGTTTTAACCCACAGCGCCACCCCAAAAAACATTTGGCTAAACACTCTCCTGCCTGGACTAACAGCCAATCAATCAATCAATCAGAAAACACACCACTCCAGAACAAGAAAACTCCCAGCAGTATGGAATAGGCCAAAAGAAGAGTCCTTGAGCCAATTTGGGGCTCTCCCAAATTTCCTACGCAGCTCCCCAAAACAGGTGAATAGCAAAGCTGATACTGGGTTTGTGCAAAAATTGGATCAAAGTGAGGCACCCTGTAATGAACTACAGCTAACTCCCACACAGGATTGGCCTATTAGGACCTGTCTGCCCACTCCTCTCCTGAGTAATAGTACTGAGTCTTCTTTTTTCGGTGAGACCAGGGTGTGGCAAAGTTGCCCCCATTAAGCTGGGTATAATAGCACTGTGCAATAAGAGTGGGACAGAACCAAAGGAATCCTATCAAGGTTTTTAATCACTCATGCAAAATACTTTGAACTCACGGCTGCATTCTCATAAAACTCTTTCTACTCCTCCTACCTAAGATATTCATAAAAAGAGAGGAAGGTTGGTCTAAAATTTATGGGACCACAAGGGAGTGTCTGCTGTGAGTGAATAATAAGAACTTTACTACGGATAGCAAGATGTAATAAAAATATAAGCTCTTGAATTCATTAAGCCCCTTGTAGTTAAAATTACTCAACAAGGTTAAGGGCTTTAACAAAGATTTCACGAGGGAAAGTTAGGTGAGTACGAAACCAAGCCCATAAGTAAACTGAGGGAAGAAAACAAAATCAATGATGATTTTAAAATGGATGAGCTGCTCAACTGCTTTATGAAATCAATATTTAACAAGAACAAAAAATAAAAATAAAGGAAAGAAAAGAAAAGAAAAGAAAAGGGGTATGTAGAATTACAAAGTAATAAAGACCTTGTCAATATTGATGTTGATGAAAAGCTGGTAAGGGGATACAGTGGTTGTAAAAACAATGCTATACAAATCACCACAGCCTGGATATGATCTGTGACACAAAAATGAATTGTATCTTGTATGTTGCCCAGCCGTTAGTAGTAGATTGCAAAATGCCACCGTCCATGTCTTGGGCTAGAACCATAAATTACTGAAGGAAAAATCAGCATGGATGGTTCTCTTTGTCACATGCAGTGATTAAAATGATAATTGTGATCTCCATGCTAAATTGAGAATATAACTTTTTTGCATTAAACAAGCTATTCAGATCAACGGCTTAAGAGTGGAATTTCAATTTGCCTAGGGATGCGGGTGGCGCTGTGGGTTAAACCACGGAGCCTAGGACTTGCCGATCAGAAGGTCGGTGGTTTGAATCCCCGCAACGGGGTGAGCTCCTGTTGCTCGGTCCCTGCTCCTGCAGTTCAAAAGCACATCAAAGTGCAAGTAGATAAATAGGTACCACTCTGGTGGGTAGGTAAACGGCATTTCCATGCGCTGCTCTGGTTTGCCAGAAGTGACTTAGTCATCCTGGCCACATGACCTGGAAGCTGTACGCCGGCTCCCTCCGCCAATAAAGCGAGATGAGCGCCGCAACCCCAGAGTTGGCCACGACTGGACCTAATGGTCAGGGGTCCCTTTACCTTTACTTTACTGATTTTAAGTAGATATGATATAATTCAGGAAACTCCTTTATACCGAGTCAGATCATTTGTCCATCTAGCTCAATGGGCCAGAGTCTGGGTTGCCTCATCCCTTGTGGGCTATTTTGACAGGTTTGCAGAGCTCATCTACCTGGCATCCACTATTTCGTCAGGAGGCCTATTTTTTCCTTTTAAGCTGAATTAGAAAAGAAGTCCAAGCCTAGCAAACCGGTGCTTGAAGTTACTGCCAATCAGCTTTCTGCAGAGGACTTCTTTATCATACCAGATGCCATAGAACATTAAATAAAATATTAAGTATCAGTTTTATGCGCATTGTAAGTGACATCAAAGACGACGTCACCAAAATTCACTGGAATGAATGCCACATTTCAAAATGTATTATATGTATGCCTTACATCCTGACATGTATGGAATCAATCTGCAGTTGCCTAATCTCAATAAAGATCAATGAATTAGCACGTGCAAGCCCAAGTTAGGCATGCTTAAGTGCCATTGATTTTCAGTGGCTGAAATCAATTTGTTAACTTTGGCTGGGTTGTTCCTAATATTTGTATCCCTTGGTACTTACTTGCTGTAATCTCAGATATAGCAAGACTGAAATAAAGTTAAGATCTGATATCTTGGAGGGAAAGGATATAGAATTATATAACTTCTGGTTTTATATCTGCTCTGCCTTGAAGTCCCATGGAGAGATTTTTGCTTGACCTGTTACCTGCAGTCTTTAATCTAGGGGTTGGACCTGGGACATTCTACACACAAATCTTGTTCTCTGTAGCTTAGTTTCAGCAGGAATTGCTATTTTGGTTGAGAGAGAAAGAGAGAGAGAGAGAGAGAGAGAGAGAGAGAGAGAAATATATATATTTCAATAAACCAAAATAGGTTACGTTGTGAGGATTTCATATATACAAAATCCTCACAACCTAACAAAGGTAGGCATATTTGTTACAAAGGGAAACAGATAAAAACTAAGATTTCCAAAGTAATCGTTTTCTCAAGGTATTTTATCTATATGGAAGAAATGCTAATCTTCTACTTCAGCTGATCTCAGGAACTACTCACACTGTTGTTGTTTTTTAAAAGACTTTGTTGGGCACATCTTAGTGCCATTTTACATCTATAATTCAGGGTCAGGGGACAGCCACATGTATATATGCATGTTTGCCCCTCAATAAGAGTTACAGCCAAGCTCTTTTCAGGTGTTCTCATCTTCTACATGAGTGGAATCATAGGTGAGAAACTGGAGATAGGTCCATTAGGTCCACTCTTTTACCCACAAAGAGGCAGATGTCTTCAGTGGGTAGCCTACTTTACTCATGACCTCTCCAAGCACAATTCAAAACCTTGGAAGACTTAGAAAGGCAGCCAGCTTCAGAGGTTGACCAGGATGGTGAAGGAGAGTGGAGCCAGTGTGCTTCTCCCTGCTTTCCTGCATTGTGAGAGAGTTCAGATCTGGACTTGAGTGATTACTCACATGTGTGAAACACCAATAATAAGTGCTTCTATTTTTTAATTTATTTTTGCAGATCAATTTCCTCACGGGTGAAACCACCCACTTCACAACAATCAAGTGTTTAGCCAGATGTGCAGGCTTTGTTTAGCAGACCTGTTACTGCTATTTATGAAGGTCGTAGGGGAGAAAAACTCTCACTCATACCATTATCCAAGATTGTACCACGATTATGTGATGAATTCCTTGGGCATGAGCAGTCTGGTAGCTAAGCATATTAAGGCCACAAGATGTGATGATGACCGCCAGCTTAAATGGCTTTAAAAGAGAATTAGGCAAATTCATGGAGTATAAGGCTACATTAATGGCTATGAGCTCAGAATCAGAGACAAGCATACCATTGAATGTCAGTTGCTTGGGAACGAAAATGAGAGACAGAGATTGTGCAGCTTGTGGGCTTCTGAGAAACATCTAGCTTTCCACTGGTTGTTAGACTAGTTCGGCTCTTGGTTTGAACAAGCAGGGCACTTTTTACGGCCATCTTTGAGAACACTAACCTGCCTATCTCATTACAACCAACACTCAAGTTTTTGAACGGAGCATATATTGCTCCATAATGAGTTCCTTACTATTTATTGTGACACATTGTCAGTGGAGTCAAAACAATGAATGCAAACTTTATACCTTTATCCCAAGTGGCTGCACAGATGAGCACCTGACAATGTGAAAACATTATTATGATTTTTTGAAGGGCAAAGTAATTGAATGCTCATTAGTCATCTGCAGGGATATAACAATGTGAAGTGCTCAAGTAATTAATGTTATGACTTAACTTATAACACAAAGCCATGGTTCAAATTTATCGCCATTTTATTACCATATTAACACCTCCATATTGTTCTGAGTGATTATTTAAATTAATTCAGGGTCCTTTTCCAGCTAACTACTGTATGCATATAATTTGTCCCATGAGTCCAGTAATAGTTGCTGTAATTCACAAAAGATACATGCCTTGGAGGGGGACAGAGTTCCCCTTCTTTGAAATGAAGACTTTGTCACTTTCTTCACTAAGTCTTGGAAGATTTGAAATAAAAAAAATACATATTATATATTTTAGTATAATGTATAAGTCTTCTTCTTTCAACTGGGGAACATGAGTGCCATTAATGAATATGAGTCATGGAAATACACCCTTGTGTGTATTTGTTACATCAAATGTCCAAAATCTGGTGAAGGAAATATTCACATATTAATGTTGACTATTCAGAAATAATTTTGTGAATCCGTGGTGTATACCTGCTCTGCTTAGAAATATGTCAGTGAATGTGGACAATCACATTTTGGAGATTGTCAGCATTTATTGGGGTAACTCATATTTTGTTTGGTGGGGGACTGTCCACTCATATTTCTGCTGTGGTTTGTCATTATTTGTATGTGAACGTCAATGTTCACCAGTCTGGGCCATTCACTACAATACACATATTCCAGAAATGCTATGGAAAAGGGTGGTCCAACTTTTCATTCCAACTGGTATACGACACATTACTCACAGGCCACACACTGCCTTGCTGTGCAGGTGGGGAGCAAGGCCAATATTTGGCACACACCTGCACTCAGCTCTCACACTGCTCTCCCAAAACTATGGAATGCTTCACCTAGAGTCCTTCCACCTCCTTCCCAAAGTGGAGAAAGCACTAACTAGGCATTGGACCACCTTGCTGCAGAAGATTCATTTGAGCTGAATGATTTCTGAAAGCTTTCTTGTATCCTCAGATTATCTGCTGGGGAGAAATGCACTAACACTGGCCCAAGGAGTGTCACAACACCCTGAATCATCTTTCTTACAAGTTTCATAATAACTATTGGGTGAGGAAATGGCACTCCTTCCACCACCCAAAGCATCTTTGTTGCTTACGTCCTTGTGCAGAAAGCACCACCTGCTTCTGATTTAATCTAACAGTGTATTTTAACCTTTTTTTGAACTGCAGTCTTGGGCACCTCTGTGATCAATTTGTTTTAAAGTTTGGATTGCTATCTTAATTAAAATATTATCCATCTGGCTTCCAGGGGCAGGTTAATTGCTTCTGCAGCACTTCGAAGCAGGCAGGTTAACAGCTCCTTGAACCACTGAGATGAATGCTGTACCACGCAAGAGACCAAAGAGCACACAAGCGGCATGAGATTTGGATTTTATGGATGCTGTCTAGGCTTACTTATTTGGAACGTGGGTTAGTGGGACTTCTGAGTACACAGAATTAGGTTTTAAGCAATACCCCTTCTTTCACCCAGGCTCACTTTTTCTGATCCATGAAGACAAACTGCCCCCTCCTTTTCAAGGAATTGTATGAATCAGGAGACCCTAGGTCATCCATGACTGCTGGCATAGTAGAAGAAAGGGAGCATACCAGTGCTTCAAATATGTGGTTAGTGTGAGCTGAAAGATGATGAGAATGCCTGAACTGGACCCCTATAAACAGTGTAAGACAAGCTGTATCTCAAAGCGATCTGCGAAATATAAGGAACAGTAAATCTGAAAGCTTGACTTCTAGGAAATGGACCGCCTAGAACATTGCACAAGAATGGTTAGTATTATCTATTTTCATTTAAGTGCTGGTTATTATTATTTCTTGATTATTATTTATTTAATTTATACCTGGAGGTCTCACATTTGGCCAAGTCTTTAGAACTGATGAAGCAATAATAATAATAATAATAATAATAATAATAATAATAATAATAATAATAATAATATAATATTATTTATACCCCGCCCATCTGCCTGGGCTTCTCCAGCCACTCTGGGCGGCTCCCAACAAATATACAGTAATGCATCAAACATTAAAAGCTTCCCTAAACAGGGCTGCTTTCAGATGTTTTCTAAAAGTCTGGTAGTTGTTGTTCTCTTTGACATCTGGTGGGAGGGTGTTCCACAGAGCGGGTGCCACTACCGAGAAGGCCCTCTGCCTGGTTCCCTGTAACTTGGCTTCTTGCAGTGAGGGAACTGCCAGAAGGCCCTCAGTGCTGGACCTCAGTGTCCAGGTAGAACAATGGGGGTGGAGATACTCCTTCAGATATGAAGGAGCAAAGGAAACAATATGAAGTTGGAAAAAGAGAGATAGTTCCACCTACTTGTAGCAATGGTTTCCAAACTTTCTGCCTTCTTGGATCTTTTCCACATTGACTAAACTTCTAAGGAGCTTCAGAGGATTCTAGGGCACACATATTCACTTGACCTCACCAACTACCTTGCATTCACAGAATGTGCTGTGGAACAGGTACTTCTCCAGGTGCACTTTGTAGGTTGTCTCATGGACATTGTACTGTGGTCTCGAATACAATTTATGTCCCACATTCTTTCCACCAAGGAGCTGTACACAACCCTGTTAATAAAGCATTTTGTTTCAACAAAGTCTTAGCTCTTTAACAGGATCTGCCGATAACACACATGAGAAAAAATGGTAATAGATGACAAGGTAACTACTCCAGAAGCTTATCGGATGCTCCTCAGGGAAAATATCAGTAATATCAGATAAGCTACCTTGGAACTGAAACACAAGATTTGAGAACCAGTGTTCTATTGTTTTTAATTGTCCTATTCATATAGCTTGCATTGGGAAATGTGCCATAGGCAGACCTATTGGCTGTACCCTCCATCGGGGTCCAAAACCTGTCAACAAAAGCTATGCATGTACAGCTTAATGCATATGCAAATCTAACATGAGCACAAGTTGAATACATGTAGTCTTTTTCACCCTGTGAACATCTGGATTGGATGCAGGAGCATTGGGACTAATCCCATCACCTGCCCTGTCCACATATTTATTCCATCATATGTTATTCCATTAGGGGACACGGGTGGCGCTGTGGGTTAAACCACAGAGCCTAGGACTTGCTGATCAGAAGGTCGGCGGTTCGAATCCCCGTGACGGGGTGAGCTCCCGTTGCTCAGTCCCTGCTCCTGCCAACCTAGCAGTTCGAAAGCACGTCAAAGTGCAAGTAGCTCTGGCGGGAAGGTAAACGGCGTTTCCGTGTGCTGCTCTGGTTTGCCAGAAGTGGCTTAGTCATGCTGGCCACATGACCCGGAAGCTGTACGCTGGCTTCCTCCGCCAATAAAGCGAGATGAGCGCCGCAACCCCAGAGTCGGTCATGACTGGACCTAATGTTCAGGGGTCCCTTTACCTTTACCTTTTATGTTATTTCATTAGGCTCAAAGCTGTGTAGGGAAGAGAAGCTAGCTTCATCAAGCTTCTCCCTCAGCAACTGCCACCTCACAGCAACCATACCATCAAGGTGCAACAGAGAAGGGAAGCAGGGCAACTCTATCAGCTCAGCCAAGATCAGCAAGTTTTGGTTTCTCATTTGGTTTCCATTTCAGTATGTTATAGGAACTTTATAACCAAGTGTCTGAATCTGAATCCCCCCCCCCCCAATCTTCCTGCCCAATCCCCTCTCCTATTATGACTCCCTTTTTAATATGCAAGTCTGAGTCTGCCTTACTATTGATCTTTTGAAGGCACTTAGGAAGTCTTCTTTTCCAGTTGAAGGCTAGGATAAAAATGCTTTAAATAAATAAGGGATTTGCCTGAATAGTGCTGCAGTTAGTTAATATGAAAGAAGACCATATTGAGCACCAAGATGTTCCCAATTTCAACCTGCACAGATGGGAACGGTAAGTGCCTTAAAATCTCACATGCAATATACTGCCTCAAGTCGACATTACTATTGGATGTCATGGTGTCCTTCAGATAAAATAGGAATGACACAAAGTTATTCACTGAATGCTTGCATTTTATATGCCACTCTATAAGTAGTACTATTATAATTTATCAGAGCTGCTATAAGAGCAACTATAAATTCACAATGAATTGCACAGGATATTTTCTACTCACTGTAAGGCAGATGGCAGTGCAGAACTAGAACGCAAGGCTGATGATTACCGGCTCAAGTAGCTCATGAGTCATAAAGTTAACCTTTCTCTCAAAAAACTATCTTGACTCCATTGATGTTATGATTTCTCATTTGTCTCATTTGATGAATAACTTAAAGAGTTACAGACCTTGCTTACTTCTCTGACTCATTTGTCCCTAGTGCATTGATGGGAAACCTTAGGCTTACGTAAACAACCAAAGAAGACTAACTCTGAGTGTATGCACTATAACTTTTGAAGCAGCAATTAATCAACCATTCAAAAAGTAGACAGTGTAAGGATGTACAGTTCCTTCACTTGGGATCCGGCAAATACTCTGCTTAGCCAAAAGAGCTTTCAGCTGAATCCCATTCTTCACCTTGATATCCTGCTGCAGACTGAACCGGCAGAGTTACCAGGGGCTACAAGAATCGAGATAAGCATTGGCTGGCTTCACAGCCTTCCCCACATTGTGACTTAATGCATCACACACACACACACACCATGGTTCATGATATATTGCCAAGTCAAAAATTATGAAATCGATATCACAATATGGACTTCAAACCAGTTTTGGATCATATTGTGATATATCACCCAACCCTATTCTCCAACCTGGTTTAGCTAAATATATGCTGCTCTTAGTTGCTCATCCCAGCTAAGCTGAAGTTGGCTGAATTGAGCAGTAGCTGCCCACTGTTGAATGGAGTTTGGATCTGGTGTAATTTTATGCTAGTTTAGCTCATCCTGGCTTGCTGTACACCAGCCTCTTGTGCATAGGATTGCTCCCTAAAAGGCCTGGGGGGGGGGACAGTATTTGGCAGTGAATTTGCTGCCCCAGATTTGCTGCCAGATGAGCCTCTCTGCAAAAAGCGTTCTACATACATGGAACCAACACTGAAAAGGCCTTCTTTATCATAACCACCTACCCCACCACACTTGGTGATGACACTCAAAGTGCCTCCAAAAATACGTCAGGGTATAAAGGCTTACTGTGCTAATTTACCAGGATTTGGGCCATGGGAGAAGTGATGGGGGAACCACAGTTACACAAACTTGCTGCTCAGTTGTTTCACCCCAGCCTGTACTTCCAAACCCTCTAAACATGCAGGACTTCATTGTGAATTTTAACTAACAGCCTTAAGTTATGCTCCTCAAATGCTTATATTGCTGCTTGGCAGAAGTAAGGTTTAGTATGAGAACTGTTTTACTTCAAGAAAAGAAAAGAAAAAGAAAAGAAAAGAAAAGAAAAGAAAAAAGATTGATGAGCTTGGCCTCAATTTCCCCATGAAAATTCACAAGGTTTACAGTAGGTCATTGCATTTTCTGTGCAGAGTTAGTGATAGCAAAGAAGTGGTATCTTTGTAAAAGGTTTTGATATCAAGCTATATCTGTCAGCAGTTAAGACTTGAGTGTATTGATTCATCTGGAAGAGACAGAATGCCTGTGTACATTTCTTTGATGGTGAATTAAGTTATAACCATGTTGTTTCTGCACAGAGGGAGAAGAAAGGGACAGAGAAAAAGCATCAGACAATATGAATCGTGGAATTTGGAAGTTTTATAGAGCAGGGAGGGGGAGGAAGAAGAGGTTGAAGTGCACCAGCTGAAAATGTGTGGCAAAGTGATACTTAGCGTTCTGCTTCAGTGAGCAGTGTGTTTATTTCAGTTACAAAATCTGTCTAGATAAAAGAAAAATTTCATAAAAGGGCTCGCTTTTCCTCCTGCCCTCCTTTTAGATCTCGTACAACGTGCAGCACTGACCTTTGTAGAAGCAGATGTATTGAGCAGCAATTTTGGTGTCTTACGTTTTTATAACCCGTCCTTTGTAGGTCTCAGGACTTCCAAGTTTTGGTAGACTTTTCCAATCAGCAGTGAGGCTTCTAAAAATGTATCACTAGCTGATTGAAGATCTAACAGATAAACAGATTACTCTGTATATGGATGGGGGACTAATTCTATTGAATTTATATTTAATGGCAAATCAACCCAATTTGCCCTAACTGAAACAATAAATGAACTGCAACACAGTCACTCTTCCAAGGTCACACTTCTCTGAAATTTTGTTGTACGGTACTCTGGGCAAGTACCACACAAAAAAATGCATGTACAGTGGTACCTCAGGTTACATACGCTTCAGATTACACATGCTTCAGGTTACAGACTCCGCTAATCCAGAAATAGTGCTTCAGGTTAAGAACTTTGCTTCAGGATGAGAACAGAAATAGTGCTCCGGTGGTGCGGCGGCAGCAGGAGGCCCCATTAGCTAAAGAGGTGCTTCAGGTTAAGTACAGTTTCAGGTTAAGAACGGACCTCTGGAACAAATTAAGTACTTAACCCGAGGTACCACTGTACTAGGATAAAGCCTGCCCAAAATGCATATTAGTGAAAATTACAACATACAGAAATGCATTATATTAGGGGAAATACAAATATTAGGGAAATACGTTTTGCGAACATTGGTATATTAGTTTAAAATTGCTTACAAAAAATGCACTAAAATCCTGATAAATTTTCAGGAGGACTTTAAATATACATACATATACATACATACAGATACATACATACAGATACATACATACATACAGCCATGCCTTGGAAGTTGAACAGAATCCGTTCCAGAAGTCCGTTCAACTTCTGAAATGTTCAGAAACCAAGGTACAGCTTCCGATTGGTTTCTGATTGTGCGCTGAAAACAATAGCGGAAGCGGCCCTGGACAATCGGCTTCCAAAAAAAGTTCGAAAACCGGAACACTCACTTCCGGTTTTTGATTGTTTGGCAGCTGGAACGTTCGACTCCCAAGGCGTTTGGGACCCGAGGTACGATATCACAAACCAGTGTAGAGAACTGAATTTAAGATTGAAAAAATAGAAACAGAGAAACAAAAAATGACAGATTCACTCATCCCTTCTGCTATTTAGATTGTTTTTCCATGACTAAAAAGCCCCATCTGACAGGGAAGATTTTTATATCATATTTTAGGTGATAGCACCAAGCATCTATTTGTAAAGCCGGAAAAATGCGATTCAGACCCCTTCTTCCCTGTTCTGCTCCCAAACAGGTGATTGTTGTCCTTTCTGATTATCTGAATAGTGCTGGCTGCTGTATGGGACTTTTAAGACCTGGGAACCACTTGCAGAGCAGCTAGCTACTATAAAATCATATGTAATTGTTTTGTTTTTTTTAAAATAATTTTTTTATTGATTTTCCAACATATATTATAAGACATTACAAACAACAATACAAAAACAAACAAACATAAAAACATGTATAATTTCATAATCTTTTTTCCTTATACCCAATTTCAACGACTTCCCCATGCCTCCCTTTTCTGCATCCCTGTTTTAAACTTTTTTTCAGCAACCCTTGATCTAAATTACTTGTAATTCCCTTTCTTTAACCTTTTTTTCCTCTTATCCAATCATTTATCGCTGCAAATCTGCTATGCTTTACCCATGACATTTTAACACTCACTAATTTTACAACAATTTTTAAGATAAAATTTAAATTTCTTCCAGTCTTCTTCCACCGTCTCTTTCCCTTGGTCACGGATTCTGCCCGTCATCTCCGCCAGTCCCATATAGTCAATCACCTTCGTCTGCCACTCTTCCAGCGTGGGTAGTTCTTGTGTCTTCCAATACTTTGCTAGTAAAACTCTTGCTGCTGTTGTAGCATACATAAAAAACGTCCTATCTTTCTTTGACACCAATTGGCCTACCATGCCCAGGAGAAAAGCCTCTGGTTTCTTATGAAAGGTACACTTAAGCACCTTCTTAATTTCATTATAGATCATTTCCCAGAAGACCTTAATCCTTGGGCACGTCCACCAAAGGTGGTAGAAAGTACCTTAAATCATATGTAATTGGATTATGGCCAATGCGTTCTTCAGAATTATGACTCAAAGATACATTACAACAAATGTAATGCTGGAATATCTGAATTCGACGTTTTCTAATGTCACTTGTTTTCACTAATATTATCAGGAAGAGGACCATGAAATTGTTTTAAAGTGCAGTAGCAGTGATAAAAGAGAAGAGAGATGGATATAGTTGTTACTATACCCATCTCTCTTCTCTTTTATCACTGCTACTGCACTTTAAAACAATTTCATATGAAGGCACAACCCATGGTTGCATTTGATCCATGACTTGCAGAGATGAAGAATCTTGGAGACAATTCAAAAAGAAACCCCTGCTTCTTCTTATTCATAAACAGTAAATCAGTTATTATGCATCTGAGCAAATAACAAAGCATTTTCGATTCACATCCCCTGGAAAACGTTCTATGGATAAACTATAACTGTTGCAGATTTGTTCTCCTTAGCCATGTCTGTAAGATGGTTACACTTAATGGTTATAATCCATCAAATGCACCATATCTACAATGCATTTATTTCAATATATATACTCCAGAACACAATACTTAACATTTAAACAAATAGCTTCTGTTTAAATAGATGGAAATAGATCTGAACCATCTTACACCCAGGCAGGAGCAGCTTACCTAGTGGGCTGGTGCCACACTATTGCCCTTCCAACAGTAGGGGTGGGGGGGGCAGGGGAGGGCAGCTGCGGGGTTAGGGCTGTGCAGTGGCAGAATTAATCTGGAGTGCCTGTCATGTGCCACACAGTTCAGACCTCATTGCTACCCTGCCCCATGCATGCACCATCCTGGTAAACAGCAGCATGGCACATTTGTGCTTCTGTTTCATCTCAAATATCTGAAAGACCATAATAGTGGAATGGATGAAGTGAATATTGTTTTTATATAGCGCACAGATGAATAACAACAACAGAACCGGGCTCAGGGCAGCTAACACCAAGAAAATTACAATAAAACATAATAGGAAAGAAAAAAACAAAACAAAACAAAAAACAGTTAAATAAAATACGGGTTAAAATACAATTTAAAATGCAGCCTCATTTTAATAGTAGCCCATATGTTGCCTTATGTTGCCTAAGTATAGATCTGCCCTCTCATTTAAATTATCAGGACAGACTCTATATACAAGACTACTGTATACACCTATACACTTTCACGTCTTATGTAAAAATTACGTAATTTCTATTAGATGAAAATGTTATTAACAAAAATTAGATTTACTTCTTCTTCTCTTCTTCTTCTTCTTCTTCTTCTTCTTCTTCTTCTTCTTCTTCTTCTTCTTTTTCTTCTTCTAGTAAATACTTTACTTTCTGAATCTTTTTTTCTATCTTTCTCTTTTAAATTGTTCTTTCTTTCTTTCTTTCTTTCTTTCTTTCTTTCTTTCTCCCTCCTTCTCTATTTCTCCCCTCACATTTTTTATTGCATCTCTGTAAAAGTCTTGGTTTGGTTAAAAAATGGGGAAATAGAACAAGTTTTATATTTTTCTCTATAAACCTTAATAAAATTCATTTTTTTTAAAAAATCCTTGTAATTAGAGATGGCCAGGAATGAAGGAGGGATCTTCTTCCAATGAATTGTGGACTCTGCCAGCTGTCATACTTCTTTGTTTCTTGCCCACCCTGCCTTGTCACTCAACTTTTAAAAGGCAAAGGAATGTGAAATGACCCTGCCAGTGAAAAACAGCCACCAGTATAATTCAGTAATACCCGATGTGGTATAACAGAATCATGCATGAACTTAGGGGTAAGCCCCAGTGTGGCATCACTAGGATTTCAGATGGACCCTAGCACCAAACAGAGAGGGAACACTAAACATTTACAATAGCACTAGGGCCCTTATGTAGCTTATAGGATCGTGTTGCAAAGTAATTTCCCCCTCAAATTTTCTTGCCATTGAAATATCTAAAATTAAACCAAATTATGTAGGAGCCAATGCAGCTAATCTTTCCTTTCAGCTGCAATACATTAGGAAGGATTTCTTCTTAAAAACAATGTTTGATTCAGTCCGGGGACATCTACAGAAACACTCATTTATTTAATTGTACTATAATTCTAGCTTCTTGAAATTGCATGAGTAAGAGTGTTCAGAATATAATTGGCTTGAAACTATAGAAATGTACTGTATTTTCAAAAAGATTTTATGGACCTATCTAACTAAAAAAAATATAAGAAGAAGGAATGAAGACAATTTGATCAGAAATGAACAAATAAACATATTGTGTGCCTAAGTAGAAATCTTTATGCATGGCACTACATCCATAACACACATGCTGTGTTAAAAATATAATAGCGATACATATACTCGAATCTCCAAATGAGCAACGGACACCAACAGAGAGGCAGGTGTACAAACAATTTCAAATATCAAACTACAGGACCAGAACCAGGCACTTTTGGAAGAAAGTGATTTTCTAGATGCGTTTCAATTGGGGTTTAGGCCCCAGAACTGGAGTTTTGGCACAGAAACTGCTTTGGTTGCCCTGTGTGATGACCATTGTTGGGACAAAGGCAGGGTAAATATGTCCTCCTTAATTCTCCTTGTCCTCTCAGTGCATTTTGTAACATTCACCAATGTATCCTTCTGGAGCAGCTGTCTGAGTTGGGTGTAGGCAGCAGTGCTTTGCAGGGGTTCTGATCCTGCTTTGAATTTTGATTCCAGAGGGTGATGCTTGGGGACCATTCTTCAGCCCTGTGGATCCTTCAATGTGAAATTCTTCAGGGTTTGATTTTATCCCCCACTCTGTTCAAGATCTACATGGAAACACTGGAGACTTGGTGTACATTGATACGCTGATATATGCTGATAGGGAAAAAAGTAAAGGACCCCTGGATGGTTAAGTCCAGTCAAAGGCAACCATGGCATTGTGGCGCTCATCTTGCTTTCTGGCCAAAGGAGCCGGTGTTTGACCACAGACAGCTTTCCAGGTCCTGTGGCCAGCAGGACTAAACCACTTCTGGCACAATGGAACACCATGACGGAAGCCAGAGTACACAGAAACACTGTTTACCTTCCCGCCACAGTGGTACCTGTTTATCTACTTGCAGTGGCATGATTTTGAACTGCTAGGTTGGCAGGAGCTGGGACACAGCAACAGGAGTTCACTCCATCCCGGGGATTTGAACCACTGACCTTCCTATCGGCAAGCCCAAGAGGCTCAGTGGTTTAGACCACAGCGCCACCCGAGTCCCAATATGCTGATGGCACATAGCTATACTTCTGTTTACATTGGCAGCTGTGGCCCTGGATGTGCAAGACAACTGTCTTGTTTTGGTAATGGATTGGATGAGAGCCAATAAATTGAATCTCAACCAGATAAGACTGAGACACTGTTAGTGGGCAGTTCCCTAGACCAGATGCATAAGAGGTGGTTTGATCTTGAAGGGGTCACACACCCTCTGAGGGAGCAGGTACATAGATTTGGGTTGCTTCTAGATCCACAGCTGTCGCTTGAGGCTCAAATGGCCTTGGTGGCATAAAGTGCCTCAGCAAATGGCCAACAGTTAAGGATCATGGAAGCTGTAGTCCAGCAACATCTGCAGGGCCACAGCTTCCACACTGCTCTAAGCAGTGCTCTCTGTTGCTTGGGCTCCAAACTCATGTGGACCTTCCTGCTTCCTAAGAGAAATGCCAGGTCTACTTGTACAGCTATGAAGTATGGTTAACACCTTAGGATTTCTGAAATATTATAAAAGTGTTCCTCATTCTTAAGTATAAAACACAATCTATTTTTAAAAACATATTAAGTTATGAGGAATGTTTGCGGAAGAATGGATCCTATTTTCCCAGTACTGTTTCCTGCTCCGTGGTGTCAGGATTACATCACTTTCCTATATTAGCCATAAAGCAGAAATGAGCTTTCTTGACCCCAGATTTTTAGATATCACTCGGTGACATCTCAAATGCAATGATTCTCAGCAAACATGTCATTTTGCACATTGGGCTGTCAATCAAGTGTTGAATAATCAAATTATGAGAAAGCAAGTGGCGTATGTGAACCAGGCTTAAGAATGCAAGGATTTCCCCCCATTTCTCGCCTTCACTCTACCCTGAATATTTTTCCGCTGCTGATGCTATTTTTATCTGCATTGTTTTGACCTCTCCCAATATCCTAATTTAGTTTATTTTATACAGTGTCAGCTTAACTAGGAGAATTTCTAAAATTAATTCTGTAGCATGTGCAGATTGCTGCAGCTTTCAGCTGTTCCATTTCATTTCCATCTCTCTCCCTCCCTCCACCCTGTCTATTGCCATTGTGAATGGGTGCACAATATGCACTGATAAAACAATGTTGTTGTAATTATGACACATGTGATTGCATCAAAACAATTTCTGCTTGATGTTGTGCACACATGTGCTTCAGCAGAGTGGTTAAACACCATATGCAAAGATGCTGTTGCATGTATATTCACATCAGGAATGTTTTGGGATGTTTTTCCTTTATTTTATTTTTTTTGCAATGATTTATTTGGCAACATGGAGTGGTAAGGAAGGCACAGAGGAACTGAAGGGGCTCAAAGCAGTAACAAACGACACCCGACACCTCCGTTGGGCTCTTTATAAATTTTAAAAAACTTTTTTTTAATGCGACAATTGAAAAATTCTAATGCATCAGATGAGAATTGGGGATGTATCCTTATCCAGTCTCAATAATAATAATAATAATAATAATAATAATAATAATAATAATAATAATTTATACTCCGCCCTCCCCGGCCAGGGATGGGCTCAGGGCGGCTAACACCAAATATGAATTACAATAAAACATAATAGGAAAAAACAACAACAACAACAAACAAACAGTTAATTAAAATACGGCTTAAAATGCAGCTTAAAATGCAGCCTCATTTTAGTAGTAGCCCATAAATCAAGACCATAAAGGGAGGAAACATCAGATATTCACCTGAGCCAGCTATCCATGCTGGTCCTATATGGGCCAGCAAAAAAAGGCAAGGGAAAATTTATATACCAAATCCCATATAAGGGGTCAGAGTGAGTCTAAGCCGAAGGCCAGGCGGAACAGCTCTGTCTTGCAAGTCCTGTGGAAAGATGTCAAATCCCGCAGGACCCTGGTCTCTTGTGACAGAGCGTTCCACCACATCGGGGCCAGTGCTGAAAAGCCCCTGGCCCTAGTTGAGACCAATATAATCTCCTTGAGGCTTGGGACCTCCAAAGTGTTGTTATTTATGGACCTTAAGGTCCTCTGTGGGACATACCAGGAGAGGCGGTCCTGTAGGTACGAGGGTCCTTTAAAGGTCATAACCAGCACCTTAAACCTGGCTCTGTACTCCTATTCATACTTATGAAGGAGAAAATCATATTGAACTCAGTGAAAGTTTCTTCCAAGTGAGCATTCCTTCCAAGCTGCATGTGAAATAGAGGATAAAGTGTATTGACCGTTCTATTTTTATGTCCTTCGGTTAACATTTTAAAAGGAATTTGGTGATGCACCACTTCCAAGTACAGAAACAGCTTTCTCCTTTCTAACCCCCCCCCAAAAAAAAGAGGTTCCTTTTCCAAACATTTAATGGACCCATGCAAAAAATGGAGAATAACCCAGCCACGCTCCCTTCTCTGCACATCCAGGTATTGTGTTCAAATTGACCTTTAATTGCACTGAAGTGCAAAGAATGGAGGACAATTTCATGGGTTCTTTAAACAGTAAAATTGTGTGGGGGTTTTTGTTATTATTTTCAACCCAGGAAAAAAAAAGTTTCTCTTTCTGTATATTTTTCAGCCCTGACCTCATCTTTAGTAGTCAGTGAAGTGAAAATAGCTATCAGTGAGTGAGAAGAAAGAAATACCGCACGGTGGAAGGAAAATTTAAATAGTCTGTAGCCTTCACATTGTATCTCAAACAATTTCAAGCAATAGCAGGAATCTATCTTATAAACCAATGTTATCCAAATACCCAAACAGAATGTGACATATCTTCGCAAAAGGTGAAGTTTTCTGTGTTGGATTTCATGACCCTTCATCTCAAAACATACAGAATGGCTTTGAACTGTCTGATATGGTTTGTAGTTCATTACTTTTTTGTTGTTGGTTTTAAGGGTATTTCCTTGTTATTGGAAGGAAATCTGAGGGCCCTACTGTGGCTGATTCCCGGCTGATTCCCCCCCGCCCGACTTTTTATTGACTTTCTAAACAAATACAGTGGTACCTCTGGTTACGAACTTAATTCATTCCAGACGTCCATTCTTAACCTGTAACCATTCTTAACCTGAGGTAGGTACCATGTTAGCTAATGGGGCCTCCCGCTGCCGCCACGCTGCCGCCGTGCGATTTCTGTTCTTACCCTGAGGTAAAGTTCTTAACCTGAGGTACTACTTCCAGGTTAGCGGAGTCTGTAACCCAAAGTGTTTGTAACCCGAGGTGTTTGTAACCTGAGGTACCACTGTATATTTTATAGCCTTTTCTGATTAGGGAGCGATCCAAACCCAATATTTGCTGGGATGAATGGAGTTTGGAGTGGCTTGCTCATCCCTGCTCAGCCAGAAATACCCCAGGGTAAGTCCACAGCCACTTCAGCCAGGGTAAGGTAAAGGTAAAGGTACCCCTGACCGTTAGGTCCAGTTGCAGACGGCTCTGGGGTTGGAGCGCTCATCTCACTTTATAGGCCGAGGGATCCAGCGTTTGTCCGCAGACAGCTTCCAGGTCATGTGGCCAGCATGACTAAGCCGCTTCTGGCGAACCAGATCAGCGCACGGAAACGCCGTTTACCTCCCCGCTGGAGTGGTACCTATTTATCTACTTGCACTTTACGTGCTTTTGAACTGCTAGGTGGGCAGGAGCTGGGACCGAACAACGGGAGCTCACCCTGTCGTGGGGATTCGAACCGCCGACCTTCCGATCAGCAAGTCCTAGGCTCTGTGGTTTAACTCACAACGCCACCCGCGTCCCCTAATGGAATAACATATGATGGAATAAATATGTGGACAGGGTCCCTTTCAGCCAGGGTAACTTCCCCAAAAGGGGCATTCTGCTGGAGTGATGTGGGCATGGGATATGATAGGGTGTTATTCATTTCTCTTCCATGCCCCTCCCTTTCAGTTTGGTCATATGACCTAGCAACCCAAAAGAATTCACCGGCAAAAATGGTGTTGTATGATAAATTCTTCCTGAACAGTGTTTGGAATAGGAGTAAATTACACTGGAATGATTTGTCTTGTCATAAATCACACTGGCTTTCTATAGTTTGGATTGGGTTCTTTTCACTGTTGTGCAACTTGCATAAGTTGGTTGTAAATTCTGTTCCGTCAAATTATAGGTAAAGGTAAAGGGACCCCTGACCATTAGGTCCAGTCGTGACCGACTCTGGGGTTGCGGCGCTCATCTCGCTTTATTGGCCGTGGGAGCCAGAGTACAGCTTCCGGGTCATGTGGCCAGCATGACTAAGCCGCTTCTGGTGAACAAGAGCAGCGCACGGAAACGCCGTTTACCTTCCTGCCAGAGTGCTACCTATTTATCTACTTGCACTTTGATGTGCTTTCAAACTGCTAGGTTGGCAGGAGCTGGGACCGAGCAACAGGAACTCACTCCGTTGCGGGGATTCGAACCGCCAACCTTCTGATCGGCAAGTCCTAGGCTCTGTGGTTTAACCCACAGCGCCACCCGCGTCAAATTATAATTCAGTCTAAAACTGCTGAGTGGTTTAGCCAATGCTGGACAGCTCCACACACATAACAGGAACAAACTCATAGTGAGATCACCACAGGCTGCTTCAGACTTTAGGGTCTGAATTCAACCGGAATTTCCTGGACATAGCTAGTATTCAGCCCTTGTCAACAGCGTCCAGGCGGAAATCACTTAAATGTTTAGGAAAATCCAGACATTTTAAAGTTCATTAAAAATAGCTCAACAACTTTGGGCAGAACTGAAAAAAAGCTCAACATGTTTTGTGTCCGGATTTTCACTTTTTGAAATATGGCAACCCTAAGATAGCTTTCTTCTTTAAACTTCTGGTACCTGCTTTCCCCATGGTGCTTGAGAGTTGCAGTCCAGCAACATTTATAAGGCCACATGTCCCTTCCCCTTAACATGATGGATAATACTTGGGGAAAGTAGAAAGACTATGGAGGATAATGGATGCTTCTAGTTGGAGACACTCAGAACCAGGCATTACACTGGACAAAATATCTATCTTGAATTTGCTCCCCACACCACGAACCTACCAATCCATTAGCAGCTCCTGGCATCCTTCAGCAGCTGCTGGTACCCCAGCATTCTGGATAGGTATATTAGTGACACCTGCATTTGGGCTTTTGTTTAATTTGTATCCCAAGCCAGTCTCTTCAAGTAGTACTCGGTGACTGCATCTAGCCCAGGATTGAAGTTCCCCACTGCTGCCCTGGAGCAACACTACCTTGGCAGACGTGAAAAATCAAAATGGTCATAGTTGCCATCTCTGGAGCCAGGACACCCACAAATTTTAATGGAAGGTGTTACCGGAAAAATCCGAGGGCTCCCTTGGACAAAAACAAAAACACCAACCAGGATAACTTGGAGCAAAACAGCAGCCTGAACTGTTGTAACAGGGTGTTCCCCTCACTTGCAGGAGAGAGGAAAGACACAGAAAAATGGTGTGCAAGACCTTATAAAAACTTTTGAAATTCCCATCCTCTAGGTCAAGCCCACCCCCAGAAACATCATGCATACATTACAGAAAGGAGGGGTTGAGGGAGGAGTTGTGGTGGTAACCTAAGTGTCCTGTCACCTGGCTGGTTCCCTTCTCCCCCTCCCCATGAGTCATTTTCTGAAGACAAAAGGTAGTCGCAGTTTCCTGCCTCCTGAGGGAAGATCTGATCATTGTCCTTTGTTCCAGTCCATGCTGAATCCACTCCCATATGCAAGTTCTTTGTGATCTTGATTGTCTTCTGTCTAGGACCATCAGGGTTGGCATAGCAACTGGGCAGGGCTCCTGTGGATGTGCTGGGCTGGCCTGTATCAAACCTTCCCCATTTTGTAGTCCTTCCTTCACGGAGTAAAATAAAAGTGGAACAGTGCAAATCCGATGTATGGTTGATTTTCTATGAATTTATAACAGAAGTGTAGCGTATGTAGTGTGTGAGTGTGAGTGTGTGTGAAGTTTGTACAAACTGAATGATTGGGGGGGGGTTTCCTGCTACAAAGGTGCTGCCTGCCCCCCCCAAAAAGTTCTATGCAGCGGCGTGCGCACATTGTGTGGTGTGCCAGCATCACAGGCACATACCACATTGATGTGGCGCAGCCCCAACCCCCCCCCCCCCTGTTGTGGGAGGAAGGCAACATGCCTGAAAATGGAGGATAGCTAGGGGTGTGGAGAAGGGTAACAAAAGCTGCAACTTTACAGGAAGTTACAAGTTCAGGGTGGCCTCCAAATTGGTAACTTCCTGGTTGGATGGCAGCAATATGCCTCCGTGGTTGTTCCAAAAGCTGCAGCAAGTACAAAATGCAGTGGGTTGACTGCTTACTGGGATAGACTAATGTCACCATGATACAGTAGTGATGGAATAATTGCACTGCTGGCCAAGGTGCTGATAGTAGTGTACAAAGCTGAGTACAAGTAGGGACCAGGATAGCTACAATCTTTTCTCATGGTTTATAAAACCAGTTGTTCACTGATTTCTGTGGGGATGATTAGGGGGGCAGGAGAGGATATATTATTTAATGATATCCTTCCTAACTTGTACTAGCAAGTTCCATATTCTAGCAGAGTTCCAAACATCCTTCTTTTTAAATTACACAGCAGTTAGCTTGTTGCTGGCTCGCCTGAGCCTCACTGCTTCTGATTCCTGGTAAAATCCCTTCTAATCCCTCTTAAAAAGAATAGACACGAGAATCTGATTAAACTTAATATAAAAGTACTCTGGTACCTCGGGTTAAGTACTTAATTTGTTCCGGAGGTCCGTTCTTAACCTGAAACTGTTCTTAACCTGAAGCACCACTTTAGCTAATGGGGCCTCCTGCTGCCGCCGCGCCGCTGGGGCACAATTTCTGTTCTCATCCTGAAGCAAAGTTCTTAACCTGAAGCACTATTTCTGGGTTAGCAGAGTCTGTAACCTGAAGCGTATGTAACCTGAGGTACTACTGTAGTTTACTCACAGATTCATTCAGGTTCACAGATAGATCCCTGAAGGCAGGCTTAGGTTACATAACTATATATCTACATGAACTGTCCCATAAGGGAATTAGTTCCAAGTGACTGTCACTTCTCCTAACACACAGGAGCACAAAATGGAGAACACACAGAACAGAACATGGAGGCCATGTGCTCCTTTACCAAGAACAGGCCACACCCATTTTGAGTCACATGCAGTGGAAGTCTGTCCCTGCTCAGGAGGAAACAGAAAGTTTTCTCCTGAGTGGTAGAAAACATCCCCTAACATGTCCACTGTAGGAATGTTGTACTTGACTGCTATAAGTTTTACATCCCACAATTTCTGGACCAGATGACCATCTTATCAGGAGACTCACTACATACAACATATGAATTAGGCATTTAGTGTGGTGTCCGCATGTCCTTTAGAATTCTTTCCCAATGCATATTAGAGAGGTGCTGTCTTTGTCGTCTTTCCTCCACTTACTGAAGACTTTATTCTTTCCACAAGGCTTTTAAGTGGAGATCTTTATCCATCTGTATTTTTAACTGCATTTATATATAGTTATTTTTAAAAAAGAAATGTTTTATATATGGAAGTATATTTTATTCTTTTTGTTTTATAAATGTGTATTTCATTGTTGGGACATTATGGCTAAAGGACAGGTAAGAAATCTAATCAATCAATCAATCAATCAATCAATAATACAGTCTGACACAATATATTAACCTTTGTATGTTATAATACAATTAAATATTACTCTTAGGCGAGAGTTTCTTTCCTGCAACTGGTTAATCGGGGACTAACATGGATGCATTTTTTCTGCCTTAGGAAATGTTTCTCCTTGAAAAAAAATGTTTCTTATAAATCAAGGTAGGTACACTGAAAAACATCCAATAAAAGAAGAAAAAACACAACAAAACATTAATCCACCTAACTATGTCACAGGTCAACCATGAAATATATACATAAATGAATTTACCCATCTACAGTTTATGTAATTTAGTCATCCATTCAAATTTTAGAGCTCCCTGCATTCAGTCTCCATGAAGATAAAAGTATATTAAAAAAGCAAATATAAAATGTCCGCTCTAAAATTAAAAATACATTTAATTAGGTAGTCCTCCAAGTTCAGTTTCTGATTTAGATGTTGTTCTGCTGGAGCAGACAATTATCTTGAACTTTCCTGTTGCCTGATTCAATCCAATTTATTTTCCACTGTGGGTGGTGATGGTAATTGGAGGTTTGATGTGCGAGGTATTGTGCGAGAGATGTGGAGAGGGGGAAAACTGAGTCTGGATGGTCATCAGTACACATATCTGAACGTAACACTGACTCTAATTGGGTTATATATTTTGATATTCATTTTGTCCATAACAAGAACAACTCATTGATCAGCATGATGGTCCACAATCACAATGCCTATCTAGATTGGGGTGGGAGGGGCAACAACTGGAAATGCAAATGAGCAGTAATTATTCTTTTTTAAAAGTATGGATATTTAAGAAACTCTGTGGACTTTTCACAGATACTCCAAAAGCAAGGGCAAGAAAAATGGAAAACTCTATACAAGTGAACAGTTCAGAACTAATTTAGAGTCAACCTAGAAGTTTGAAAGCACATCAGAGTGCAAGTAGATAAATAGGTACCGCTCCGGCGGGAAGGTAAACGGCGTTTCCGTGCACTGTTCTGGTTTGCCAGAAGCGGCTTAGTCATGCTGGCCACATGACCTGGAAAAATTATCTGTGGACAAAGCGAGATGAGCGCCGCAACCCCAGAGTCGTTCGCAACTGGACTTAACGGTCAGGGGTCCCTTTACCTTTAATTTAGAGACAAACTACACATAACATGCAAACACGTGTATCTGTAGGTGGGTGAGTACTTTAGAAAAGAAAGTGATTGTGTTGATTTGAAATGGAAATATGGTAGCTTTTCCCTGTTGTTAACCATAATCATCAGATATGGTTACATGGTGTTTTCCTACCTCATTTGTGCAGGAGTTTTCATAGTGCTGTTACCATGACATTTGCTGTGTACTTTAGCTCTTTGTTTCAGGTTCAGTGTCTCGGTGCCTCTCTAGGCTACTAAGCGTACGAATACCCCAGTTCAGTTGTTATTTTGGCACAGTGTATAATTCTGGAGTTCACATCCACAAGACATGGTGACGTCCTCAACTTACAAAGCTTTAAATGGGGATTAGACAAAATCATGGAGCGTAGTCATGATTGCTATACAGTCGTAATGCTTTTAGGTTCTGAAACGCTATATGACTGAAGGCCAGTTGCTGGATTGCAACAGTAGGGGGGGAAGTTTACCCTTCCCAAAAGCGTTGGGTGGGCAACTGTGAGAACAAGAGAGGCCTTTCTGATCCAGCCTGGCCCTTTTTATGTTCTTAGTTGCCCTTGTTTCTTATTTGATCAGGATTTGTCAATCAGTAAACACTTATTTTTCGAAGGATCTGACAATGTAATCTAACAAAATCCACTTGATTGCCCTAATTTCTCTCATTGCTGTTTCCCCATACATTTGTGGCAATTTAGAAGCTGAAAATTGATAGAGGTGGCTACTTTTCCTTTGTATTGCAGGTTTATACATGACTCCATGTATCCCAACTTATCCAAATTTGTTCAAAATTAGCTTTTTGGCTGAATACATAAAATACGAATAGTATTTCTTTTTTTAAAAAAGTATTGATTTCTTACATTGCATCCTTCCATGCCACAGAGCTATCTTGGAAACCCGCTGAGAAATTTGTTGAAATTCAATCTCTGCTTTTAAAAACCTCCAAGAAGCATATTTGGAAGCTACATAATAGATATCCCTTTCAAGAAGACTCACAATCTTTGAAGAGGAAAAATTGAATGATGTATTATTACTATTCCTATAAGTTCCATTCAGAAGATAGTTTTGATCTGTCTAGTACTTTATATTTCCAGTAAGACGAGCTGAATATATCATAGTTCTGAAGACTCCATGATCAGAAAAAGTAGGTTACTTATATTGAGGATATGCTCGGAATGATATAAAGCCTCAGTTATGTGTCACCAATGATAGCCAAGTATTACAAATCATAATTTACCACAGCAGAGCCTTCCAATAAAATTCTAAGCTGAGACAGGATTTGTCAATGAGAATTAAGTCTCCAGTTATTAATGATTTAAGTAAAATATAAAACTCAGGGCTGACTTCTTCCTGCCCTGGCCCCTTCCAAAAGAGCTTAACGTGAGTCTGTAAGTGATTACACAATGGAAGGCTGCTGACAGAAGGATGTGGAAAATTCATTAAGGATACAAATAACTGAAAGGGAAGGGGACATCCAATGAGGGTACACCTGGACTACAATCTTGCACTCTTCACACATAAACAGCAGGATGCTGAGATGCTCAGATATAAGCATCACATAAGCTTGCTTTATGCCAGCTTCTTTTGCATAGATTTGCTTCCTTAGCCATGTCCACACATCAACCTCTATTTGAAGTTCTGATGTCAAGTAAATATATTTTTCTCTCCTTTATATAGAATCATAGAATCATAGAGTTGGAAGAGACCACAAGGGCCATCGAGTCCAACCCCCTGCCAAGCAGGAAACACCATCAGAGCACTCCTGACATATGGTTGTCAAGCCTTTGCTTAAAGACCTCCAAAGAAGGAGACTCCACCACACTCCTTGGCAGCAAATTCCACTGTCGAACAGCTCTTACTGTCAGGAAGTTCTTCCTAATGTTTAGGTGGAATCTTCTTTCTTGTAGTTTGGATCCATTGCTCCGTGTCCGCTTCTCTGGAGCAGCAGAAAACAACCTTTCTCCCTCCTCTATGTGACATCCTTTTATATATTTGAACATGGCTATCATATCACCCCTTAACCTCCTCTTCTCCAGGCTAAACATGCCCAGCTCCCTTAGCCGTTCCTCATAAGGCATCGTTTCCAGGCCTTTGACCATTTTGGTTGCCCTCCTCTGGACACGTTCCAGTTTGTCAGTGTCATTCTTGAACTGTGGTGCCCAGAACTGGACACAGTACTCCAAGTGAGGTCTGACCAGAGCAGAATACAGTGGCACTATTACTTCCCTTGATCTAGATGCTATACTCCTATTGATGCAGCCCAGAATTGCATTGGCTTTTTTAGCTGCCGCGTCACACTGTTGGCTCATGTCTAGTTTGTGGTCAACCAAGACTCCTAGATCCTTTTCACATGTAGTGCTCTCAAGCCAGGTGTCACCCATCTTGTATTTGTGCCTCTCATTTTTTTTGCCCAAGTGCAATACTTTACATTTCTCCCTGTTAAAATTCATCTTGTTTGTTTTGGCCCAGTTCTCTAATCTGTCAAGGTCGTTTTGAAGTGTGATCCTGTCCTCTGGGGTGTTAGCCACCCCTCCCAGTTTGGTGTTATCTGCAAATTTGATCAGGATGCCCTTGAGTCCATCATCCAAGTTGTTGATAAAGATGTTGAATAAGACCGGGCCCAAGACAGAACCCTGTGGCACCCCACTAGTCACTCTTCTCCAGGATGAAGAGGAACCATTGATGAGCACCCTTTGGGTTCGGTCAGTCAGCCAGTTACAAATCCACTGAGTGGTAGCATAGTCAAGACCGCATTTTACCAGCTTCTTTACAAGAATATCATGGGGCACCTTGTCAAATGCCTTGCTGAAATCAAGGTAGGCTGCATCCATATATTTGCAGATGACTGAGTTTAAAAACCAATTTCTCTGCTGCTGGATTATTTGTTTAATGGTTTTGTGGTTTTCAAAGTTCTTTTCCAATTCCTGCATTGCAGTGTAATGTTATTCTCTAGGGATGCAGGTGGCACTGTGGTCTAAAACACGAAGCCTCTTGGGCTTGCTGATGGGAAGGTCGAATCCCCACAATGGGGTGAGCTTCCACTGCTCTGTCCCAGCTCCTGCCAACACCAGTGCAAGTAGATAAATAGGTACCTCTGCAGCAGGAAGGTAAATGGCATTTCCATGCGCTCTGGTTTCTGTCACAGTGTTCTTTTGCACCAGATGTGGTTTAGTCATGCTGGCCACATGACCTGGAAAGCTGTCTGTAGACAAACTCTGGCTCCCTCAGCCTGAAAGTGAGATGAGCGCCGCAACCCCATAGTCACCTTTTTCTGGACTTAAGCATTCAATGGTCTTTTACCTTTACCTTTTTAATGTCTAGATTCAGGTAGGTGGCCGTGTTGGTCTGATGCAGTTGAAATAAAATTTAAAAATAAGAAAATTGTCCAGTAGCACCTTAGATACCAACTAAGTTTGTTATGGATGTAAGCTTTCGTTTGCATGCACACTTCTTCAGTCTTTCATCACCCCGGAAAACTTCAGGCAGATGGGTGCACTTTGAATGTTCAGCATAGCCTTCTGGGATACAATGCAGCAAAATAAAATAACAAAAGCTTGTTGATAATGTCATTTTGTGAGGTGCCACCAGATAAAGCTCCCAGCTTATAAGGAGATATCTGAAGGCCATATCTCGCCTCTCAGTAATGGTCTCATTTCTATATTAGTTTCTCATAAAACCTATTTTAGCAAGGTCTGACAGTAGATGCCTTGTCTCACTAAGAACATTCGGTTTTTATGAATTTCAACACAGAACCACATACAGATGTACAGACCGGATGAGGAGCAAGATCTGGATCTCAGGATTTGCCCACCATCTCCATTACATATTGCTGCTGCCTCCCCCTAAACACAACTCTTCACCTCTGTTGCTACCTCCAGTTTTCTGTTCTCAGCCATGTAGCTGAATTGCTCAGCATGAAAAGGAAGGCTGCCTCCAGGTATGGATGGGGGTACGAGGCGGGCAAGCTGCCTTGGTGCCCCTTCCTGGCAACACCACTTTTTACTAGTTGGTGACAGATTGACCGCCTGCACATAATGATGGTGCATGCAGTGCACTGAACAGACCTCCCTGCCCATGTCAGTGGTGTGGTGGGCACAATTGAGATGGCAGCACCAATGTTTACAAGGCAAGCATGCTGCGGGTAGCAGGGGCTGCTGGGAGGGGAGAGCCCCACTTTCAGACTGCACATCTGTACTTTCCAAAGCATGCCAGTCTTCTATTTGACATGCACAAATTAGGAGTGTGCCTGGCATAATTCAGATGGCAATGCCACGAGTTCAAGCACACAAGAACGCCACATGCTGGCACTGAACATGATGAATAAAATGGTGGTTTTGTGTCTTGCCCAAAACCATGATCCAAAGAAATGGGGCGGCAACAGCTCACTATGTCTCTTGGTTTGGACAAAGCTGTTGCCAACTGCCAAGAGAAAAGCCACAGCTTGGCTTTAAAATGGTGGCTTGCCTCTTCACCCATGGAGATTAATACATTGAAAAAGCTGCATTTCCCCATTAAGTTCATCCATGAAGATGCACGTTGCTAATTTCTATTGCAGCTCATAACCCATTTTCATCACTTTTATATAGGATGGCTGTTATTGAGATTTGGAAGGACAATGGAGAATTTTATTTTCGGGAACCAACTAATCACTGTGAAACATTGCCTGCACAGCTTAGAAAACTCATGAATAAAGATTATTTAATTGAGCATTCACCAATGGTTTATACATTTTGTTTAATGTAGCTCTGTGGTAAAATGCCTGATATAATAACCAATGTAAGGAATAAGTTATACATTTATATTACAGCACAGCACACACATGCCAGGGGGCATTAATGTCCCCACCCCAGTTTGTAATGCAAACATAGAATTTGACATAAACCTTCTAACTACAGTACAAAAACATTTTTTTAAAAAAATGGACACCTTATGAGACATTTCAAACACGTGTCCTAACTCAAGACCTTTAAAAGTATTAAACTTGTGATGGTTATCTTCTCTTCAGACAGCATTCTGTATTTATAGGTGGCAATTTGAAGTAATTAATTAATCATTAAAACCATTGCAGTGGTGACCAGGGGATGCATATTAACACATTATTTAGGATATTAAATTATAGTTGTATTCTTTACAATGGACACATTTATTAGTATGAAATGTTCCCCCAAAGTACCATCCAATAAATATTTCTTTTTTGCCAGTCTTTCGTGTCTGACTGAGTTTCCCCCCCACAAAGTAGCTTATAGAATTACATGGTGAAATGACTCAAACCTAGAAGCTTCAATGAAATATTTTATAAATATGTTTATAAAATCCCATGACATGATCTGCCAGAATGAACAGCTTAGGCTCAGTCAGCTGTTTTCTGTTTCAGCTGGGCTCAGGTCACATTACACCACCAACCCCAGCTATGTCAAAGATCTATTAAGCATCTATTAACAAGACTCTTTACAGAGTGATCCTATGCATCTCCACCCAAATGTTAAGTTCCATAAAGTCCAATGGGATGGCCTTGTTCTCATGTAAGTGTGTATATGATCATCACAGTCTTAATGACTGTGGCATCAGTGGCCAGAACCATCAGCTACAAGAGAGTTGGAGTGACTCTTCCTAGCATTCTCAGGGCTCATCCACACTTAGAATAATAGAATTGTTGAGTTGGAAAGGACTACAAAGTTCATCTAGTACAATCTCCAGCAATTCTAAATATTTTGATAAAATGACCTGACCATGACAAGGGTGTCAAAGACCTCCAAATCACTATCTTCCTGGCCACGTAAGAATACTGAATCAAATGAATGGATGGATGAAATTTGGTTTAATTTGTTGTATCAAGACTAAAGCGACCACACTGAATTATTCTGGAAAATACATTGCTTGGGGTGGGGAGCCAACTCTATTTTTGTTCTCTCTCTCCTACTGGATTAGGAGAAACTATTTACTGTTTCTCTCTCATATCTTGAAACGATTGTGTTTCTGCAAGGTCATTTTTAAGCAGCATAATTAAAATACAAATTGGTTTTCAGCTACTGATCAGCACAGTGGCATACACCTAAGAAAATAATGCTAGCAGCTATGCTTCTTTTTAGCCGGTGCAGTAAAATTAGGAACAATTATAAGGGGGAAAGAAAGGTTTTCGCATTGCCTAAAGCAAAGGAAGCTAGTGAAAAGCTTGATGAAACCTTTCAGAGTGAGTGGAAATCATTTTTGGGGGTTTTTTGTTTTTGCTTCCAAAAGACACATAGGGAAATCCAAGGTCAGCTTCCCATTCTAAATTAAAGGTGACTTGTAATGTTTAATGCTGAAAAGAAACACAAAGTTAATTGGTTTAACAATAAACCCTTTACAAGTAAAGCACAATAAGGCAATGTATTTTTTCCTGATATGTATAGCCTGTGAGAAATAGCAGTCCAAGACTTTAGAAATCTTTCGGACAGATCATTCCTAATGTAGTCCATTTGCCTGCTTATGGATGTAGTTTCCACTCGATTCTGACCAAACTAAGCCTCCTAAAGCAAAAGCCTCCTTGCATAGGCAATAAAATTTATCCCTGAGGAACTCCACTGGGGTGAAAAAAGCACTCCCTAAGCATCACCATCTGGGAATGACCATCCAAGTAGGACCAGAAGCACCACAAAGGAGTTGCCACCTACCCCTAACTCAGAAAGCCACTCTAGACTGATTCCATGGTTGATGGTATTGAAAACCACTGAGAGGTCAAGGAAGGAGAATTAACAAGGACATATTTCCCCTGTCACTCTCCTCAACAAAGGGCACCATGCAGGGTAACCAAGGCAGTTTCTGTCCTGGAACTAGGCCTAAACTGAAATGGATCTAGAAAATCAGTTTCCTCCAATAGCACCTGGATCTGGTCCAGAACCACCTGCTCTGGAACCTTGCCCAAGAAGGGAAGATTGGCAAATGGCCAGTATTTACTTAGACAATTACTTAGATAGATAATTACTTAGACAGCATAAGTGGTTGCTCTGAACATTCTAAGCACCTTGTCTGCATCCTCAAGCCTTACTAATTAAAACTCATCCAATACAACAGGACGAGACTAAGCTCTGGACACCCTTTGAGATTCATCTACTGTAACAGCAGAGTCAAGATCCCTATGGACGCAAGCAATTTTATCCTCAAAAGGCTTGCAGACAAGTGACAGTGAGCTACTGTTGATTCTTCCACCTCCTTTGGGCCAGACAGTAACAGGCCCCACACTACCTGGAAAAGTTCTGCTGGACAGCACAATGAGGACCATATACTTAAAGTTCCATGATACCAATTTAAACTGTCATGGCTTCTCCCAAAGGATACTGGAAGTGTTAATTTGTTAAAGATGCTGAGAGTTGTAAGGAGACCCCTATCCCCCCCCCCAGTATTACAATTCCTGGAGTGATTTAACAATCAATCCTTCTCCACAGGGAAGTCTTAGCACCTTTACAGCCGCAATAATTATTTGGGGAAAGCCATGATTCAGGACAGATCCTAAAGCTTAGGCTCCAATACTTTGGCCATCTCATGAGGAGAGAAGACTCCCTGGAAAAGACCCTGATGTTGGGAAAGATGGAGGGCACAAGGAGAAGGGGACGACAGAGGACGAGATGGTTGGATAGTGTTCTCGAAGCTACCAGCCTGAGTTTGACTAAACTGCGGGAGGCAGTGGAAGACAGGTGTGCCTGGCGTGCTCTGGTCCATGGGGTCACAAAGGTTGGACACAACTAAACGACTAAACAGCAACAACAAAAATTAATCAAGATGTAGGTAACTTTAATGTCAAACAGCACACCTTTATTGTTAACATTTTGCTCCTTTATTTCATTTTTAAAATTAAAGTCTTTTTGTAAAACTTTAATAAAAACTAATTTAAAAAAAATACTCACTGGAAGCCGCCACCACAGCAAAATATGACCCCGGCTTCACCTCATGAACAGGCCAGCCCTGCACAAGCTCACTTATAGTTGTTGTCCGAACATCAAACATGGGAACCTGCTCTTCATTCTTTATTGATATTTAAAATTATTAGTCCATGCCTAGCTACCCGTGCATTTTGCTACATGAATGGCATGAACATTTTTGGATACAATGTGAGGTTTCGTGCTTAAATAATAAGCAAATCCTGGAATTTGTTGGATGTGGATGAGGACGAGATGGTTGGATAGTGTTCTCGAAACTACCAGCATGAGTTTGACCAAACTGCAGGAGGCAGTGGAAGACAGGAGTGCCTGGCGTGCTCTGGTCCATGGGGTCACAAAGGTTGGACACAACTAAATGACTAAACAACAACAATGATTGTTTAAAGCAGTATCATAGCATTTTTAAGGTATGGTGTGAAAGTGCCCTCATCCCTGAGGCTTTCCTAGTTGGATGAGGAAAAATAAGCTTAGGCTTGAACCTTGGTGAAATTGAGACATTGTGGGTGAGTGGTCCTCATGTCTGAGAAACTGGTCAGTTGTCTACTCTGGATGGGACTGCATTCCCCTTGCAGGTTCTGGGCATGCTTTTGGGTTCAGCTTTGTCACTGAAGGCCTATGTTGCCTCAGTGACCAGAAGTGCATTTTACCAGCTGTAAATGACAGCTACAACCATTCCTGGACTGCGTTGGAGCTCTGGTATTGTTATTGTTAGTGTTAGTACCCTGCCCATCTGACTGCGTTGCCCCAGCCCCTCCAATTACTGTTACCTTAAAATAATAATAAAATAACCTATAGTTTATATTGGCATATTGCCTTTGGTCTCCCCAAACCAGAGAACAATGAGAACAGGAGAAGAGAAGATGCTGTGGATAAACATTGTGATGGACAGAAGTCTGTACACACTGCTGCATGGAAATCATTGAAGGATAACTGCATTGGTGGATGCAGTCTAATGTTTTTCAGAGAGCAGGCTTTCATACATCCGGATATGTGCTGAGAAACCTCCTCCATGCACAGTTTTAACACTGCAGTTTTGCTGAGGGCATGTATGATAAAATAACAATATCACCTTTCCGTGATGGGAACCATTTATACTCAGAATGAGGTCTTTTAAATGGATTAAAATCACTGACCAAAGCAAAATGTGAAGTACTCTCTAAAGCTAGATTTCAACTTAGATGGCAAATTTGTGAACAATATTGGATTGTGCTGTGCATTTGATGATGGTGTTGGGAAAACAAACAGAATCAGGAAGTATAGCCTGAAGGGGACAAGAATATTTGCCAGCCAAGGCAATAAGTTTCCCCAAGAGAATCAAGTACTTAACTCTTCTCAGGTGTTTTTAACCTTAAGCAAAATGCCACTGTGACTCAGAGTCAGCTCACTACTGCAAAATTCATATTTGAAACTAAGGAGGAAAGCAAAGTGGTTGTATTTCTTCAGAAGACCACTGAAGAGCTCCACTTCAGTTGGAAATGTTTGCTACATCTTTTGGAGCGGTTTCCAAGTGTATTGAACGGTGTGTTAAATTAAGTGTTGCAATAATAGAAATAAAAGGCACCCATTTCATGCAATTTAAGCCACATTTCTAAAATGTGGCTATCAATAAGAATCAACTCTTAGCATAAACTGGTCTAGAGATGGAGTAAGTAAACCGTTCAATCCACATTTTGAAGTAAGCCTACCCGATTCACCAGTCCCAAACATATATGCAGATTGGAACCTACCTTTCGATCAGATTATACACTTCTCCAACTTCTGCAATGCAGTGTTGATTCTAAAGCGCTTCCCCATCTCTCCTCTAAACAGATGTATTTCAAATTGATTTCAAATACATCAAGTACTTGGATCAGGCAGTTAGAGATCTCATATACTGCAAATGAGTCATTCCAATATATCAGACGGGTAGTTGACAACAGGTGTTTAGTTGCTGGCATTTTAACTTGTTGCAATTTCTACAGACAAGGTAAATAGGTGGTAGAGATATCAGAAAGTGTTTTGATGCCAGTGATGTCATGCAGATGGTGTGAAAAACTTGGGGGCATGAGCAGTACTGATCTCACAATAAATACATGTCTGGAAGCACTTCTAAGCTGAACTCTAAATTGCTCACTTAGAGAAGGCCCAATGGGATTTGGATCTCACCCCCCCCCGCCCCCAATTCCTCGTGCCCTACTATAAGCTCTACTCTGTTTATTTTTTTTAAAAAAAGGTTTTCCATGTGGTATTGCTCAAGAAACTTGTCCAAAGCTCCCTTGGGTGCATGCTACTAATTGCATGTGTCTTTGGATCCAATTCCAAGCCATAAAGTTCAGGAAAAGCTCTTAGGTTAATATTGTTAATTTTGTTCTATTATTTTGTGCTATGTTCATTTAGGACATCTTGAAACCAAACAGTGAAACTGAAACTGAATTCCGTTCAGCAGCCCATTTGCCCTTGCTGAAACTCCAAGGCCTGTTTATAAAAGAAAGCAGTGATACTTTTCTGTTAAGTGAAGTGTTGTCTTAAGTGGAAGTTGTAATTAAAGCTATTCTCCCAATTATTGTACACTGTCATAAACGACTTCTAGTGGATTCTGTAAAACATAATTGACTTAACAGCAAAATAAATAAAACAAAGAACTGCAAATATGTGTTTCATGGTACTTTTACCAATTTAAATTAACTACATTCCACTAAATAAATGAAAATGTAATTAATTGTTCCATTCACCCACCACTGCAAAATACTTCTGTTCAGTGCAACAAGGGAATAGCACTCAAATTGTACCTTCTTTTTTAAAAAAGCCAACTCTCTTTTTCGTTTGCGTGTTACTAAATGGACAGGTCAGCAATGCAGCACCGCTTGGTGTGTATGCACCCACAGAGACCTCCCCCAGCTCCCACAAAGTCCCACCCCCTGGTGAAATTAGTCCAGTAAGCCCTCTGTTTTAGCATATTGTATGCATGGTGTATGTATGCAGGGATGCATATTGTATGTAGGGACGCAGGTGGCGCTGTGGTCTAAACCACTGAGCCTCTTAGGCTTGCCAATCAGAAGGTCAGCAGTTCGAATCCCCACAACAGAGTGAGCTCCCATTGCTCTGTCCTAGCTCCTGCCAACCTAGCAGTTCGAAAGCACACCAGTGCAAGTAGATAAATAGGTACTGCTGCAGTGGGAAGGTAAACAACGTTTCTGTGCACTGTTCTGGTTTTGGTGTTCCATTGCGTCAGAAGCGGCTTAGTCATGCTGGCCTGTCTGTGGACAAACGCCAGCTCCCTCAGCCTGTAAAGTGAGATGGGCACCACAACCCCAGAGTCGTCTGCCCTGGACTTAACTGTCAGGGGTCCTTTACCTTTATTCCTTTTTTAGGCATGGTCAGGGCCGTCTTAAGCATATCCGGCACTGTGGTGCAAAGATCCCTCCAGCAGCCCCCCCTTTCCCAGAGTTGTCGACTTTTTTTAGGGCTGGAGGAGGCGGGCAGTGGCTGGAAGGTGGCTCCTCCTCCAGCAGGGAAGATGTGGAGGCTGGCCGTTTCATGCCACAGTGGCCATGCCAGGCAGCACACCGAGCAACCGGACCTGTGCTCATTCGGTGTTCCCTGGACTCTCGCTTGCGCCCTCCAGAACTTGGCACCTTGGCGCCCCGCACCACTAGCCTCTATGGGTAAGACGGGCCTGTGGCAGAATTGACGAGCAGAATCCGTGACCAGGGAGAAGAGTCGGCTGAAGAAGATTGGAAAAAATTCAAGGACTATTTACAGAAATATTGCAAAATTTAAGAAAGTTAGATGGTGTTGGATTGAAATTGAGAGGTTTCTAGCTGCAATGATATATAAGAACATAGATGGGGGGGGGGAAAGGGTTTGAAAAATAAGGTAATGTTACAAGCTGTAATGCTTTAAATGAAGGATTTGCTGAACAAATAATCTTAATTGGGATACAAGAAGGAGAAGTATGAGGAGGTCTGAGAAATTTGTTATTTAAAAGTATGGTTTATGAATTTTATGCTTTTGTTTAATGTTTCTGTTTGTTTTGTTTGTTTGTTTTGTTTAAAAAATTGGAAACTTAATAAATATTCTTTAAAAAAAAAAAAAAGACGGGCCTGTGCATGGTGATGGTTGCGGAGTATGTCTGTGGTGTCCACAATAGTTTCTCTAGTTGGCAAATAGGCCCACAAACCCAAAAAGTATGGAGACCCTTACTTTAAACTGTCAGTGCAGGATCATCATGCAATGTTGTGAATAGGCCTGATCCAATTCTTCTGACAAAACCGAGCTGAAATGCCTCCTCCCCCTGCCCTTGGAAAGCATTGTTTGATTTGACAACCTAGAGGATCTATTAGTATTCTTTACCCTCTATTAGTTTCCTTTGTTTATTCTACCATACATTGGGATGCCCCCAGTGCATGTTTACTCAAAAGAAAGTCCCAGAGTTCAGTGGGGCTTATTCCCAGCAAACTGTGTTTCGGGATGCAGCCTGAATTTCAATCTGCCTTCTTGTCTTTCATTCACAGTCTGTAACCCTTTTATTTTTAAAAAAATCAAGGCATCTTAACACTACAAGAGTAGGTTTTATTTCAAATGGATATGCATTGTGAGCTAATGTAGCATCATTCTTATTCTTTTTGAAGCTTTACTAGCTGAGCTTAAACATAGCAGGAAACTCTTGTAATTAATGCCTGTGAAGTTGTACAGCACACTTGTACCTTGGTTTTCGAACAGCTTAGCTCTCAAACGTTTTGGCTCCGGCACGCCGCAAACCCGGAAGTGACTATTCCGGTTTGTGAACAATTTTTGGAAGCCGAACGTCTGATGCGGCTTCCACAGTTTCTGATTGGCTGCAGGAGCTTCCTGCAGCCAATCAGAAGCTGCACTTTGGTTTCCAAACATTTAGGAAGTTGAATGGACTTCTGGAATGGGTTCCGTTCGACTTCCAAGGTACAACTGTATTGATTTCCTGGTGAAATTCCTCTTCAATTATATGGGTTATGGATGTGGTCTTTTCTGTTTGCTTAACCAAAGCTCTGTGATTCCCTCTACACTCTGGTCAAAGAAATGCTATTAGATTATCTGTGAGAGATATAAAATATATAATATAATATAATATAATATAATATAATATAATATAATATAATATAATATAATATAATATAATATAATATAATATAATATAATATAATATAATATAATACAATACAATACAATATAATATGATGATATGATATGATATGATATTTTATATTATATTATATTATTATATTATATTATATTATATTATATTATATTATATTATATTATATTATTATATTATAATAATATTTATTTCCCCACTCATTCTGGTGATTAACTGTTTAATCTTATAAGTGTGAATTGGCTTGTAGGGGAACGGAGCATAGTGTGGTGGGCCTGCTGGGGCAATGGCCCCAGACACATTTTTTTTTGCGGGGGGCACTGCTCATGCCACCCTGCCAGACCTCCATTGCTTTGCAAGGCTGGGATGTGATATGAATGATTCACTAGGCAAATCAGATCCCAGCATCGCAAAGCAGCTCAGAACTGCCAGGCGGCATGAGAAGGATGTAACAGCCATGTGCCCTTTGATCCCAGCCTTGCAAAGCAACGGTGAGGCTGGGATTGAAAGGCACATGGATGCTGTGTCCTCACCACCCTGCCAGCCCCAAGCCCCTTTGCAAGGCTGAGACCACAAAACGGCTTGGGGCTGGTGTTGCTGTGGCGGCGAGAATCCCTCACCCATCCACCCAATGTGGCAATAGTATTGGTTGGAAATAAGTTCCCATTTGCACCACTTGCCACAAGCTGGACATAGTGAGTTCATGGCCGAATAGATCCTTAAATCAATGACTTTCCCCGCTTTGTATCTCATGCCACACCAGCTTCATTCAGCCAGAGGAAAAGAAACCTACACCAGATTTACAGCAGAGGACATTTGCAATCCACATAACTACAGGTGGGAGAAGGAAGTAACACACAAATGGACCATTTTACTCCTGAACTTGTGGGGAAGTGAACAAAATTGCAGTTACCAATTAAAAGCACTGTATCAGCCAACAACAGCAAAAGAGAAGGATGCGCACAACAGACTGGACTCTCAGTAGAGACAGTTAATTTCAATAGAAAAAGGTGTTGTTTTTGCATAAAGTTAGCATTTATTGAGGAACTCTAGCGCCACAATCTTTTAGTTCAATATTACATTGAGAATACATATTTTCTTTACTCATTACATTTGTATCATTTCAAGGCTCCTGAGGTGTTTTTTTCTTTCTTCTTCTTCTTCTTCAACAGATTGAAAATGACTGGTTTGCAATTTTGTCCTAAACTACTGGAATGACATTTTAAAGTCTAGCCGACATTTGAGTATAATTTGCGCAATGATCTTTCCCTCCTTTTCATAAACAAAAACAACGTTAAGTCTGAAAGCTCCATTATGCAGAGGTTTCTCATTGTTTCTCACAGTACTGAACATTTAAATGTGTGCAGTATGCACCTTTCTCATATAGTTTCATTCTACTTTTGTAAGGCTGTGTGGACCCAGGCACGTTTTACAATTCTTCAATTTTTGCTCTACAGTCTGTAAAGTGGCAGTCAATTCAAAACTGCAAATAATTGGTCCCTCTAACCTTTGATGTTACTTTCTGGGTGATGCAAACTGCAGATGCAGGAGTTCTGTTCCAGATCAGTCCCACAATGGGGACAGAGAGTTAAAACAAGTGTGTGTGTGTGTTGTGTTGTGTGTGTGTGTGTGTGTGTGTGTGTGTGTTTGTCCCAATACAGATTGGGGCCCTGTGAACTCCCCATCCCTAAATGTAAGACTTAAGCGAGATAACTAATGTTGTGTGTAGTTAGGGAAGATGCCTTCAAGGATGCAAATAAAATTGTAAATGGGCTCATAGTCAGGCTTCCCTCCTTCTCAGGGCTAAAAGAAGAATCGTTAGTGTGAAAGCATCTCTGCATGGTTTCTCTATCCATGAAAACATATCAATATAGTTGCCATTTTGAGAAATCTAACGATGAAGGCTAAATCACATTGTTATAAGGAAAGGACATGTCTGCTCCTACTACCACCCTATGGTAACACTCTGATACCAACATTGTATTTAAAATAAGAAAGTGTGTGTGTGTGTGTGTGTGTGTGTGTGTGTGTGAATCTTCAGTTGTGGTTCGAGGACCCGACCCCCGCGAAGTGAAATGAAGACACAAGGACAAGTGATATAAGGTTGATGGGCTAGAAAAGGCCACAACTTTATTGATTACAGCAATGAAAAGGTATTGGCTTAGGCATTGGATCAAAACAAGTGGGTTTATTCACCAGTAGGTGGAGCCTGTTGATGCTAATCCAACTATAGGCTCACCCCTGCTGTCACCGAGGGTCGTGCCATGGCCTCCCGCCAAGCAGGCATCGGACAGAATACACGACCGCCAGATTCCTTTAACGGAATACCCCTAAAAATTGAAGGCATAGGCGATGGCCACACCTAGCACTTCGACACACAACACATTATTCCAATGCCTAACCGCCACCCGAGCCAAAGGCTCGCCACCAATACCCTCAAAGCTGCAACCAATCCCAGATACTTTTGATGACACTAGCTAACTAAATGTCGTTCCCCAAATCCGATAGGTGGACACCGTCATTCCGGTATAAAGCTTGGTCGCCGATCCGGATACGGTCATGATAAATGACTTGGCCATACATAAAGCACACTCAACGGGCTACCGCCCGGTTTACGAGTTTCCTGGTTCTTTCAATGGCCATACAGCTTTGCGCACCGCGCCAAACAGTTCTTTTCAGGAAGGAGGACCAGAACACCGTCGTTCTGGGACACAAGGCTGCAAATGCATTCAAGTCTCTTTTTATGCTCCACAACAAGTCCACACTCCTTCTGTTAGCAAGGTCATTCTCCCCCAAATGAATCACAAGGATGTCGGGAGGGCCGAACTTGGCTACTTTCTCCCACAGCAATGGCATCAGCTCCTCCCAACGCATGCCTCTTCTCGAAAACCAGGAAACTCAAACACCATGTGGAAGGCCAAGATTGGATGCAAGACCGCAGCTCACCGCTTGTACGCGGGCCCAATGAACTATACTGTGGCCGCAAATCCACACGCTTCTTCTGAGCATAACTGGGGGTAAAAGACAGAAAGAAAAGGCGGGTAAGTAGGGTAAAGCGGCAGGTCGCATACTAGCGAATATAAGACTTATAAGCAGGTCCATAGCTTTGGGACTATTTCTGAATCCAGCATTGTCATTGAGGTTCAGTGGCCTCAGTGCCTAGAATCTCCAGTCACAGCAAGACAGTGGATCTGTGGTTTTAAGAGTCCAGTGTTTCCTTTCACATATAAAACTACCAGGGATGGCCACACATTAGAAAGGGTCCAATATGGGTTAGCTATTTAGGTGATTAATTTTATTTCCCTTAAGCATGGAAGAAGAACCTATGTCTCTTCAGCTCTTGCTTGACTCCAACTCCCATCATCCTCAGCCAGCAAACCTAATGTCAGGGATGATGGACGTTTCTACTTTAACAACGTCTGGTCAGGACTTTATCTTCTTTCCATCTTTGGACCAGAGAAGAATGGCAAATTATGGATTATGGCAAAATGGCAAAAATGACCAGAAGAACCAGAAATCAGGAAGACTAAAATTTTAATAAGGAATAGAAGAAATTTATAATTTATCTTAAAAATCATTATAAACAGTTAAAATTGTTAGTAGGATTGGAATAACACTTGTAGTTTAATAGTGAATTTTGGATATAATGAAGATGTAAAAGATTTGGATGATTATAAAAGATGCAGGAGGAAATGACTAACAATAGGACCCACAAAGGGGAGGAGGGAAGACCATGATATTCTTTGGAATCTTGTTTTTATGATGTATGTTGGATATGTGATTGTAAAACTTCAAACTGAAAAACCAAATAAATAAATTTACAAAAAATAATAATAATTTAACAATGTGTGGAGGGCCAAAGTTTTCCATATCCTACCTTAAAATCATTGTCCATGTTAATGTTATTCGTTATTTCTTCATTTGGTTTCATAAATAAATGTTTGTGAAGAAACAAAGAAGAAACCAAACAATAGAAGAAACCAAAAATAAAGATTGTAGAAATTTTAGATATAACCTTATTCCAAATCCCCAGTTCATATAATAGTCGTGGGCTTTGTAATGTCTCTCAGTGGAATCAGTCCTTTGCTGTGGTTAATTTAACACAAAAGTGTTGGGTAGTAAGTTACCACCCAAAATTCCCTCTGGGCGGTAGTAGCAAATCATTTCCCCAGTTACATACATTGCAGTTGAGCTCTTGATCTAATGTTGTACAATATGCAATTCTTTCTGTGCTGCTTTAAGCCATTGGAGCTCAATTATGATATGATATGAATAATGTAAAGAGCAAAGTAATGAAGCGCTTCATTTCCAGTGAAAGTATAACCTAAGTTTATATTTAATACAGATATGCCATTCCAACCCATTCACTTACATAGTAGAAGCCTGTTCAAAACATTTAGCAAGTCTTTGTCACTTCATACAACATGTTCTAATTGTGCTTAGCATTTCAACATTTCTTGGGAAGTAGAACCATTTCTGTGTGCTCCTTGAGGAATTAGCTGCTATTTGCCTCAGGGGCAAGCATTAAAGAATGCTAAAGAAACAATAAAATATATAGCAGCGGGAGTCAAGGAGTAGTTTATCCTCCTTTTCGGAAGCAGCACATAACACTTTTGATCTCCTTTTAGGAAGTAATGAACATTAGGCCCTGCTTAATGAGGCAAGGAATTCTGAAACAAAAGTGCAGGGGGTTGCAAACTTGCACCCTTTTCTGAGCAGGAGAAAGTTGAGGGAAGCCCTCCCTCCCATCAAAAAATGAGAGAACTATTGGAGTTTCTAGACCACACTTCTATAGTTAGAGTCTCCAGATCACAACCTAAACCATACCTTCTCAACCAAGATGTTGTTGGACTACAGCAGAGGTGGATTTAGAGAAGGGTGACCAGTTTGGTCGCCCTGGGTGCAGAGCCTCAAGGGAATCACAGGGGGTGGCACAGGGGCCACTGAAATTTGAGACCCCAAGGTCCATCACTGCCCACAACTCCCATCATCCTTGAATATTGACCATACTGGTTGGGGTTAATGGGAGATGTAGCGCAAATCAGTTGAAGGGCACCAAGCTATGGAAAGCTGACCTGGACAAAATGACCCTATCTTTTAACAGACCAGCTGCTAATTTTATGTTACCATGGCTGAGAAGTGACTAGCGACAAGGAGGCACTAGCAGTAACGGAGAAGAAAGCAACAAAAATGGAGCAGAAAGTCACTGCATAGAGAAAAAGTGGGGAGGAGGAAGACGGCTATTGTGGAAGCACTCAACCCATCATTCCAGCAGCTTAAATCCTGTGCAGAATTATTATGCTAGCTGATAGGTTAGACATTTGTCAGTAATGGCACACAAGAAAAACATTTTATATACAGTGAAAATGTAACCCATCTGTGTATAAATGATCCCACACATAAGCATCTGTTTATCTTTCCCTAATTTGCTAAAATAACATATTAAAAGGACTGTCTAATGCAGCCTTTAGCAGCAATTCAAATATTTTCCCATTACATTTTACCAGGTGCGCAAAACTGAAATTTACATATGTCCTTCTCTACTTTATGAAATTTGTTAAAGGAAGGATTTCTGTCACTTCGCTCAGTTGTAATTGCAGATGAAACAGATGCTGGAGCAAAACTGTGCAGAGTGGCTTAATAATGGGTGAAGAAAAGAGCAAAAAATGAAATATTTTAAGAAGTTAAGCAGAGTGGATATTAACCGTGTTCTACAACTGTTGTGAATTCAGCTGCTTGACAACATTAGAAATTTTATTGAAACCAAGCATATCATAATCACCTCTTTCTCTCAGAGCTGAACCATGCATTATGGCTGCAGTGACAATTAGCCATCAGCACCAACACATTTCAGTAAATGGCAGCATTGACCAAGTACATCAAAGCCAACTTGCAGTAAATTCCCAATCAGTAGTGGCTATGCATCATTCTAGAGTGGGAAAGAATAAGCACAAGTCCCCCCTACCAAACACAAAGCATCCCTAGGAAAGCATTTGTTAGGTGAGCATTTGCATAACCAGCTGACGATTGTCATTAATTACTATGGGAATGTTTTTGATCTGATCTGGGTGGCGCTGTGGTCTAAACCACAGAGCCTAGGGCTTGCTGATCAGAAGGTCGGCGGTTTGAATCCCCATGACGGGCTGAGCTCCTATTGTTCGGTCCCAGCTCCTGCCCACCTAGAAGTTCGACAGCACGTTCAAAGTGCAAGTAGATAAATAGGTACCACTGCAGCAGGAAGGTAAACGGTGTTTCCATGTGCTGCTCTGGTTTCGCCAGAAGTGGCTTAGTCATGCTAGCCACATGACCCGGAAGCTGTCTGTGGACAAACGCCGGCTCCCTCGGCCTATAGAGCAAGATGAGTGTGCAACCCCAGAGTCATCCGCGACTGGATCTAATGGTCAGGGATGCCTTTACCTTTACCTTTACCTTTACCTTTACCTTTACCTTTACCTTTACCTCTCTCCCTCCTCCTAGTTCACACATGTGCATTGCTCTTCATCATCTTTGCAAAGCAGAATGGATGTGTGTGCTCTCCTCCATCATCCCTGTGAACTTACGTACAATGCAAGGGCTTTGAACAGGTGGCCCTTTGTGTGGCAGAATTCATAGGGTGAATTCTGCCACACAAAGAATGTCAATGACTGAATATATGAACTGGCTTCTTGCCTGTAACATGGAAATGGTTTCTACAAGATGTTAACTATTAAGCAGAAATGTTGTCTCTGCACTGAACTGTGACTAGCTAGCAACTTTTTATGATCTATTCCCCTGTGAAATATTTTAGTCACCTTGCTCTTGCAACATTATCCAAATGAGTATATCTGTGCTGAGTTTTACATGGGCGGAAGCAGATGTGTGATTGCTTCACAATGCACTTAGCTTGCAGCTTAAGCAGACATTTACCGTGATTCTGCCCGGTTGCCAAAAATGGTGGTGCAATGAGTGTCTCTGCCACATTTGTATCTTGCCTTTCATCATAGGATGACATCTGTAGGATTATCCAATTTATCCTCAAGACAAATTCCATGAGGTGGGTTTGACTGAGAGAGCACAGCAGTTTCTCAAATATGAATTCTAACTCAGATCTCATCAGCCCTAAAACCAACACCCTGCCCCACAATGCCATAAAAGGGAGATATTGAGTAATCCCTTATCGGTCTATGGGACTCGGGTGGCGCTGTGGTCTAAACCACTGAGCCTCTTGGGCTTGCTGATTGGAAGGTTGGCATTTCGAATCCCCGTGACAGGGTGAGTTCCCATTGCTTTGTCCCAGCTCCTGCCAACCTAGCAGTTCAAAAGCATACCTGTGCAAGTAGATAAATAGGTACCGCTGTGGCGGGAAGGTAAATGGCGTTTCCATGCGATCAGGCTTCTGTCATAGTGTCCCGTTGCACCCTAAGTGGTTTAGTCATGCTGCCCACGTGACCCAGAAAGTTGTTTGTGGACAACCGGCGGCTCCCCTGGCCTAAAAACAAGATGAGCGCCACACCCCATAGTCATCTTTGACTGGACTTAACTGTCCAGGGGCCCTTTACCTTTACCCTATCAATCTAACCTACCTCACAGCAATGTGCTACCCAGCAAACTCAATGGCTAACTAGGGTTTGAACCCAGGTCTCACAATGCCAAATCCCTGTCAGTTATGATGGTTAAATAAAGAAGAATTCATTGGATTCACGGGTCCAAATACAAAGCAGAATGCTTGGGGGGGCAGCAGGTGTTTTAAAACACAAAACGTGCAGCAAAGCAAAGGACAGGAATACAGGCTGTTTGACTTTTTAAATATCCTGTTTTAAGTCACTTACATTATTTCACCTTTATACCCCCCTTAGCATAGAATAGACCATACAATTAAGATTGTTTTTCCTTATAAAGTTTCCAAATGTCAGGTTCATGCATTTTCCCATACAGCAGCAGAAAGCACAGGCAGAAATCCTGGGTTGCAAAATATGGTAAAAGTTTCTGAACATGAGGTCTGAGCTTGGAGTGATCAAGCTCAGACGCCCTAGATGGAGAAAATCTGGTCTAGAGCCTCAGCAGCTTTTGAATAGCGTGAGGGGAAGGCGGTATTTGGGAACATTTGTTCTAGACAGCGTGGAATGTGCATTTGTAATTTTGAACATATAAAACAAATTGTGCAGCTTGATCTTATACAAGTTTACCTGAGAAGTGTGTGAAGAATGTGATCCTTTTGTCATATTTTGCAAGTCGTTCATTTGAACTAATGCTGTTTTGCAGCTTTGCAGAAGGAAAAAGGCAAACTGCCAAAAACGGATGCAAATCTATTGAAAACAAAGCTGTTTGATAGCTTTCAGGTCTTTGGATTGAACTCTGCAAGGCTTCAACTCTGCTGCAAAAAAAGAAAAAGGAAAAAGTTAGAATTCTAGACAAAATGAAAAAGAGAGGGAGGGAGGGAGGGAGGGAGGGAGCTTGAACACCAAATCCCTGTATCTATCTGGAGTAAACATGCCATCTCAAGAAAGCTTCCACTGCAGTGATAATTCTGCAGATAGTGTGACTTGACACATCTCAGGAACAACAGTCAACCTCATAAAAAAGCACCTGTGGTATTTAAACAATCCAAATCAGTTAAAGAACCCTTTAACCGGGAGAAATGTTATTGATTGCTATAGAAGCTTTCACAGCTGGAAGAGAAGACGAAAGTTGTTTATAAGCAGGTAGGTTTGAAATGACTGGAATGTAGATCCTGTGCTATTAGTACTGTATGTATGTTCATTTTTCTTAGTTGCCATTAAGAATTAAGGAAGGTGGGAGGAGCCTCTAGGCCACACCCCTCACTAGCCTTGAGTGTTTTTGCCTCGTTGGAATGTAGCCTTGAAGTCTGATAATACCTCTTGTTTGCTGCATGGAAGATAGAGAGAGCTGTATCTAGAAACCAACCTTATCTACAAAGATAAAAAAAATTCATTTGTTCCTCCACTCACTTTTGTCTTTGACCCCATCTACTATTGGTATGTGATTGATCCCCCTGCAGTGGCGTAGCGTGGGGGGTGCGGGGCGGCCGCACCGGGCGCAACATCTGGGGGGCACGCTCGCACTCGCAGCTCTCTGCCCCTACGGGTTAGGGGGCGCAAATTACTTGCCTTGCCCCAGGTGCTGACAACCCACGCTATGCCACTGGCCCCCTGAAAGACTGCCCAGAAGGAAATGTGACCCTCTGGCAGAAAACATTTCCTCCCACTTAATTCGTACCCCCTCAGGTGATCTGCAAGCCACCCCCCCGAAAGGTACAGAAATAGATATTATCTCTCCAGTCACTATTGAGTCACTCAGCACTACGAGGTGAAAAAAGCAACAAGGATATTGTTCATTCATAGTTTTGTTCTTTCATGTGGGTACCACTGATTTATAAATGCCTGGCTTTTATATTTGGTGATTTGCTGCTGATTAGCTGATGTGTTTTCCATGCACGCTAACATGGGAAAGTTTCCATGAAGTTCCGAAGCGACCTTAGCCAGCAAGCCCTGCCTTCCAGCGAGGGTGTGGATGGGATCTGATATCTGTGTGTATGTAGCAGAGAAAAGCAGTTTAATGAGTGTCAAAACACTGCTAGTGACAGACGCATCTCTGTGATTTGCAGCTGGTTGGAAGAAAGAGCCTTGAGGAGCTCTGAGTGGAAGCTGTTTGCTTTGGGGAAAACAGATGCTACTTTAGAGACTAGCGCTGCCTGCCTGAGTGCTTGTCTCTTCTAGCATGCTCTGCATGACCATTGGCAAATAAACAAACTTCAGAAAAAACAACAACACAAACCACTGACTCTATTGTTCTCTCATCCAAAGTGAAACTCAGCCCTGTAACTCCTAAACTCTCTGTAAATTGGTGGGGATATACATAACAATACCCCCCCACACACACACACAATACACACACACTACAACTCTTTGGGAAACGGGATGAACCAAAGTCATGTTGTCTTTCTCTGTAATAGGTAATTTTCAGATCCTTCCCAAGCATTTGAGTATCAGAATTCAGATATGCAATACAAAGAGATGTTATCCATGCTATTAGCTGTAGCTGGACAGGTGACAACAAGAAATGGGAAAATTAAAATGGAAGAACATTTCAAGGATGGAAAATTGTAACATGTCAAACAGAAAGATTGGCAAAGCAGGTGCAAGCAACAAGACAAAGAATCATGAATAATGATTTCAGAGGAAAGTGGTACGGATTCGTTCTATGGTTAAGAGCTAGTGAAATGGGGACCTCACCATCAGCTTCACAAGAATGTTCATGGAGAGACTTGATAGGCTGAGATAAAAAATAAAACCAGCAGCAACAACAGCAATGCCTCCCAAACAACACCCTAGTCCAAGACTGTTCAGCAGTCTCAGCTTCTGTAGCTGGTGTGAAGACAGAGTCCCACCCTCCCAGGCCAGATGAAAAAGACCTACAAGGTAGGGAACAGGTCTTCCAGGACTTACAGCCAATATGGTATCTGGGATCTACAGTAGCCTCAGCTTTTGTAGCTGGAGTCAGTCAGGGCCCTGCTCTCCCAGGCCAGGTGGGAAAAAACCAGCAAGGCAGGGAGCAGCAGGAGTCCCAGCCAAGATGTAAGTTTTGTGACTCTACAGACATGCACATTCTTGGCTTACTTTACTGGAGGAAAGTTCAATTTGATTATTATTTTTTATTAATGCAAAAGAGAAAGTTTCATACAAAGCATAACAACTTATCAAGCAAGCAAGCAAGCAACCTCACAATTTTCATAGTTTCTAGAATTCTAGTTTTAAGCCTAAACCAAAATAGATTACTATGGCAACAAAATCCCATGTTACCTCGGGAAATTACAGTGTACTAGGATCACTTGAAAGAGAGGGTTAAGCTTAAAACAGATAAAAGAAACTTCCAGATAAAACAAGTTAGAAAACAGCCCCAACTGGTATTAAATATTGCTATTCTGTCAGTCCTGTCAACATGGCCACCATAATTCTTGCAAGAAGGATAAAATGTCAGATACAAAGCTTTATAAATCTGAACACATTTTTTTCTTCTTCAAACAGATTGATTTATCCTGGCTAAGAAACACCATCTTGGAATCTTCCTTCATCATTCAGCCAGAATATTTGTTACTGCCCCAAACCATTTAGATTTGCTATCTGAGAAACACTAGATAATTTTTACAAAAGTAATTTGCATGTTATTCTCACAACGATAATATAAAATAATTGACCACGATGTACTATGCTGTCTTTTGTGGAACTGTTCTTGAGTAAAATAGATTGCGACACAGAATCAAACAAGAGTCTATCATCAGCATATTTTATTTTTAGTGTGCCTAAATAAACTTGGAGCCTGATATGCAGCACAGAACTGAGACAAATACCATTAAAGCTTAGGACTTACTTTAACAACAGGAAATTCTTGTACTTTTCAGGTGAAAGAGTGAAGTATGCTCTCAGAATAAAGACACAAGGACACAGGATTTTAGAGTAATGTTAATGGGCAAAATTTAGGCCACAACTTTATTGGTTATAGAATGTGAGTGGTATTGGCTTAGGCATTGGCATCCACAGACTATACCTGACTCCTGCCCACCTTGCAGGGAGTCTGGTAAGGGTAAACCACCAGTAGGGGGAGCCCCACCGATGTGGATTGGGTGTGAGGGCAGGAGATCTGCGGTGCGAGGCTGAAAGGGGGGTGATTTGGTATTGCGCCGTGGTTTAAATTGGCCCCTGCCATGCTCCCCCCGAGCCGCCTGATTGGCCACTTGGCTACCTGGTGTGGCCGGGCCTCCCCAGCATAAGGTGGGATGCAGTCCCACCCCCCACACTGAGGGGGGAGGCTTGGCAGCTCGCCCACAACGCATCCCCACTAAGAGGTGGAGCCGATTTATCAGTTGTTTGTGAAATGCTTCCCTAATTGTTCTTCCCAGAATGCTCTCAGTCAGTCTTACTACTAGTCTGGTATAAAACTCATGAGTAACCTCCCAAGGCAGGCAGAGCCATACGTAAAAAGGGGGGGGTGGGGCTATGGCTCTGGATATGAATATTTACCCACATTGTAGCCATGCAAGAATCAATTGGCAAAACACCAAAGAAGAATCAAGACAAGGAATATGGACAACAAGCTGTATTTATTAAAATACAGTGGTACCTCGGGTTAAGTACTTAATTCGTTCCGGAGATCCATTCTTAACCTGAAACTGTTCTTAACCTGAAGCACCACTTTAGCTAATGGGGCCTCCTGCTGCCGCCGCGCCACAGGAGCACAATTTCTGTTCTCATCCTGAAGCAAAGTTCTTAACCCGAGGTAATATTTCTGGGTTAGCGAAGTCTGTAACCTGAAGCGTATGTAACCTGAAGTGTATGTAACCCGAGGTACCACTGTATAACTATAGAATCTGCAATCAGAATGATTCAACCCAGTTTACCAAAGTCAATGAGGTCCATGCCGTGAGGAGAATTGGTGGAAGCAGTTCTCCCTTCTCTTGAGCCCACTGTCAGCCACATGCTGTGATCACACAGCAAGGCCCGAATAAACTCCTCCCCACACACTCCACGATCCTTGGGTATATAAACCTGACATATCCACTACGGCTCCATTGGCCAACGTTCACCCTGATGTGCCGGACAGTTCCAAACACCACTTTGGCTCCAATATTAGTTGGGTATTTTCAAAAATCCACCCAACCACCAAGACCAAATGTCCATTAGCCAAATTTAAAGAAAAACACCACTCCAGTCACACATCCAACACCCAACAGTGTGAAGCAGATGAAAAAGATGTGACACAAGCCAATTAGTGTCACCCCCCAAAAAATTCCCACTCAAGTCTCCTTAAAGAAGTCAACTAGCAGAGTTCACACTGGAAAACGGGTGGGACGATGGGTGTCTCAATGAGAAGAGGGAAGAGTGAGGTGGAATGAACTTAAATAGCCTGGGCTTTACTTCTCCCCTATAGGGCAACTTGTTCATGTGGTGCCCCATGTTACCCCTGTGGGATAGTCCGTCTCTCCTCTTCCTGCAGGTCCAGAATAATTATTTTTTGGAAAAACAACAACAACCCAATTTTTCCAGTATCCATACAGGCAAGCAAGAGACCTGATCACAGTTCAAGGACACATTATGACAAGGTAGATGCAGATGAGGATGATGTGGAGCAGGACCAGTGAGAACTGTGGCCTGAAGAGAAGAGGCGCGTCCTGGGAAGAGATCAGATCCTTTGCCCTTCTCAGAAGTCATCAGAAAAGTGTTGTGGTAGGCGCCTGTGACTTCAGATGAACTTTGCCAACTTTAAACATATTTAATAGAATAAGAACCGGATTGGAATTGCTTGAAAAGAACGTGGGTTCATGTTTGTGTTTCAGTTCCAAGAAAATGGAAATGTCCATACCTTCAGCGAAGGAAATGAAGCATGCTGATCCACTATCAATATAACTTCCCAGTTTCAGGTAGAGTGATAATGGACTCCAAAGAGAGCCTGGTCTGTTTTGTTCTTTAGTGTAGATTTTATACATGCTGTATTGTGCCTTGTGGAGACATAAAAGTGTGGGAAGCAATGAGCGGAAAGAAAAATGACAAAGGAAAGAACTTTAAAACTTTTTTTTTAAAAAAAGATGCTAATTGAAGTAAGGACTGAGCTAAAAGAAACTGAAATAAAAATAGTTTAGCTTGGTGTGTTTATTTATGTATAGAGGAAGGTTGAGATATGTGGCTTGCAGAATGTGTGTGTGTGTGTGTGTATGGCCAGAAATATCAGAATCCATTATCTGACTAAACACCATATTTGCATACATGCCTATATAAATACTAATCTAGTCCAGAGCTTGAATTTATCTGTTTCAGGGGGATGTGGAGGCAGTGAATTTATATCCCCGCCTTGTGAGCCCTTGCAAATGTGACAATGTGCTCCATGTAGTATTGCAAGGACATAATTCCCCTTCCTTCCTTCCTTCCTTCCTTCCTTCGGCCAAGATCCTGCAATGGGTGTATAGGAAGGCACTGTGTCCAGCCCTGGGAAAGGGGTGCAGCACTGCAATATTAGCTGGCATGGTGGCAGGTCTTAGGAAAGGATTTAAAAATTGATTACCCCATTGCTGGCTCATTTATCATTTTTACAGAACCTGCCCTTGAGATCCCCCCGGATCTTCTAGAACTTCTTCCTGTCTAGTCAGAGCCCATCAGTGTATATGCAAAGTTAAGACTTTTTTTGCCTCAGTGTGCACATAGAACAATTTCACATTATTTAATTTCGCAAGTTCTTCAAGTACTCTTGGGTTTATGATATCCTGACCTATTGACTTCCTAATTTTCAATATGCCATTTAACTATGAGAACTTCAGCCCTTGTCACCTCTAATTGACATAGCTCTTCAGACACTCTCCCCAGAAAGAGTGATTCAGCTCAAACATTTTATGTGGTAATAATAGAAATACAAATAACCAATTTAGTTTATTTGGAATCTCCCTATCCTATCCTCCTCTTTCTCCTCTAATGGTCCTACTGCTTCAATGGCTGTTGTCTACTTCTGGTGTATTTCAAAAAACTGTTATCATTTGCTTTTGATTCAAATATGTTTTTCAACAACGCAACAGAGAGGGTGGTGGTAAAATAGCGAAATGCAATGTAACAAAAGATAGTATAGCCGGGGGAACCATTACACAGTTAGAAATCTCAACAACCATGACAATAACAGAAGCAATCTTTTTCTTAATGAACATTCAGATATTTGAACTTGATAGAAGAAGAATCCTCTCATAAACCAACAGTTACCCCACATTCGGACGCTGTTCCGGTATACATCACATTTCCTCCCCCAGAGGAGCTTAATCACTGAGCTAACAAAATTAAAAATAAAACAAGATTCCAGTCAACAACTATTTCCATATGAGGTAAATAAAGTGTGAAGAGAATGCATACGTGCAACATTACATGTGTAGTAAAATGTAGACAGCACACAACTGTTAGTTTAGAACAAGGGTAAATCTATAGAAGTAAAAAATGTCAAAATCATTGAAGGATATAAAATTAATATGACCCACCATCACTGATGTGACCCACCATCCATGCTTCCTTTTAGATTGCCTTCTACTCAACATTGGTCTTGCCAGAGTCTGTGTTCTTCTTCCACCCCATCAAAACCACACTCTCCCCTCCCTCCTCATGAAAGCCACCCCTCCCATTAACTTCATACCACCCTCCACCCCTTATAGGTTTCCAACCCCCTTTCTTCTTTTCTGACCAGAGGGCTAGATCTTTATCTCCTGCGCCCCTGGCAACCCACCTGTCAATCACACAGCATCTTAGTGACACCAGGGGATGCTTCTTCTTGAAGCCTTGCTTCAAGGGCTTTCAAAGAGCCCTTTGTAAACAACAATGTATATGTGTGTATCATCGCAAATAAAAGTGTGCTTGTTATTGAAATGCAAAGCCAAAGAAGCTCAGGAGTCAAATTACAAACTGATATCCATGGCTATAGCTGCATCAAAGGCCTGGGAACTGATACTTGGTACGTATGAAAGTGAACATAAAAAGTGGGGGCAAAGGGAGTTAAACTCTCATAACTCAGAGTCCTAAATCGATTATTTTCGAGAGGTGGGGAGGAAATTCTCTCTGTGTGGGTGAAACATTGCATGCCAAGATGCAACCCGAGGGGATCTTCACACGCTAGACTTTGAAAATATGAGCTAATGCCAGAAATGTTGGCAGTGTTCGCCTACTAATACATTCAGTGCTATACTCTGACAAACTCTGTATGGGAGTTGCTAACACACCCTCATATTCTCCTCAGGCCTGCCACTTACACAGATGCATAGAACAAAAGTATTTCTTTAATGAGTCGCTGAACGTTTTGAAGTGTGACTTTATTGGCCCATAGAGGAACTGTTATACATCAGGAAGGACAACTTTTTACATAAAATCTGGCCATTTTTCTGTTCTTTCATTATGTCCTGCCAAATGAGAATAATCCAGAGAAGTTAGTCATACTTAAAGTGGATTTCAATGGGATATAAAGAATATTTATCTGTCTATGGATTGCTCCCTATCACCCCACTGGGTTCATCACGACGCTGCCCACTTTTGGTGGTGAATCCTGCCAATATAATGATGTACAATGCTGAAAAAGAGTGGGTGCTCTTCGTGACAACAGATAGAAGCCACTTCCAGTAGTTCTAACCACATGGAATAAATATATCTATACTGTCGTACCTTGGAAGTCAAACAAAATCCATTCCTGAAGTCCGTTCGACTTCTAAAATGTTTGAAAACCAAGGTGCAGCTTCTGATTGGCTGCAGGAAGCTCCTGCAGCCAATTGGAAGCTGCGGAAGCCCCATCGGACGTTAGGCTTCCAAAAATAGTTCACAAACTAGAACAGTCACTTCCGGAGCTGCGACATTCGGGAGCCAAACCGTTCAGAAACTAAGCTGTTTGACTTCCAAGGTAAAACTGCATAGGAAGTTGTACTAGTAGCTAGGAATGTTAGAGAATACTAACAAAAACAAAAAATGAGTGAAAATTGCCGATATCTGCTTATTCAGTCTGTATCCAGAATGGAAATCAAGCCAGCAAATACAATCGTTTTTTTGCTGTGTTCAGTCCCCAAAGATGCATAATTGAGCCTTGTTTTCCACTATTTGCATTGCATTTCATCTGCGCTGAAACGAAAGGGATGGAGCAACGTAATGAAAATAGCATGTCTTTAATTGCCTAAATTATGCAAGTTACATAAATAACTCACTACAGGGGACAAAATGATAAATAATGCAATTTGGGGTGGAAGATGAACTGCAACAGAACAGAAATAGTGTTGCATGTGATGAATATAGGGTAGGAAACCATAGCTTCTTTACATTCCTAGTAGTAGCTTAGTTATGTCTCTACTGGTTGCACATCAAGGTCCCCAAGACACCCCAAATAAGAACACAATGACACTTGATTATTTTTTAAGGTTTTGGGCATAATTTTGGCCACAACTTTATTAAAAATAAAGCAATGTGAGCGGTTGCTTAGGCATTGGTAGCGACTAACTGACCCCGCACGGGGACAGCTCTGACATTCGCACCCCCTGCGAAGTCAGAAAGGTAAGTCACCTGGGAAGAGAGATGGGCCTGGGAAACATGCCTCACTTCTCCTCAGAATGCTCCCAGGGGCTCTTGCGTGGCCCTAGCCCCTTGCCAGGGGGTTCGGACAAAAGCATGGCGAGCCCCTGGGTTCCTTTAACGGAAAATCCTTGAAGCAGCAGCAGCATTTTGGAGGGGCAGGCACAGCCAAATCCATACCCCTCCACCAATCAATGCCTAACCACAACCTTACAAGTTGTGACGATTTGCTACGCAGTAGGCAAAAACCAAATGGCACCAGCCAATCAGCCAAATGGACAAAATTCCTACCAGGCCCCTGCCCCAAAGCAGACGACCCCATGACAGGCATAGCAAGGTCAAGCAAACAGCCTAACATTAGGGAGGGAGGGCGGGTGATCCTAAGCACACAGCGAAAGAGGAAGCTTGTCACTGCGTGCAGTGTATTTAACAAACAGGGCTGTCAATCAATAAATGGCAACATATAAATCTCCCTAGTAACAGCCCGCCCCTGCTAAAGATGGCCAAACTCTTTTGCTCAGCAACAGTGAGGTGTCTTGTCAGCCCCCACCGCAACACATGCTCTCCATGAGGGAGAACACGCTTTGGCAGTAGCTGTCTGCATTTTGAGGCAGGAGTCTTTGCTTGCCCTGCATGAAGATAGGAAGGACTGAGTTTTGAATCCTTTGTATGCAAATCATGCAAGCTATGACCTTTCCCTGAAAACAAGGTGGCATCAGAGTGATGGGAGTCAACCTCTATAAGGCTTGATAGGACATAGGCTCAGAAAGAGATACTCTGTTCTCCATATATTGCCAAGAATGTGCTGTAAGCCATAAAATGGTGTTTAACAGACTAAAGACAATGTATTATCCACATGGTTTAACTTGCTGCTCTGAGCTCAGATGGAAAACCGTTCACAATTTTTTATACCTGACTTAATTCACAACCAACAATTTTTTTTAAAGGGCTTGGAATTTGACTTTATATTTAATTTCCTGTGTTTATGGTACTTATAGCAAGTTGGTATGTTCCTTCACATCTGCATTAGCTTGCTTTTCTTCCTCTGTTTTTACTTACATAGCTCAGCTTCAACATTTTTCAATCTGCTGTGTTTTCGTGGACTTCTGAAAAAGATTTTTTTCAAATCAATCAGGGTTGGTAAACTGTTTCGTAGGGATGTGAACAAATCTGTACATTTTCCCAACACAAGCTCTTTAATAGATTTTTGCATATTCTAGCAAGTCTCCTTGATGTGCCTTCCAGTCTGAATTTCATACTTGAAGTGTTACATCTGCTGCCGTTTCCACAAATGTGAACCTCTTTTCATTAAAGGAGATTTCCACTGGATTAACCTTCAGCATTTTGAACGTGTCATTTAATCATTGCTGCTATTTTCTCATAATAGAAAAGAGCAAGCCTTATGACTGTTGGCTTTATATAAGCAATACTGTACAAACAATGAGAGCTTTGTGCTTATGCTGCAGAAATGTGCAACCGTGTTATTTCAGATACCCAAGGTTTCGGAATTCTCATGGGTAACTTCCCAAACATTACTCCACTGATAAAAACACATGGCCAGTTTTGCACCCATTTTAGTCTTTTTAGCCTTGGGTTCTGTACCAGGTGTTTCATTAAATAAGCCAGATATTCCGAACTATGGCAGGATCATTCTTTCCCTATTGGCTGCATGCGCCAATATTCCTGCTGCCCCCTACAACCTGTCAAAGACTGTCATGCTGTACTTCTGACATGCTAAAATCTACCAATGCGACCTGACCCTCCCAAATAAAATCCACTAGTTTCTGCTAACTGATCTTATCAGTTAAATCCAGCCTTGTCTCCTACCTTTGTAGGAAATGTTTAAAAGGCTGCATAAAGCAGAGACATCACCTTGCCAACAAAGGTCCATATAGTTAAAGCTATGGTTTTCCCAGTAGTGATGTATGGAAGTGAGAGCTGGGCCATAAAGAAAGCTGATCGCCGAAGAATTGATGCTTTTGAATTATGGTGCTGGAGGAGACTCTTGAGAGTCCCATGGACTGCAAGAAGATCAAACCTATCCATTCTTAAGGAAATCAGCCCTGAGTGCTCACTGGAAGGACAGATCCTGAAGCTGAGACTCCAATACTTTGGCCACCTCATGAGAAGAGAAGACTCCCTGGAAAAGACCCTGATGTTGGGACAGATGGAGGGCATATAGAGAAGGGGACAACAGAGGACAAGATGGTTGGGTAGTGTTCTTGAAGCTACCAGCATGAGTTTGACTAAACTGCAGGAGGCAGTGGAAGACAGAAGTGCCTGGCGTTCTCTGATCCATGGGGTCACGAAGAGTCGGACATGACTAAACGACTAAACAACAACAAAATCATATTTGATGCCTCCACAGCACAGGAGTTAAGCCTCACCTCAGCGCCTTACTTTGTGGTGGCTATTTTTGCTTTGGGGGTCTCCTGAATAAATTTGTAGGCTTCTTAAACCCAGAGTCTTTTGATTCTATAATACACATTAAAAAGGGGAGGGCAGGACTACAGGGCAAAGCAAATGGACCACAGAGGAAGTTGCATTAAGCTATGAAACATAAAACTGCATTTGAGATATTTTTAATGACCTATGGGTCCTTCATATCATAGGGGGCATTTATATAAAATAAATGAACTATGACAACTAGAGCAAGTAAAGGGAAATTTTATGACCAGGATGCATGACCAACAAAATATCCTGAACACAAGTAGAATACAAGTAGAAGCATTCTTGAGCATTCATCCTTTCACTGGGTCAACTGGTGTCAATAATAATAATAATAATAATAATAATAATAATAATAGCACCTTAATATTCACAACGTAATTTGGTCAAAAAAGGTGAGCATCAGATTTGAGTAAATGTGGTAATAATAATAATGGAAGCAGCTCTCATATTACACCTACATTTTATTCAAGCTTAGGTTATGAGGGCAAATATAAACATGAAAGTTGCAAGGGTGTTAGGCTGATAATTGCCTGCTTACAGTCATTTACTGGCCACTGAGTTGGCATGGGGACAACCTAGGTTAAATGCAAACAAGACATTCGGTTGTCATGCATGATATCACAAACAACACAAGCTTTAAGCATTGGTAAAGTGAGAGACAGTTAAACATCCGGCTGAATCTGATTTATTTGGAGGCCGTATAGCCTTTTATTATAGGGGAACAGGTTTATACTGCTTTGTGGATTTGGTTACCTACTCACTGAAATGAACTCACTTCAATCTGCTTCTGGTCTGGGTTCAGCACTGCAATAGCCTCAGAAGCCCTGGTTGATGACTTGTTTTGGGAGATAGGGGAGTGTGACCTGGATTTCCCCAGCAGCTTTTGATATCATCAACCATCAGGGCAGATACTGAGATTTCACTGGAAGAGGCTACCACATCTTCTTGTTTCTTTGGCAGCAGGGGCAGGTGGGGTGCTCGTGGGGGCACTGCCCCATGGGCAGTGGCAGAGGAAGCCTCTCCGGCACCCGGGGTAGGGCGAACCACCCAGCGCCTGTACGGACTGTGCATGCACGGCAGCCCATACGGACGCAGCGCTCGCAGTGGCCATACTGGCAGCGTGCATGCCCTCGGCCACTCTACAGCTAGGGGGGAGGCAGCAGGCCATCTTGTCACCCCCCAGGGTGGCACCCGGATTGGACCACCCCTACCCCCCTCTGTTCTGTATGCCCCTGCCCATGGGATTCCACTGTCTGAGGCAGCTTCCTCAGTCTGCCTTTAGGCAGCGCAGCCCTGTCAACCTGTTAGTCTTTCTGGGCTAACTCTGTGATGTGGGCATTGCAGATACTATATTATGGTGGCTCTACATCTCTCGGTAGTACCATTTTCGTAAAATAGCATTGGGGAGACCTTTGCACAACAGCATGTCAATTGCATTGTGGGGTCTTGCAAGGTCCTTTCCTTTGCTCATGCTCTTTAACATCTATATGAAGTCACTGGGAGAGGTCATGTTGTGAATTAGGGCAGGATGCCATCAGAATATGCACACAACACCCAGATCTGTCTTTATTCCATCTGAATCAGGTAAAGCTATGCAAGGTGTTGGATCATTGCCTGGAGGTGATAAAGGGCTGGATGAGGGTCAGTAAACTTTGTCTGAATCCTGACAAGATGCAGAAATTATTGATGGGTTGAGCCTCTGTCCAGGATGGTCTGTCATGAACAGAGGTGACATCCCCCTTGAAGGAGAATATGTAGCTTCCATATTGTGTACACATTGTCACTGGAGTTTAATGTTGTAAACCCATTATGATTATTTTGACTGAAGGTAAACACTCTGCAGTCTGGATCAATGTGAGTCAACATATAATTGTTCTGTTTTCCAGTGGCTACAGGCTTCACATGTATATCACTGGACACAGAGATGTGTGGATGTGACAATTTCAGTTTCCCCTCAGTTTCTATTTCACCCCCAATCTTAAATGTGGTTCTCCATGTTTCCACATTTGTTCCCAATATTATATATTGAAATTTAGTGTGATTCTAAACACATGATATACACATTTCATATGCCATTTCTCCTAATAAACACATTTTTGTAAATAGTTTTCTCCTAATATTATGAATTTTGTCACCTATTTTCACCAATATATACAGTTTCATGTACGCTATAACGAAGTACATGCATGTTTTACATATTCCTTGGCTGGAGAACTTCATTGCACAATTCAGAAACACGTGAATTCTGAAGATTGACTGTGTTTCAATCCTCATATTGTTTGGGAAAGTGTGAATTAAGTGCATTCACCTTTCAGTATGAAGAATATCAAATTTCTCCCCATCTTTAGTTGTTGGAACAGGTTGGAACAAGAAAGCTCCATGCTATGGGTGCAGTTTCCTGGAAATCACCATAGAAATGACTGGAACCTTTAATAATTATGATGTCAGGCTGTCAGCATGTTAGGATTTCCCCCAGCTACTCACAATGCCACATTGGGTCTCCCTTACCATGTAATGGAACATCTTTATTATGATAATGATATCATTAAACAGTCCACTTCTGGACAGCAAATCCATATGGAAAATCAGGCTTTATTTCTGTATTCCAAAATGACATTTAGTCCAGAATGATTGTGGAGTAAGTTATTCCTTTTACCCCCTCTGCTTGTGAACATGTGTGAGCCAAAGACTAATACAACATGATATAATCAATCCATTCCAACACTAATGGTTAGAAGACTGCCTCCTTTCCTACAAGCCCTCTTGGGTGTTAAGAGGAGACCCTCTCCAAAGCTCAACCGCCCTTAGAAGCTAGTGGAAGTGTCTTGGGAGAAGAATTTCCCTGTGTTGTAGATCTCCTTCTCCACAGAAGTGTGACTGGCACCTTCCCTGTACAGTTTTTGGCCAATGCTGAAGATGCATCTCTTTAGCCTGGTTTTTGACACCTGAGATGCATACTTGTATGTCAGGGATTGGACTGAGGAGGAATGGTGGAGACTGCCCCTCTCCTCCTGAACCTTCCAGAGAAGAGGAAGTCCATATAGATTTATAACAGTGGTTTGCAGAAGGTCATGGCTCAAAGATACAAGAGGGGCAAATCTGTGAAATAATGGGAGAAGAGGAGGGGGAAGAAGCAGAGTCGGAGCAGCTAGTGGACACATTATCACCAGAAAGCATTCCAGACCCCCCCCCCTTTTTCCCAGGACCCGGCGAGCAGTGAAAGTGGGAGAACAAAGAGGTAAGAGGCAAATGGCCTTAAGCTAAGGTTACCAGACGTCCTCGTTTCCTGGGGGCAGACCCCAGATTTACAAATCAGTCCCCTGACAACATCCTATCATTCCTACTGAAGTTGAAAAGCGTCCCCAGATTCATTGAAAAAAATCTGGTAACCTTACCTTAAGCAGCCACTATAAGGGGGGGGGGGTGCTGTTGACAATTAAGATGGGATGGGAAGGGGCGGAGATTACTCAGAGCAACACCATTACTCCAAGAGGCAGTATTCCTAAGCCTCTCTCCGTGAATATTGAATAAAATACTTGGTAAAAGCTTTTCTTGTCTACTTATCCCTGGCAGCCTGCCGTGGGGAAGAGGATCAGATTTCCTGAAGTCTGACACCCTACTTTTGTGATTGTAATGTGTTTCATGCTGTTTTTATTGTTGCAACTTTAATTGTTGTAACCCACCCTGGGACCTTAGAAGAGTGGGTTAATTATAATTATGTTAACAGCAACAACAATGCATTGCGAGGTACCATCAGAGTTCGCTCCTTCCCACATGGCTTCCATGCCAACATTTGCTCTAAGAAGTCCACAACTTGCTCACCAGGAGCCATCTTGGTTGTACTACCACTAGATCTTTCAGAAATAGACATCATCTCTAGGTGAAATTTTGTCAACCATATCCTAAGCGGAACAGGGGTATGAATCCCAATTTAAAAAGCCAGTAAATTATTAAAGCAGCAACTAGAAATTATGGCCAGTTTAGAAAAAGAAAGAAAGTGGAATTGTGGGGTGATGTAGTTAGGGTATTAAAAACACCACTTTATTTCTCAGACTTAATAATTCACTCCCTGGTCTTTCAGATTCCATATAGATTCTCAAGGATTCCACAAGTGCCATAAACATGTATTTTATTTGCTACTGGGGGGGAAAAGCCTCTATAGCTGCAACCTGCTAATTTGTCAAAAGTGGACAGAATTGTCAATATTTGCAATTAGCCCAAGTGTGTACTTTCACAGGTTGTCTTTTTCCAATAAGTCATCTTTTTTCTGGTGCTTGGGGTTTTCTTAAAACTGCTGCATGATTTCTCTCCCCCCCCCTTAAAGTGGTAAAATGATATCTGGGGCAAAATTACATGTGACTTTTATCACGTATTTTGCCCTCTAGTGCAAGCTTTCTCTTCCACAAATTGCCAGTGTGGGAGTCCAAAGAAGGAAACTGACACCTTCTCGCCCACTTCATTTCTCTTCCAGATTTGGGTGGGTACTTGCCTGCAGTTTTCAGTAAAAGTTGTGTGACTTCTAACATTTGAATGTTCCAAGTGATGGCTATAAACTTGTTGTTGTTGTTTAGTCGTTTAGTCGTGTCCAACTCTTCGTGACCCCATGGACCAGAGCACGCCAGGCACTCCTGTCTTCCACTGCCTCCCGCAGTTTAGTCAAACTCATGCTGGTAGCTTCGAGAACACTATCCAACCATCTCGTCCTCTGTCGTCCCCTTCTCCTTGTGCCCTCCATCTTTCCCAACATCAGGGTCTTTTCCAGGGAGTCTTCTCTTCTCATGAGGTGGCCAAAGTACTGGAGTCTCAGCTTCAGGATCTGTCCTTCCAGTGAGCACTCAGGGCTGATTTCCTTCAGAATGGATAGGTTTGATCTTCTTGCAGTCCATGGGACTCTCAAGAGTCTCCTCCAGCACCATAATTCAAAAGTATCAATTCTTCGGTGATCAGCCTTCTTTATGGTCCAGCTCTCACTTCCATACATCACTACTGGGAAAGCCATTGCTTTAACTATCCCTTCATGGATCACTGCCTTGCTGTGGCGAAGGGGCTTGAATAACTCAGAGAAGCTATGAACTATGTCGAGCAGGGCACCCAAGATGGACAGGTCATAGTGGAGAGTTTTGACCAAACGTGATCCACCTGGAGGAGGAACCAGCAAGCCACTCCAGTATCCCTGCCAAGAAAACTCCATGGACAAAGACAACAGGCTATAAACTATGAAGTGTTAAATTGTTTGGAATCAGACTGTTTGGAGGACAATTTTTTCCTTTGTGAGCTTCCCTGTTAGTTACAGTCACCTCTGGAGACCCCTCTCTAAATCATTCCTCTTGTCAGAGATCCATTGGTCTCTGAGACACAGGACAGGACCTCTTTGGTTGTGGTGCCAAGCAATGTCTTTTCTCCAAGCAGCTCAGTTAATTTCTCCAGGTCTTTGGCTTGATAATGAGCCCTTTTCTCCCTTCAGAGAGTCGTTTCCACCTGCTCAAAGGTTTGCTCCAAGGTCATTCAAAGTTGCATCACAGAAACTGTGTTTGGTAAACTTCTAGTCATTCCAGTAACAGAGGCATTCAATATATATGAATACAAGTCTTTTCTGTTTGAGACCACGAAGACAAAATGTTTTTCAAAAAGATGTACAAGGAAACAATCAAGCAGAGACCTTGTATTTACAGAGAATCTGAGATCAAGGGCAACTCACATTATTTTTCCAGATGTCCAATGTCATACCAACACACATAAATAGTTTCTAACCGATTTACTAGATCAGACCTGCAATTGGCCATTGAGATATAAACCTATCTGTCCTTTTAGGGGGGGGGGGATGTTACAAGTGTGTTGAAAGGAGAACATTTTGTTCCTGCTGCTGTTAAAACAAGATCTAGGGTTGTTTCAGTATATTTGGCAAATTGTAAGCGGGTGGACTTTTTTGTGGGGAGGGAGTTATTAAGGTTTTTACATTGGTTCTTGTTTTGCCTGACCACATTTTATCATGGTTCTTGTATTGCTTCTATATATTACAGAATGTCTCTTTGCTTTGCTAGTTTGAATTGTGGCAGAATTTCTTTCTGATGGCTTTTGATATGGCCTATTGGTTTAAACACACATATCTATTGATCTATAAACAGCAGGGGCTGCCAAAGTGGTCAAAAATTGACAATGCACAACATACTGTTTGCTCTACCTGTTCAGCTCCTCTTTGTGCTGACTCAGGTTCCCTTAAATTGAACACACACTGCTAAGCATTCCCACATTTCGCTGTATTTCAGGAGTGAACACCCATCTTCCTTTTTTTTCTGAGCAGAGGAAAGATGCAAAAAGCTCTTCTCTATGAGCAAATGTAGTGGTGGTTTATGTGGGTCCTGTTCTCCACTGATAGGTTGAGCCTGCAGGGCAGCATGCCCATACAGTGGTACCTCGGGTTAAGTACTTAATTCATTCTGGAGGTCCGTTCTTAACCGGAAACTGTTCTTAACCTGAAGCACCACTTTAGCTAATGGGGCCTCCTGCTGCCACTGCGCCGCCGGAGCACGATTTCTGTTCTTATCCTGAAGCAAAGTTCTTAACCTGAAGCACTTTTTCTGGGTTAGCGGAGTCTGTAACCTGAAGCGTATGTAACCCGAGGTACCACTGTACCATTTTGTGGTCTTGTCTCTTTTTCTGCTCTTTTGGGTGTTGCAACCATTTTGTATTGTGACATGGCCATCTTGCAATGATGCAATAACCCCTTCCATGAAGAGCTATTGGGAGATATAGAATTCCACCCACTCCGCCCCCACCCCTGAAAATCTGCATGTTTAGCAACTATCTGGAACCAAAACAAAACATTGGCACAAGGAAAGCAACTTTGCCAACTGGGTTGATAGTTTTGGCCAGTGCTATTTTTCTAGAAAGAGGTGTTAGAACTCACCATGGACACCTTCCTTGTTCTCTTATAATGGCAATGGCACCCAACTGAGAGGTGCCGGAACTGAGTTCTGGTCAGTTCCAGCTGAAAAGAGCCCTGGCTTTGGCAACTTTAAGGCTGCCAGATATCTTCTCCAGTAATATCTGGTTCGGGTGAGTGGTCAACATCGCTTTTTTTCATATACATGCATTTAGGATTGAGGTATTTGTTATATGTTGTTGTTGTTGTTTAGTCATTTAGTCGTAACCGACTCTTTGTGACCCCATGGACCAGAGCACGCCAGGCACTCCTGTCTTCCACTGCCTCCCGCAGTTTGATCAAACTCATGCTGGTAGCTCCGAGAACACTGTCCAACCATCTCGTCTTCTGCTGTCCCCTTCTCCTTGTGCCCTCAATCTTTCCCAACATCAGGGTTTTTTCCAGGGAGTCTTCTCTTCTCATGAGATGGCCAAAGTATTGGAGCTTCAGCTTCAGGATCTGTCCTTCCAGTGAGCACTCAGGGCTGATTTCCTTAAGAATGGATAGGTTTGGTTATATGTTAGGAGGCTCAATTTGTTCGGGGGCTAGGAAGCTCATGCTCTGAACTGCATTGAAGAATATCTCCCCACGATGCCAAGGTAATATAAATTAAACATTGTTGCTACTTTTTGCTTGAAGATCTATTCCACTATAATTTGCCATGCCCACTGGTTAATGAAAGCTTAAGGGATTTCACTAAATTGTAGATGATTGCAATTTTTGAAATTTGTATGTTTTTATTGCCATGGCAATTAGGATCTGAAAATCCCACTTGTAATGAGTTTACCTTTGCTGTGCTATTCTCTCAGGCCTATAGTTACACTAAGTCTTGTGCTTAAGTATCTTGCTAAACCTATGAATTAAACTCTTATAGATTTTTGCTCCTTTGTGTATTTTTTAACTTGGTGCATATGATCTCCTGTGAGTCTTCTTCAAAAGGATGTATTTTCCCATTAAGAAAATGATAATATTCATTATGGTTGTTCAGTGCTTGCTTTTATTTCCCTTGCTGGCAGAATTTGCAACATTATTTAGGTATAACTTCCTCTTTCATTGTTGGGTTTCCTGAAACCATCTCCAATTGTAACTCATTAATGGTCTTATGGATTTCAAATTGATGGACTCCATTGATTTTCTTCTCCCATGAAACCACCTATGTCATCTGTACTACATTTAAAAATGTTACCAAAAAAAAAAAATCAATCGAAAGGAAGTTTTCAGATGAAAATGGGTAGGGAAGAAGGCTCACAAAGTAGTACTGGCCTGTATTTTCTATCCATTGTTGTTCTCAAATTAAAATGTTGTCAAAGCAGTGAACAAGTTGCCCCATGGCTGTTTCAATTACTATTGTTTGCAATTATCATTATGGCTTTTAATATGCAATGCGATTAATGATCTTTGTGTGGGATAAATCCAGCCTCACATAACCAACATGTGCAACTCTAATTAATGCACAAAGGGTTTAAAACCATAGAGTAATCTGTCTTGCCAGGCTTAGTTAGGTCATACAGGCATACATTGGGAGTAAAGGTTAGCAAAGTCTTTGTTCTTTTTATTTCACCATGTGAATCCGTTGTGTAAGGCTATCTAAGCTGAATGCTCCAAGGTTAGACCATGTGGCTTTAGCAAGCCATCTTTTGTTTCTACACTAAAAAATTAAAAACATTTACAATTTTTGAACCTAAGTTGTACTGCCCGTCTTTTCCTGCTACTGTATGGAAAAGCATGTGAATATGACATTTTGTTGTTGTTGTTTAGTCGTTTAGTCGTGTCCGACTCTTCGTGACCCCATGGACCAGAGCACGCCAGGCACTCCTGTCTTCCACTGCCTCCCGCAGTTTAGTCAAACTCATGCTGGTAGCTTCGAGAACACTATCCAACCATCTCGTCCTCTGTCGTCCCCTTCTCCTTGTGCCCTCCATCTTTCCCAACATCAGGGTCTTTTCCAGGGAGTCTTCTCTTCTCATGAGGTGGCCAAAGTACTGGAGTCTCAGCTTCAGGATCTGTCCTTCCAGTGAGCACTCAGGGCTGATTTCCTTAAGAACGGATAGGTTTGATCTTCTTGCAGTCCATGGGACTCTCAAGAGTCTCCTCCAGCACCATAATTCAAAAGCATCAATTCTTCAGCGATCAGCCTTCCTTATGGTCCGGCTCTCACTTCCATCCATCACTACTGGGATGTAGTGATGACATTTTAAGAATTAGTAAATAAACAATTTTTAACTTACCAAACGTGTGGTCTCTTTCTATGCTAAGGGAAGTGGGAAACTCTGGAAGTGGCTTAGAAGGGGATATCTTAAAGGTCTAACAACTTATATTTCCATGCTTTGCTACATGTTTTGTGATTTTTATATCTGCTGAGTACTTGCCCCAAACCTTGATCTAGGCATCTGGGAAATTTTCTTTTTATTCTTTAACCAAATTATCAAAAAACCAACACTTTGTGTTCAGTTGGACTTACTTCCAGATATGTGTGACACCGCAACCTTGCTCTCTCACAATGGCAGAAATGGGTGGAGGGGAGACCTAGCTTGTAACATTACCTTGCAAGCCTCAGTCATAAGGCCTGGCCATGTCCTTTTCTGCCAAGCTGCTTGAGGTTTATAGTTTCCAGTGTTTCACAGCCCAGTTAATTTTATTAGGAGGCAATAGAAACTATATCTCATGTACAGCACAGTCTATAGCATATGCGCCGCTGGGGTGCAAAGATCACCCCAGCACCTCCAAATTTAGTTTAGCCCCCAAATTAACTTTTATTATGATGTAAGAGTTAATTTTGTGTGCACGGTGCCATTGAGAATGACAAGCGCCGTCGCTGAGTCAAGCGCCGCTGTTGTGAATGACAAGCGCCGCCGTTGTGAATGACAAGTGCCGCCGCTGGCACGGCGTGTCTTTGGTAAATGAACACACTAAGTCGAAAGTCCTTTAGAATCATAGAATAATAGGATCATAGAGTTGGAAGAGACCACAAGGGCCATCGAGTCCAACCCCCTGCCAAGCAGGAAACACCATCAGAGCACTCCTGACATATGGTTGTCAAGCCTCTTTAGTGAAACAGTAGGTATACATTTCAGTAATACCTAGGTATATATGTATTTTGTTTTTTTAGCTTGATCAAAATTATTTATTATTTCATAACTGGTAGTTAAGAGCTTAGGCGGCATCAGTGGTGGGCACCTGGCACCCCCCAGAATTCGGCACCTGTGTGCCCCGCACCCCTTTCACCCCCCAAGTAAAGACGACCCTGCTCATGTATCCTGAGAAGAAAGAATGCTCCTGAGTATTGCAGGAATATTCAGTCATTCAGTCCTCTCCTGCTATTAGAAAGCCATCATCACCATCAGTTTTCAGTCCTTCGCATGTTTATTTAGGAAAGGGATGGAGGAGCAATAAGTAAGAGGATGAAATGGCTGGCATAAAATCAACTATCAGTCAGGTCAAAACTTTGGAAGTGATTTGGACTTGGTTCATAATGGGGTTAGGATTTCCAATCTGGAAGCTTTTGCTTCAGATGCTCAAAATTCAAAAAATCTCCAGTATCAAGGGTTAATGCTGTTCAGTGCTCTTTTTGTGTAAATCCTATCTATATATGCCTATTCAAAATCAGCCACTTTGGTCTCAATAGGACTGCCACCCAGGTAACCCTTTTCACTCAGAGATAAATCCCCATTTGGGCTACTTTCCAGGGATCACCTAGGCAGCTTCAGAGGCCATATTGAACATGGACTGCCTTCACACTATAGTTTATTCCGTTTTGTTGATGACTTCCTAAACTGTTATTTTGGACATTATATTTGAGCTTTCACATGATATACAGGCCACTTCTGGAAAACTAATGAAATGGAATGGAGTATAGTTCAAGTTTAGCACTCTTTTCCATGTTATTTAATTCCAGGGGGAAATCCATTTGCAGGAGTTTTGCTTGACTATTTCACCACCTTTTTCATGGGTTCATGCTGCAGCTGGTCATGTGACAAGCTATCAGATGGCATACCGGCATGCACTGCACTCACTCCCCATTTCAAGGCTTGCATATCCCCCCCCCCAAGAGAAAGCATGCTGATATTTCAGCATAGAAAATCAGGTCAAGAAGGTAAAGCAAAGAACAATGGGGAATGTAAAGAGAGAGGGATGGCATAGAGGAGTTACATGTGTAAATGGTATTTACTGCAACGTGGAGGTATATCAGTTGAGATGTGTTAGAATACGCATGTGCAGTGTGAAAGGAACATTAAAAAATGGGACAAAAGCTCCAGCCTTATAAGGTAAAAAGGTAAAGGACCCCTGGACGGTTAAGTCCAGTCAATGGCCACTATGGGGTGTGGTGCTCATCTCGCTTCAGGCTGAGGGAGCTAGCATTTGTCCACAGACAGCTTTCCGGGTCATGTGGCCACCATGACTAAACCGCTTGTGGTGCAATGGAATGCTGTGACAAAAATCAGAGTGCACAGAAGCACCATTTACCTTCCTGCTGCAGTGGTACCTATTTATCTACTTGCACTGGTGTACTTTTGAACTGCTAGGTTGGCAGGAGCTGGGACAGAGCCTTATAATCAGTAAAACTAATGCAATGAACCCCACAGGCAAGTGGTGCCATTGTGAGAGGCAAAAATGGACAGAACATCAATATGAATGTTAATTTTCTACAATACACTAGTTGTTGTTGGGGGTTGTTTTTTACATTTTTATGCCCTTCTCTATCCTCCATCCAGCTGAGGCTTGAATACTTTGGCCACCTCATGAGAAGAGAAGACTCCCTGGAAAAGACCCTGATGTTGGGAAAGATGGAGGGCACAAGGAGAAGGGGACGACAGAGGACGAGATGGTTGGATAGTGTTCTTGAAGCTACCAGCATGAGTTTGATCAAACTACGGGAGGCAGTGGAAGACAGAAGTGCCTGGCGTGCTCTGGTCCATGGGGTCACTAAGAGTCAGACACGACTAAACGACTAAACAACAACAACATCCTCCATCCATGCAAGCAAAAATTATTATCATATTTAAAAGGCTCATGAGGATGTGTAACCTGAGGAGAATTTTGAAGTCCAGACAGAGAGACCTGGAGAGCTGCATTTGGGCCTCAGGCCTAGAATTCCCTGTCACTGGAATATAGGATTAAAACCTGTTTCAGTTATACTCGTCACATCAGACTATCCTGACCAACCTTTGTGCTATTTCTTTAGCCGTCGATGCCTTATATCTCAGGTAGTGGGCTTTATACACAGGGGATGAATTGGGGAACCAGTTGCTCAAGTTGTACTTCAACTTCATTTGCTACAGCTTGTACTGCAAAAACTCTGTCTACAACAAAGGCAGAGCAGAGGAGGCAGAGAAATCCCGGGAGATCAGATTGAGTAAAAAGCCTCATTCTGGTACTCTGGTGAAATGGAATATTGAAACGAAGATTCTGCAAAGGCTTGAAGAGTGCCAGATCACTCAATGGGTGTGAGAGTGAAAGAGAAGTGATGGGGTCCATTTGTCTTCTTCCATCCCTTCCTTTATCTCAAATCTTTGGAAGAAAATGAAACAAAGTACACACTTTCCCCTTTTGTTGAAAACACAGGCTCAGCGGTTTTTTGTGCCAGTTTCTATTTTCAATTTGAATTATGTCCTATTCTGAAGGCTCAGCATAGATTACAGTAACAAAACCAAACAAACATCCTTGCCAATATTTAATACTTTAAAAAATCTTATCTGAAATCTTCCAATACCAAGTGAACACCAATCTCAATCATTTCTTTCCAAAATGCATCCTCTCCACACTTTCAGTACTTTCCATATTCCTTTTATATTTATTCTCAACCATTTGAGTCTTTCCATTAACCTATGTCCACTGTTAAGGATGTGGCTTCATACCTGCACCAGTGGAGTAGATGCTGAGAGAAACCACCAGCAAGAAAGTTACTATAGCTACTGGAGATAAGAGCAGGGTTGATATAAGGCATATAGGCTAAGTTATCAGTTTATGATGGAGATGTGGTTGTTTTACCGCTTAGACCTTGTGGCAAGGACTGGTTTATATCTGGATAAAAGCTTGGTCCACTCAGATGATGAACCATACAAAGTCCTGCTAAAATGTTATTGTACAGACCTACTCTAATTGGGTGAAAACATTTATGCATTCCATGCTTCATAGTGCTGCACAGAATGTCCTAATTTTATTTTTATTTTAGGACACAAGTGTGTAAAATCAGAGTCGTCATAGTGACCCATAGCTAAAAGTAAAAGTCGGCAATTGTGTCCTCTTTGTTGCTCTTCAAAATATGGCAACCCTAGTTAAAACTACGGTACAAATGAGCTTCTTGGTGGGGAAGCGGGATATAATTGCAGTTAAGTACATTTTAAAAAGTGGGAGTGAATAGGGCTGCAATGCTATGCCCATATACCTGGGAGTAAATCTCATTGAATTTATTGGGACTTATTTTTGAGGAGAAATTACTAGGGTTGTGCTGCGAATGTGCAAACATATTTGACAGATTAAAACTAGTAGAAATACTTCAGAACCAAACATTTCAGCCCTGAATCCTTTTCTTGCAAGAACAACCTGTGACAGCAGACATTTACTTTTCTAACATGTCACAAAAAGCAATGTGCGATATGGCACAGGTGTTTTGCTCTTTAGAGGGAAACAAGTCAAATATCCCACTGGGTGTGCCTGAGCTCTTTGGAATCTGGCTCAGCTTCTAGCAAAATTGTGAGATTGAAGAGGTGTTGCCTTTAGAACTGGTTAATGCGCACGGACTGATGAAAATCTTGAAGGAGACAGGGGCTAGGTGAAGAAAGGTGACTGTCAAATGAGTTTACACAGACATGAATAATTTAAAATTTGCAAGCAACCTTTGTTCACAACATGCAGCTTACAGTCTCAATATATCTGAAATGTCAAGGCTTTTTCTCTGAGTTAACAGATGCTAAAGGTCCAAAGTAAAGCGTTAGTTCTTGGTATAAATTAGCTGAGTGCAAGGCTTCTTTGCCAAAAAAACAGGAAAATGTACATTTTGGGGGGTGGGGGAGGACCAATGCAACCCCCAAATAGATCATGTACTTATTAAAAAATGCCTTATCCCATTTTTTTTAAAAAAATGTATAATTCAGTTTCTGAAAAAAATGAATGGAAACTTTTAGGACTGAAACCTGACTGAAATCATATGTACATTGAAAAAAAAGGAAAGACAACATGATAGATTTTTTTTTTAATTAATAGATGTTGGAAATCTTCCTGTAAAGGCAATGCTGAAGTCTGATGGGTCGCTCTAGCTAACATTAACTTGATTTGGGTGTCTGTGTGCAAGTTTTCCTTAAGTAAGAAGGAACTTTCCCTAGTATTTCCCCTAGTATAATACAATTCTGTGTGTTATTTTCATGAATGCATGCATTTCTTTGTGTACTTTACTTTGGTATATGCATTTTTGTACATGTCACTTAGCCAGAGAACTTTATTGCAAAATTCAGAGAAGTGGGAATTTTTAAAGATAGCTGTTTTTATTTGCCTAGTGTTTCAGAAAGCATGAATTGGGTAGATTTCTCCCTCTTTCCTCTTTGTGAGAGCATGGAGCCTTGTACCAGTCAGTCTGGTTAGCTATCACACTGCCCCATCTCAGATATGTGGGCCTCTCTCTTTCTCTTCCTCCAGCATAATGTATGAGGGAAGGTATAGTTCATTCAGGGCCTCCCATAACATACTGTGTCCTGTTCTGTGCAGGGAAGGGACTGGGACAGAGGAGGAAGAGGAGGAGGAGGAGGAGGAGGAAAGAGCATTGTGGATCGAGGGCCCGACCCCCGCTATGTGAAATAAACACACAAGGACACGTGATATAAGGTTAATGGGCAAGGAAAGGCCACAACTTTATTGATTACAGCAGTGAAAAGGTATTGGCTTAGGCATTGGATGACTATAGGAGGTGGGTTTATTCAACAGTAGGTGGAGCCTGTTGATGCTAATCCAACTATAGGCTCACCCCTGATGTCACCGAGGGTCGTGCCATGGCCTCCCGCCAAGCAGGCATCGGACGGAATACACGACCGCCAGATTCCTTTAACGGAATAACCCACGGTAGATAGCATAGGCGATGGCCACACCTAGCCCTTGACACACATGAATCCAATGCCTAACCTACCCACCAATACCACAAAAGTTGTGACGATTGCTACGAGGTAGGCGAAAAAACCAAAAAGCCTAATGCCAAATGGAAAAATTCCTACCAGGCCCCCCAGACAACCGGGGCAACCAACCTAAGGTCCATAGCAAGGCCAAAAAACCTAGACCCTGAGCTAAATGGGAGTGGAGGGTGGGTGACTCGCTGCGGGACGATGACGACTGAGGAGGAGGCGGAGCTGGAGCCGCAGCATTAAGCTGCTAAACACGCCCCCCGGAGACACCTGGTTGGCTGCCTCCGGTGGGCGTGGGCGCCAGCCAGGTGAGGAGGGGCGGGGGCTAAGGCCCCCGGCCAGGGGCGGAGCTTGGGCTCCCGCCCACAACCACTCCCCTCTCTTCCAGGGAGGAGAGTCTTTGTCACTCTTCCATTTCTTCTGTCATTATAGCTGCTCCTGCCAAGCCAAAGCAAGGTAAAGCAAGGGAAAGTGAACGTTGATGGGTTTGTTTTTGAGAGAGGATGAGTTAGAGATGTCTTGATGTACCAACAAAGATAAGAAGAGGCATAGAACTTCCTCTCTAGGTGCTCAGATATAATACAAGCACAGGGAGGGAGTTTGGTTTTTAAGAAAACATAATTTCACATTTCGGGAAGTCTTCCGAATCCCCGCGATTTTTGTGTGAGGCTTAAGCAAACTCCTGTGACAGCTCTAGTTAATACCAGTAGGAACAGGAAAAGACTTGCCATGCTGTTGGGAGCACAATGTATTATCATGATATTACAGTGGCATAACATCAGCATTGCCATGGTGTGACAGCTAGTTGGTGTAGCAGAGGGTTGGAGAATCCATGGCTCTCAAAATGCTGTTGAACACTAACTTCAATCAGCCCCATCCAGCACTGCCAATGGTCAGGGGTGATGAGGGTTCAGCAACTTCTTGAGGGTCCTAGGTTTCCCACCAGCAAGACCATAAGATTGTATTGCTCAGATATGAAGGAGATGCTACTGTCTGTGGGGGAAAGTGCTATTTTCTTGTTTCATTAGAGGTGAAAATTTAGATGATGATGTAAATATGCAATTTGCAGAGAGATACAATTTGCTGACAACAGAAAAATCGGGCTAATTGCTTCTACAAGATTGTTGGCCCACATAATAGGTGACCCGCTTCTCATTCTCTCTCTCTCTCAAACAGACACATTAACCTTACATTCTCGCTCATCACCGTACTTGCAAATGTACCTTGCGTGAAGAAAGCCAAATAACTTGTTTTATCATTCATGAGTGCTTTGGTGTGTTTAATATTTTTCACTTGGAGCTATAGAGGGAGATAGTAAGAATTAAGCCACTGAGCTGGAAAATCAGAAGGCATACATGGAATATAATCCTACTGCCCAGTGTAGCTTCAGTTATCAACTTGCAATTGTAAAAACCACTACAATGTGATTGATGTTGCATAGGAGGAAAGCATTTGGTGACCATCAATGGAAAACTCAGGAGCTGGATCCTGATATCTCATCTCTATCTATAAAATGCATCTACCATCTGGAAATGTATTAACAACGGGTCAATTGTGTGCCTGTTCAGTGATTTATGTTAGCTCAGTAAGGGGTGTGTGTGTGATTCTCTACACATATAACCAAACTGAAGGTGAAATCAAAATACAATAAAGAAGTATTGGGGGGGGGGAATTCAGAAAAAGTAGCAAGTTGTAAATGGGCTGTTGTTGGAGATGTAATCTGAAAAACATCCTTGATCAATGTCAAATAAGAATTTGAAAGGTCTTATATTGTTGTCTGGGGCGCGGGTGGCGCTGTGGGTTAAACCACAGAGCCTAGGACTTGCTGATCAGAAGGTCGGTGGTTTGAATCTCTGCAATGGGGTGAGTTCCTGTTGCTCGGTCCCTGCTCCTGCCTACCTAGCAGTTTGAAAGCACGTCAAAGTGCAAGTAGATAAATAGGTACCACTCCAGTGGGAAGGTAAAGGGCGTTTCCGTGTGCTGCTCTGGTTCGCCAGAAGCGGCTTAGTCATGCTGGCCACATGACCCGGAAGCTGTATGCTGGCTCCCTCGGCCGATAAAGTGAGATGAGCGCCACAACCCCAGAGTCGGCCACGACTGGACCTAATGGTCAGGGGTCCCTTTACCTTTTATATTGCTGTCTAGGAACAAGCAAGCAGGACAGGAACATCCTCTTAACATTGCAGGGCCATACCATGATTCTTTGCAGGACCTGCAGCCACGAATCATAAAGCCACTGGCCAAAGCTTGAACATCTACTACAGGAGTGGGGACCATTTTCCCTTGTGAAAACCCTTTCAGGGACCACATGCCTCTGATGGGGATGGCAAGAGGCCAAAGTGGGTAAAGCAACAAATGAAATTCTACTATAGGTTACATTCAAGCCACATGATTGCCAGAGGTTTATTTTAACACACATGACCACACATGTATTTCTCCATCTTACATCTGGGCAAGGAAGAGGCATTTTCACCGTTCAAGAACTCACATTCCAGACACTTGCTTTGGGGCCTGAGGCTCTCCACCCCTGGTCTAGCAAATCCATAAATTCTGCCCAGTCCTGATAGGATTGTCAGAAATTGTTCTGGTTGATGCATATTTTCCATCAGTTAAGTTGCTCATCACAAAAATGCAAACAGGTTGATGCACATATTTGCATAGCTGGTCCTCAGCACATGTTGTGTAATTAAAATAGGAGCTCTGTCCAGAATAAACAGAAAGCTTGTGATGGGCATGTTTGGGGCATAATCTTTGTTGTCATGATTTATGTCACATTAAAAAAGAAAGAAAAAAAGAAATTCTGTTGGGTAAACTTCCTGAATGGCTGCTCACTGATGATGGATTCACTGCTTTGATGGGCCAAATTAAATTATGCACCCTCTGTTGATACAATACAGTCTGCAACACCTTTGTGTCTTTTTGATATAGAGTTGTCATTCAGGGCAACTCCCACCGTGTTTAATTCAAATAATTAGAAAACTGTGATGATACTGTGCTTGAAATGAGAGCCCTCATTTGCTCCTGCTTTTGTTCTGCAAACACAATGAATGGCTGGACTGCCTGTTTCAGGCCACATTTTAGAAACTAACAACCCAAAGTTCTCAATGATCAGAATCTTTTGCTTTGGTTCATTCACTTCATAATGCAGTTTCAATTCCAGTGAGTTTCTCCCACCAGTTAATAGAGTTCCTCTCCCTTCCTCCTGCCCCAAATTTGGGAGACTTCAGCCATTCCAGGCAAATGAGTACACAATTACTTACATTTATCTGTACATTTAGCCCCCAAACCTTATATTTTTGTTACATGCTTCTTAGTTCTCTTTCAGGTCACTTGAGGTGATGTTACTGAGTTACTTTTGAAACAGTCGAAAGGCTTTCTAAGCTCTCAGCAGGGGGACTGATACGCTACTCCAACTTGCAGCGTAGCATCCTGCTGAACAAACCCCAGGAAGAAGACTCTAAAGAATGGAAGTCATCGCCTCCTTCCCTTACTGAACAGTATTTCATTACACTTGTATATGTTGGCAAGTGCTGGCTTTTAGCGCTGGTAATGTGATGTAACAAGGCACAAGGCTTTTAAGTAATCATAGACAACTTCTCAATAAAATAGAAAGTCATTGTTAAAAACCTTCCACAATAGCTGGGTGACGGATGGGATGTCAAAGAACCCATTAGATGTTACCTGAAATGTATGTGTATTGCTCTTTAGCAAAAAATGGATAACTGCTTCAAAATCAATTACTTTTCATTCGATCTCCTTGATTAAACTTTGACCAACTAGCCTAGCTTTTAAGGCACTGGGTCTGCGTGTGTCGGCCCTTCCCCCACCATTCTTCTTCAGAACTGTTTGCCTGCAATTTCAGGAGACCATTATACCCTGTTGTGCAGTGTTGTCCTAGACTACTATCAAAACGCAGGGTAGCTGGGGATAAAAGGTTCTATTTTACTTAAGACTGTGAGGTTTGGGAGAATGGCATGCTGTGTTCACGGGGAGTAAAGTTAAGCACCTGCATAAATCTTAGACAGATTGGAAGTTTGCATTAAACGCCTAGGAGGCACAAGTGATGGCAGCAAGGGGGGGGGTAGGAGAATAAACAGAGAAGCTTTATAGTTTCAGGTGTATAATATATCAGGGACGGAAAAGCAGCTTGATATAAGACAAGCTGAACCTATCATAAATATGACAATTTTCTCATACAGCAGAAGTATGATTTTAATATATATTGATACAGAAACGCAATATGTGGAAAACAATATTCTGTAGCATCTTGAAAACACGTTCCTATTTGAAGCTGTCTGGCAAAACATTAGGTTCCACTTTAGCAGCATTAGGGTTTTCAAATTTGCATGGTGTGCACTTTGTAAATTCCTTAAAATAAACACACATATAAATAAATTGCAGTTATGGCCAGCCTTAGACCTTAGACTGTTTCCCAGCCAAGGAACATATTTTGCTTCCTCTTGTTTTGAACACCAATTTTTAAAAGCTAGGCACTTACCATTTCACAACAATGTTTCACATTTTGCTGGTAGGCTTGATCCTTGGCTTGTAAACTGATAAGCATGATTGCATTTTTGTATTTTTAATGCTGTATATCAGGCATAGGCAAACTTGGCCCTCCAGATGTTTTGGGACTACAACTCCCATTATCTCTGATCACTGGTCCTGTTAGCTAGGGATCATGGGAGTTGTAGTCCCAAAACATCTGGAGGACCGAGTTTGTCTATGCCTGCTGTATATAAACATTTTTTTAAAAAAAATACATCTAATAGTGGAAAACATGTTACCTCATGAAATTCAAGACAACCATTGTCTTTTTACAAACTTATTCTGCTTATTGCAGCTACCTGTGCCCTATCCCATATTGTTCTGAAGGGCTCCCAAACCACAGATGCAGCTTTTCAGTTTTAAGACTAATATATGTGCTAGCAGCAAGAAACTGAACTATTTCCAACTTAAGTGGATAAGTATTAAATAGTGTTACAGCCTTCAAATGTTAACTGTTACTTCAGTATATCACTTTTCTTACCTTTGTCCTTGTAAACTAAAGCACATTGTCAGAGATGGCGGGTCGACAACACTGGGCAATGTCTTTTTCAAAAAGAAAACAGCTAGTGGCACTAGTCTTTGGGGCATAGTTAAACCTGGCATACCCTGAAGCTAGTACCAATAGAAGATCAATTTCAGCCATAGAAAATAAACCAAGCACAAAATTGGTTTGATTTCCAATTTATTTCAAATAACTTGTTATCAAACGAAATGCTTCTATATTGCTTAATAAAAATTGATGGGTGAAAAATTGTTGCAATAGCATACCAAATCCCAGTGCTCCAGGTGGTTGCTTCAGTGACCCATTCTTATATCTAACTGGGATGAAGATGGACATACTTTTAAGTATGATGGAAACTGTTTCAATGTACGTTTTCTGCCCTCTCAGAATGCAACAAATGTGTGTTCAGATTCAGACCATTTCCGCAAAACTTTGGTGTGTCTGCTTAGCCATGTTCAAGTGTTAGTTTCCACGGGATTCTGATTATGTGTTGAGAGATAGCTGGGCTCTAAACACAGAGGTCCATCTCATGGGGACAGCCTATGCACGTCTGATAGGTTCCATAGCTACATGCAGTGCTTTTCTAAAAAATAAAATAAAAATGTTTAGGGATACTCTCATTTCCCTACTCATATTGAAATACTGCCCCTCAATGAGGCCAAAATTAGATTCACAAAATGTTTAGGGGCATGCGTACCCCATAGTCCCCCCAGGAAAAAAAAGCACTGGCTACATGTGTGTACAACATAGAGCCATTGCTAGTGTGAAATGCAATGGTAGTCCTACTGTGCTGTCTCTGTACACAATCTGACTTAGGCCAAATTCCCACCATACACTTAAAGCACTAGTAGATTCACTCATGGCTTCCCCAAAAGAATGCTGGGAACTGAAGTTAAAAAGACTCCTAGTCCTGCTACACAGCTACAATTCCCAGAGTGGTTTAACAATCATTCTTCCCTGGTATCTCTGAAAATTGTATCTCTCTGAGGGGAATTCTTCTTCATCATCATCTTCATCTGTGATTGCTTGTAGGCGAATAAGATTGCCTTCTGTGAATATGGTCTGAGAGGCATCTCTGTGACTGTGGAGGCCAATTCTGGATCCACACGGTCAAGATTTGCTAAGTGTGCCTTGCTCTTAGCTCGTTTCTCCCTTTTGTCCCCAGTTTGTGCTTCTTCAAAGTCCATGCCACCTTTGGTAGAGGTTATTCTCCAATTGAAGTGCTTGTAGGCCAGTGTTTCCCAATTACCTGTGCTTATATTACATTTTTAAAGATTTGCCTTGCAAGAGTCTTTAAAACTCGCAGCACCTATAACTAACTATAGTTCTCGGTATCCCTTGGAGGGATCTGTTAGAAGTGATATAATAATGCTTTAATTGTAGGGTATGGGTATAGCCTTAAAGCCTGAATGAGACTTGTACCCTAGTATGTTTTTATGAAGGTCAATAAAGAAACATTTTAAATAAAGTGATAAGCTAAAACCATAAATTAGCCACACATTCTAGGCCATTTCCTCATTTTCAGTCTGGCAAAGGAAAGTAAATATAGACTGGAACTGAAAGCTGGGAAAGAAGTAGAATTTCCTACACTCATGTTGACCTGCTTAATACAACATTGGTAGTAAAAACTGTTATTACCTCTATATCCTGCAAATCAATCCATGCTGTAAGCATGATTGTAGAGACTATTGAGTGACTGTCAAGTCCCTCAGCTATGAGAAGGCTGAATAGTAGCTTTTAGCATGTCTGTCATTTCCACAGGGATATGCCTGTCAAAAGAATACCATCTGAAGAAAAGCACAGTGTGTCACGGCTTAAAAGGATGGTGCCATACCGAGAGAAACTGGAAAGTTCACAAGTCATATTAAGAAGCTAAATGGAACTCCCTCTTTAGCTCTGTGACTCACAGGGAGAAGTCAGACCAGAAAGCACAAGGCTAGCTGCCATTTATAAAACTCCTGGATCTTCCATTGCATTATGAAAGAAGGATAGAACATTCTGAGGCAAGCTCAAATCTCAGCTGGAAGTTCACCTTGATCTTGAGTTCTCAAACATCTGGAATCCAGTGGTCATTTGCTTTTTGACAGGGCAAGTGGGGTAGTAGCAGGGAAGCCATATTCCATAAAATGAAAAGAGAACAGTCGTGTTACCTTAGAAACTCCCAGAAAGATGAAAATCCCCCTGAGGCTGCTTCTTCCTTCATTGGTTTTGTTTGTTTGTTTGGATGTAGTCTTGCATCAGTGTTCTTAGAACGAAGGTAATGAGAAATCTGGGTTCAAATTCACACTCAGCTGTGAAGCTCATTGAGTGACTGTCACCCTCTCACTTGGGCCTGTCACCATCTCCCAATCTAGCTTACCTCAGATGGTTGCTAAGAAGTTAAAATGGGGAAGAGAAGAGCCATCTATACTATTCTGAGTTCTAAGTAAGGCAGGCAGGGAGGGAGGTTCCCAATGAAGTGCTTTTGCTGGTGCAAGGTTTTTCACTTGCAAAATGGAATTTATCTCCCTCTCTGATACCTGTGCACCCCTGCGTCTCCCCCAAATCTGCCAAAGAGGCTTGATGGAAGCCCAGGAACACATTGGGAGTGTGGTGCATGTGGATAGAAGAGGGGTGATAAGTTCCATTGAGCAGCCAAAAGCCCTCAAGCTAGTCAACTCACTTTATTGAATACCACCCATTGAAGGGAAATGGAAACTCCGAACCAGGTGGCCATGGGGGCCACCAGCTTTATTTCCTGCAGTTTATACTCAAACCTCAGTTGTCAAATGTAATCCGTTCTGGAAGACAATTTGACTTCTGAAACGTTCGACAACCAAGGTGTGGCTTCCGATTGGTTGCAAGAAGTTCCTACACTCAAGCAGAAGGGCATTCGGGTTCCGAAAAATGTTCGAAAACCGGAGCATTTACTTCTGGGTTTTCTGTGTTCGGGATCTGAAATGTATGATAATGGAGGCATTCAGGAACCATGGTTTGACTGTATTTATTTCTTGAAACTATCCCTTAACCACTCTCCATCAAAAGATTCTAGGTTGCTGAACAAAAGAGGGAATGTCTCTAAGCCCCAATGCCCCTTGGTCCCTATTCCTGACATAGCAGCATGAGGCTAGGGTCAAGAGGAACAGTGGGGAAATGAGTTTCCCTTTTCAATTCAGGGCCCTAAAATTAAAAAATAAAGTGTTTTCACACAACCTGCTACTGCACCCCGCTGCCCCATAAGTTTATTCAAGAAAGTATAAAAGAACCTAAAATGTAATAAATGAAAGATACCTTTTACAACATGATAGAGCCAGAAGTTAAAAAAAAGATAGTAACCTTCAGTCTCAGCCTACTTTAATCAACCAAATCTTTAGCTGACTATTCTACTGATTAAATTTATTAATGACTGCAGCCCTGATCTACTGATTAAGTTGATTAATCAGTAGATGGGGAGTGCAAACCTGAATCAATTTAATCAGCAGGTTAAGGCTACAAACTTCAAAGTGGTTCAAGTTTGCAACCCTACTTTCTGCACTACACAATTGGCTCAGAAATGCCCTTAACAGAGTGGCCCTGAGGACACAGCCACATGGAGGGTATAGCTTATGAGATGGCATAGCCACAATGACAGGTACTGCTTTCTAGGTTTATTTTTAACTGAGGTAGCACAAATTCTCTGACCCAAAAATATGCACAAGGTTCCCCCAAATGGCAAGATGAAAAATGATACGATGATACATCGAGTCATTAGCCAAGGATGTACAACACTGCATATTTCCAACTTGGACTCATGCTGTCTCACAGAAATGCTAGCAAGCCTTACAATGATGCTGTTTCTATTCTCAGGGAGAAGAAAATAAAGCAACATCCCGTCTCTGATTTGATCAGACTTAGCATTATATTATTTTTATGATGGATAACTTTACACATAAATATTAAAATAAACTTGTTTCTTGCTTTATGCAGTGTGTGTGAAAGAACTCTCAGTAAGAGCTTTTGTGGGGGGGAAATGTAATGCATTTGTCTCCTTAATCATATTTTAGTGATGGATGATCAACTCTGATTTCCTTTAAAATGTTTTAAAACTCTGAAGCCTATGAAGAAGAAAAAACACCCAACAATAATGGTAGAACAAAATGTGCAGATAAGAAAATGATGGAGCGTTCCCTAGTAATTCAGCTATACGGGGTGCGGGTGTTGATAATATAGAAGTCCTCTCCTTGTTCAGTCATAGGGAACACAGGAATGATAGGCACTCCAGTGGCTTGGAGCAGAATAACACAACACAATGTTCCCATCTAGTTTTTCTCAGCATGTGCTCATAATATATCAGGGAAAGACCGTGTGACCTCATTTACCCCTTGCTAGGTTCCATAGCATAAGAGAACATACCAAACAGCTTAGGTGAGTCCTTATGAGTTTTATGTATGCCGTTGTTGAGCACCAGCCCAATGCATTTAAGAAAAGGGATGAACGGAAGTATCAAGATATAATGTAGGTAACCTTACTTTGAAACACATGGATATGAGTGCAGTGAATGATCCAAGAGCAGCATTGTTCCAGTTTGGCCATGCAGCTGCTGTGATCCATTGTCTCATTGCTCGGTTTTGATCAGTACAACAGCACTCTTTCTAGGGAAAATAACCAAATTATGGCCAGTGTTACAAATTTGCTGGACACTTATCTACACCCTGGGTGTCCTTCAATACTGTTTTGAAAACACAGGTGGTTCAAAATGCTGCACCAGAATAATTTCTAGTGCTCAGCCCCTCCCTAACCAAATAACACTAATCCTACACTAAAATCACACTGGTTAGGGATGCTATACAACCAGAATTTCCCAGACATTGCCGGAATACTGCCTGAGAAAATCCAGATGTATGGCAACTTCTGTTGGCAGTGTTGTTTTTTAAAAACAGCTGAAAACCTTCACTTCTTTTTTTTTGCTCAACAACTACTTTGGGGGGAAATAAAAAACCCCAACAACCTTTGTATCTGGATTTTCACTTTTTGAAATATGGCAACCCTATAGGCTACTGATTAATTTCCAAGCTGGGTTCAAGCTGCTGATTAGTGTTCATCCAGATCTAAATGGCTTGGAATCAGGACAGCTGATGGATTGCTTGTTCCTTGAACCTGACCATCAACTACAGCCATATTTTTAGTCCCTTTCTGTGTTCTGCCAACAAAGGCTCCCTTCCAGCCCTACAATTCTATGATTCTAGATGTTGTATTTATTTCTAAACAAAAAAACAAAAAAAAAACCAATTTCCAGCTGTCAAGAAATTACTGACCATTTTAAGTGACTTGCATACTATAGGAAAGAATGACATACAAACAAACACCTTGAAGAAGAAACTGGTAAATTGGATACATTTGTTCTCTTCTACCCCAGTGCTGTTTCAAAAAACAGACTTTTACCAGATTAAATCAGATAAAAGCATACTAGAGAAGCAATGAACATTCAACTGGTACTTAAAATGAGGATACTTATGCACTCCTTTAGTGTAACAGACCCCTTTACTTTTTATTTTTATTTTTTCTCTGTTCAGGGTGTTCTAATATTGCACTGATTGCTTCTCAGTACAATTATGTTTATAATTAAAAAACATCCCAAGGCAAAATATGAATAGATCCTCAAAAATTCAATTCAGAAACAATCTGGAGTTAGCCTGCTATATTATTGGATGTGCCAAAATTTAATCGAGACACCAGATTAGAACTGGATCATTTCTCAAGACATCCCTCGACAGACAGGGTATTGCTCAAAAACTTCAATTCCCTGGTGTGAAGCAATGAGATGATTACTTACACCAGGGTCTGAAATTTCCTGACTCTGCCATGCTCACAGATCTAAAGTGGGCTCACCCTATTGCAGGCTGGGAAGACCACATTGTCCCTGAAAATAAGGTGAGAGCCATGTGTAGGGATGCTGACGACTCTGGGAACTTTATTTCATGGTTAATATACATATCATAGGAGCCCCAAAGGCTTCAGCAAAGAATAAGGTTTTCACATTATCTCCCATCTATGCACACTACCTCTCGTGTCTAATGCTAGCTGAGATAAAGATGGAGAACAAGGAAGCTACTTTATATTGAGTCAGACTGTAGCCTTATTAGACTACCAATTGGTGGGCTCTGCATTGCTCCCGGACGGGAGGAAGGAAGTCAAATGACACCAAGGGTTGGTTCAGAGAAAGAGTTCTTTATTTCTGCTCTCCGGAGCAGCAGAAAGGCACTTGTGTAGTCAGTCCACAGCAAGTCCAAAGATTTGAGAAATTTCATGCAGTATATATATCCTCCAGGCACCCTCTCCCTCCTTCCCCAGGAATCCAACCACGTCAGCCTATACACGCAGGATGACATCACATATGCTCCTGCTCCGGTATTCTTAACCATAAAAGGGTTTTCCTTCCTGTACTTCTCACCATAAAAGGGTATTCCTTCCTGTACTTCTCACCATAAAAGGGTATTCCTTCCTATACTCTTATTTTGGAGCAAGAGGTCACCAACTCCAAGAACACACTCTGGTGCTGTTCTCGGACTAGGTCTGTGCGTCAGGATGTAAGATAAGACCTAGACGTGCCATCCCTATTCCACTGGAACAGCCAAGGCCATCCTTGTCGCCATGAACTGATAAAGGAGAGGGCTCTGAGCACTTGTTTATACAGCTGGTTTTTTGTTTATACATTGACTCAGAGCTCAAGTTAATGAATTTTAGCTAAGGAAAAATAGAGATTTTGGTGCCTGTTTAAAACTGCCTGCACAGTCAGTTTTGGGTTTTGGGAAACCCATTCCTTCAAGACCATTGGTCCATCTACTGCAATATTTTCTCTACAAATTGGCAGTAGCTCACCAGAGCTTCAGGCAGCAAATTCTTCTAGCGCTACCTGGAGATGCCATAGTTTGAAGCTGGGGCCTTCTGCATGCAGAGCAGTTCTACCTATGAGCTACAGCCCTTCCCCAGCAAAAAGTCTGCCACAGTTTCATTTCCAAGTTCTAACTCTCACCAATTATGTAAGATCTTTTCTGGTCTGCAACACCATAGTTTTCATGATGATCAAACTGGGAAAAGAAAAGTTAGAACTAACAAGGAATTGCCTCCAAATACTGATTTGAAACCATTATTATTGTTGCTGAAGCGTGTTTGCAAACCAAGGGTTTGAGGCAATCCTTGCTATTACTGACCATAATTTAATTACAAACAAACTCAGACCCAGCTGTCAGGAAACAATGGTCATGCTGGCTTGAAAAAAGTAAAAACTGAATTTTAAGCAACTTTATCACCTGGAAAATCTAGAGCCTTGCCACTGGTTTGACAGGTGGGCCAAATTCTGAACAGGAAACATCAATAGTTGATACTGCCATGGCATTTTCAATCCATCATGCCGTGTTAACAATATTAGCCTTATTGAAATGAATCTGGCTAGTTATGATGTTTTGGCAGAGGAGCAGCTCATATAAGAAAAATTACATTTGGGATAAGGCCACACATAAAAACCCCCACATAATATATATATAAGCGCACACACATAAAAGTCAAAGATGGAAATAAGACAAATAGGTCTGGGATTTGAAGAAATACAGAAGCTAAGCTAAAAATGAATTAAAGGAGCTACCACAATAGGTGGAGGGAATAAGTCTGATTCTGTGAATAAATCAATTATGACAGGATTAATGTTCCAACTTCCAGTAAACAGTTATACATGGCTATCCTCCATATCTATATTTCTTAGGAAGAAAAATAAAAAACTTTTCCCAAACAGCAAGCAATAAATGTAGATGAACCACACACACACACACACACACACACACACACACATCTTCTTCTTGTTGTTGTTCAAGAGAAGCAAAAGATGACAAAGTCTTAGGCTGCAATCCTAACACTTACTAAAGAGTATATCCTATTGAACTGAGTGGGGCTGCACTCTCAATAGACATACACAGAATTGTGTTAGTATTTTTTTTTAAAAAAGAAATAAATTCCAAGACATACAAGCAACAGCAAGGAGACAAAAGGAGACTGTCAGAGCATCGAACCTCCTTCCCAAAGCTCTGGAAGCTTCTGCCCAGCTTACGGAGGTAGGTGTGATGCTCTGGCAGGGTTTGAGAACTCTCTCCTCTCCTTCCCTAAGCCAGGCAAGAGCTTCCTGTCTTAGGGAAAGAGGCAGGAGGGTTAATTACCAGCACTTTTTTCCTAGGAAAAGAAAAAGCATTGGGCCTTCCTATTCACTTACACTTGGGAATGGGATGTAGGCTGGACAGTCATTCCTTCAGTTCCTGCAGGCGGAGATTTGGTCACTCTAGTGGCTGTCGTTAATTCAAGCTGAGGGTTGCTCCCATGCGTGTAGAGTGCTTCCTCCCTGCATAGGTTTTAAATGAGTTTTATTCTTAAATAAAGTGGTTTTTGCTCAAACCCAGCCTTTGTGCCTTTGTCCTTATTCTGCCATCAGTTTGCAAGAACTAGAATTTTTCGGGGGGGGTGTGTGTGTCAAGGACAAGACATTTGTTCTACCCAGCTCATCAGATGGTGCTGGAAACCAGCCTCAAATCTTGTAGAACTCCAGGAGTTGTGAAGCCCACATGGATGCAAATATGGAAATAATACTGTCAGAGCGACAAACTATTTCAGCTGGAAGAAACAGGGGGATGCGGAACATTTTGCTGCTGTTTCTCCAAGTTAAATTCCCCCCTCTATACTTAAAATATATTACCAATTTTCCAAGGCACTTGGTAAATGGTATACACTTAGACGTAATTTACAGTCTGCACGAAATGCCACTCTCAGCTTGATCTAATTTACAAATAGCACATGCCTATGGTGCCTGTCTTCTTACTTGTCTGCCACCCACAAAATGCTTCCGCTATCAGTGGAATGGGTTTGGTGCCCTACAAGTTATATTTCTCATAGATTATTAAGAGGGAGAAAAACATTAACATATGCTAAAAATGAACCATGAGTATGAAATGCTTCTGACAGCATTGGGAATGGAGCTGGAAAAAAGAGATACTCGGAGAATTGGTCTCTGCCTATGAAACTAGGCAAATTTCAAGGGTTTAATGGAAATACAGAAACATCATGGTGGTAAGACGAGCCCTTTTAGATAGGACCAAACCCCCATCTGGTCCAGGATCCATTTCTCACTGTGGCTGTCCATATACCTACAGGCTTGGAAGTAGAACTTGACTACATTGGCACTCAGACCACATGTGATATCGAACAACAGGTATAGAAATATATACTGAACCTGATACTGGTATTAGTACATACAGTCATCGTGGCTAGCACCCACTGATATCCTTTGTTGATGTATTGCCACAATAAACTTGAAATGAGCCTTGAAGCACAGCCTTGAAGCATGCCTGAAACACCTGCTTAGCAATGGGTATTCTCCCCAGCAACAGGTGTCCTTATCAGCACATGTCTGGAGAGATGCAGTTGGGTGTGAGGCAGTCAGTGTTGTTCAGTGCGGCTGCCAGAATATGTGAAAGTCTGTGAGTCTGTCTCTCTGGCTGAAGAGAACAGAGATCTGTATATCGTTCTGTTTCTCATTTCACATGAAGACCAGTAGTGTTATGCTACTTGTAATGTAAATAATAAAGACCTTAGAGAAGAACTTTAGAGCAGAAATAGGATCAAGGAGCAAACAAACAGAGGTGAAGGGAGGAATCCATTCCAAGATGGCATTCTTGCCTCTTCTGTTTTGTTGTACCTAGAGCAGCTGGCAAGACATCTTACCAGTGGCTCACAGGAAGTTGAAACTGGAGATAAGGGGGTTGTCTTGCCCCAGGTATAGTCTCAAAAAAAGAAGAAGTTCACTTCCTTCCAGTGGTGAGATGGGCGGTGACAACCCACACAAGATCACATTACAGCAGAGGAACTGGATGAGTGAGGTGATTATTTCTGTCATGGGAATTTGCCAAGAGAGAGCTGTGAAGACACAGGAGGACCTTCTGAGTAACTCTACTGAGACAGAGAAAAGGAACCCCAAGAGCTGGCACTCAAGCACTAACAGTCTTATCCTCCATGAACTGATCTAATCACTGTTTAAAACCCATCCTGCATGGTCACCATCACTAGATCTTTTGGTAGAGAGTTCCATAGTTTAACTATGAACAGTACTAAGTTGTTGTTTAGTCGTTTAGTCGTGTCTGACTCTTCGTACTAAGTAGTAGTACTTCCTTTTGTCTGCCCTGAACCTTCCAGTATTCAGAGCATTGGATGGCCTCAAGTTCTAATGTTATGAGAAGCTATCTAGCCTTGTTCATGCATAGAAGGAAAGTGAGTAGCAAGGAACGTGGCCCTTCCACACGGCATGTTGCTGCACCCTCAACAGCTCTGCTGGCCTCACATGAGGGTGACTGACAGAGGTGGGAAAGCCTTCATACATTTATTTCTTCAAGTGGAAGCTGATTGTTCAGGGAATCAAGAGAAGTCTCCATGTGTAGAGGTAAATGTGCAAAGGCTACCCCACATCACATTTGTTGTTGTTGTTGTTTAGTCGTTTAGTCGTGTCCGACTCTTCGTGACCCCATGGACCAGAGCACGCCAGGCACTCCTGTCTTCCACTGCCTCCTGCAGTCTGGTCAAACATGGTCATTCTGTTTTTGACCATTCACATGGTCATTCTGTTTTTCCATTATTATTTTTTAAATAGACTAATAATAATAATGTCTAAAATAGGTTCATTCCTTTTAGTGAATCTCCTCTGAGTAGGACTAAGTTGAATGTCACCCATTATTATGATTATGCAGCTGTGAGAGCTGTTGATCTTTTTCAAAGATCTATCCTGAAAGTTTCATATAGGTGAGTCTAAAAATTTATAACAGAAATAAAGATAAGAGTTATTTTAAGAGGAGAGAGAGTGACCTTTCTCTTCCACTTTCAGTAATTGGTAATTTGTCCCTAATTGCTCATTTGGCTTATTTCCTGTGGTGTTGTTTCTTTTGATTATGTTGTCTGTGAGTTTCTTAGATGTCAAATTTATTTAATCAAACTAGGCAATATACTTGCATCAGATAATCAAACGGTTGTTCTATGAAGCTAGCTCCCCTTCTGTGAAGGCAGCTGATTGTTATGTGAAGCAGTTCTAGTTTTCCTTTGGAGAAGAAACATCTGTCAGTTATGCTTATATTTTGTTGCTGAGAATCAGAATTAGTGGGCACTAGGAAACAAATTTGCAGGTATTAACAACAGGTGTGTTTAAATGGAAATCATACAGATTTTATGATACCTGACCATTCAAATAAGCCAATGGTTGGTGCCAAACTAAACATAAAAAGGCAAAAGTTCAGCCCAAATCTGTTGGTGAGGGGTGTCCAGTACTGAAAAAGCAAGATGGAAACAATTTATTAATATTGCACATGTGGAAACAATAGGGTGAATAAAAACTGACTCTTCTTGAAATAAAAATTGTCCAGTCCAGAAATCTGGTTCAAAAGTTTTACTAACAGAACTTGTTCCAAAACAGACACTCCAAACAATTACATTAAATCCAAAGAGTTGCATAAAATCATGGGCTTCTCCAAGCACAGGTAAATCATCATAGAAATACAGTGGTACCTCGGGTTACATACGCTTCAGGTTATACATGCTTCAGGTTACAGATTCTGCTAACCCGGAAATATTACCTCGAGTTAAGAACTTTGCTTCAGGATGAGAACAGAAATCGTGCAGCGGCGCAGCGGCAGAAGGAGGCCCCATTAGCTAAAGTGGTGCTTCAGGTTAAGAACAGTTTCAGGTTAAGAACAGACCTCGAGAACGAATTAAGAAGAAGAGAAGAAGAAGAAGAAGAGTTTGGATTTGATATCCCGCTTTATCACTACCCGAAGGAGTCTCAAAGCGGCCAACATTCTCCTTTCCCTTCCTCCCCCACAACAAACACTCTGTGAGGTGAGTGGGGCTGAGAGACTTCAGAAAAGTGTGACTAGCCCAAGGTCACCCAGCAGCTGCATGTGGAGGAGCAGGGAATCGAACCCGGTTCCCCAGATTACAAGTCTACCGCTCTTAACCACTACAGCACACTGGCTCTTAACCCAAGGTATGAAATTACTTTATCCAGAACTGAAAACAAAACTCTGTCTCTTTCCACACAGCCTGCACTCCAAACTGAGGCTGTATTATGCTAGAGCAGGCATCCCCAACCTTCGGCCCTCCAGATGTTTTAGACTACAATTCCCATCATCCCTGACCACTAGTCCTCTTAGCTAAGGATCATGGGAGTTGTAGGCCAAAACATCTGGAGAGCCGCAGGTTGGGGATGCCTGTGCTAGAGAGAGTCACTGGCATAATCCTTTCTCTTCAGCTGCTTGAGAGAGACAACAAAGGCCACCTCACACAAAATGGAGATTTGCAATTGAATACCTTTCTCATTTGATCTAAGTTAAACACCATGTGACAGAGTAGCAGAGATATGTCATCAGTCAATCATTAAGCTGTTAGGCACCCAGAGAGCTCCAGTACAGCTCAATGGAATTGTCCAATACCGTATTTGCACTAATATAAGCCGTACCCGCAAATAAGCCACACATTTAAAATTCAAGAGGGGGGGGGGGAGAAAAAAAGACAATATCTGGGCTGCTTCCTGGGTGGGGAGCTGCGCCGCTTTGCCAGCAGCCTTCCCCCCTTCCCCCTTCTTTCCAGTGGCTTAGAGGAGGCTTGGGAGCGGCAGGCAGGCTGTGCGCTGTTGCCCCATGCTGCTGCTGGGGGGGGAGCCATGCCGCAGCATGAGATCATGAATATAAGCAGCATGAGGTCATGAATATAAGCAACACTTTAACTTTCCATAGTTGGAATTTGGGGGGGGGAAGTGTGGCTTATATTTGGGCCAATACGGTATCAAACCTTTAGCAATACACATACCGAGTTATTTTCCATTTCAATGTACAACTGAACAATTATACTTTACAATGAGAGGGACATGGGTGGTGCTGTGGGTTAAACCACAGAGCCTAGGACTTGCCAATCAGAAGGTTGGCAGTTAAAATCCCCGCGACGGGGCGAGCTCCCGTTGTTCGGTCCCTGCTCCTGCCAACCTAGCAGTTCGAAAGCACGTCAAAGTGCAAGTAGATAAATAGGTACCACTCTGGCGGGAAGGTAAATGGTGTTTCCATGCGCTGCTCTGGTTCGCCAGAAGTGGCTTAGTCATGCTGGCCACATGACCCGGAAGCTGTACACTGGCTCCCTAGGCCAATAAAGCGAGATGAGCGCCACAACCCCAGAGTCGGTCATGACTGGACCTAATGGTCAGGGGTCCCTTTACCTTTACCTTTATTTTACAATGCTTGTTTGTAGTATCTTTGCAATGGAGTAAGATGGGAGGAAGCCAAAATGTTGTCTTGTGCCCTGCCTATGCAACATGACCCATGCCCAGAAGCAGCTGTTCACTGCTGAACAAAACCCACCCTCTACCAGCCCTCCTGGGCTAGGATTTCATAACAGGGGAAGGAAGATGCAAACATTCCCTTCTCTTGGTTGATGTGCAAAATACAGATTTTCTTTCTTCACTCACAGTCATAAGAAGAGACATTTTGCATGTTATTCTATTTTCTAAAAAACTAAACCAATGCACAAACCATTCTGCCTTAGAAATTGACAGCTTTATATTTGCATGAGGGTCAGAAGAACCAGGTTTTTTTTAAATGGGAATATGGCATGCAATATATATTGTCCATGCAGATATTTGAAAGAAGAACATACATGCCAACAAGTACAGTTACCAATTATGTTAATATTAAGACATAAATCACCTTCCCCACCTCCTTTTTTTCCTCCCATTTTTGGCATCAGAAGCCCAGATGGAGTGTCTAGTGCATGACGACGTTGTTTGTTTTGCCTCTTTTTAAATGGAACCGATTTTTCCATTGGTATTATAAAATGCCACCAAAATGATTTACAGAGATAATAACATATTGTGCAGGCGGGCTTCAATTCAAAATTGTCTTTTGAAATATCCTCCCAAAATACCCTGCATATAAAGCATAGCTCTCTAATAGCCAGATGTCAGCTGTAAATCCCCATTTCTGGAGGAAATAATTATGACATGATCTGGAGTAATAGGCGACTACATTACTTATTAAGAGCTAAAGTCATCAAAAATGTATGAAATTTGATATTCACATACACCCTTGCCCAGGAAGAAAAAAAGTAGAAACCTACTTTCTGAAGCTTAGCTTTACACTCTTCCTTTAATAAATCCTTTCCATCTTCGTATAAATGTAACATCTTTTCCACCCATTTGAGCAGCTTAGAGTCAATAAAGCTGTCTGCTTTTTCTATATTTTTGTATACATCCCTTGTCATCAGCTAAACTATAACATAGGCCATATTTAAAACAGGAAAAGTGCTGAAACACTAACTCCTAGTATATTGAGATGTGTTTCTTTGTTGGTTTTAAGTACCTATAAACAGCTTTTCCAAACATCAATAACTAATCTGCTGTTGTAGGTTCAGTTCCTTGAAAAGGAACAGACCATGTTCACATCTGTGCCATACACATTCAATGTGCATTTGAAGTAGGTGGCTCCCCGCAAAGAATCCTGGGAACTGTAGTTTATTAAGGGTGCTGAGAATTGTAGCTCTGGGTAGAGTAGGCTACAGTTGCCAGGATTCTTCAGGGGAAGAATGTGCTTTGAATGTACTTTTGATGTAGGTGTAGATATGACCTATGTTGTCGATGCTGCCACTGCTGCCATGAATGGCACTGGCCCAAGAGATCTTTGCATAGGAGTGGACATCTGCCTCAGGAAAGCCTACACTTGAGCAGCTACTGTTGCATAGGGACTTTCCTCGAACAGAGTATCAGAGGGGGAGGAGAGACAGGAGGTTTGGGACTGTCTTGCTGTCTCTGTCTGAATCTGTGCTCACACTAAGACTCTTAGACTCTAACCCTGTCCTGTAATGCCCTCCTTCTCCTGACCCCCCTTGATTGCTCAACACCCCCTGCTACTAGCACCTTCCAACTCTTGAAAGACCTACACTGGCTCCCATTATGTTTCCGAGCACAATTCAAAGTGTTGGTGCCAACCTTTAAAGCCCTAAATGGCTTCGGTCCAGTATACCTGAAGGAGTGTCTCCTCCCCCATAATTCTGCCTGGACATTGAGGTCCAGTGCCGAGGGCCTTCTGGCGGTTCCCCCGCTGCGGGAAGCCAAGTTACAGGGAACCAGGCAGAGAGCCTTCTCAGTAGTGGCACCCTCCGTGTGGAACGCCCTCCCACCAGATGTCAAATAGAACAACAACTACCAGACTTTTAGAAGACATCTGAAGGCAGCCCTGTTTAGGGAAGCTTTTAATGTTTAATAGGTTACAGTGGTACCTCAGGTTACATATGCTTCAGGTTACATACACTTCAGGTTACAGACTCCGCTAACCCAGAAATAGTACCTCGGGTTAAGAACTTAGCTTCAGGATGAGAACAGAAATCGCGCGGCAGCAGCGGAAGGCCCCATTAGCTAAAGTGGTGCTTCAGGTTAAGAACAGTTTCAGGTTAAGAAGGGACCTCTGGAATGAATTAAGTACATAACCAGAGGTACCACTGTATTGTATTTTAATATTCTGTTGGACGCCGCCCAGAGTGGCTGGGGAAACCCAGCCAGATGGGCGGGGTATAAATAAATTATTCTTATTCTTATTCTTATTCTTATTCTTATTCTTATTCTTATTCTCCCTTCTTCAGACTGCTCTTTAGTGTCCCACCACCACAATCCAGGCTCTCAGTCATCATCTTCTTTGTCTACCCGGCAGGGGGCAGCTCTTGAGTGGACTGCTTCCACTACTCTTTCTCATCCAACCGTTCCCTGACAGTAATGAGCATTGATACTTTTCCAGTAAATACCATTGACAAGGGCCTTTGGGAATACTAAGATGAAAATTAGCAATTAGCAAATATTCTCTGAAATAAGACAACAACCCTATCCCACATACTAAGTCCCATTGAATTCAATGAGATTTACTTCGGCGTAGACATGTTTAGTATTGCACTGTAAATTAAAAGTTAAACAAGGACTTGGGATTCCTTGATTGTTACACATGCTCATTGACTTCAAATGTATTTAAAGAATTTCACATGGACTGGCAGTGGGCCATCAAATCAATGTAATTCTGATGAAAAGAGCAATACGTGTTTTAATGGCCTGTTGCATGTTGAAGCATCTCGGTTACAATTATGAAAAGGAGAAAACCTTCCCAATGGCCACCTTTGCAGATAAAGTGAATTACCAGTCTGCAAACATTTGCCACATTCCTCCACTGTATTTGCTGGTGTCACAATAATGGTAGGAAGGAACTGAGTTAGACATAGCCCTTCATACTCAAATCCATACAATGATAATCCCACATAAGCAAAAGCTCATTCTATTCATCAGTCTAGAGATTCATAGATCTTCAAGCTCTGACAGCTTTGTACACTCAGCAAATGCAGTTTAAAGAGCATGCATGTGGTTTAGAGGTGCCAGAGTGAGCGGTGATTATTCTACAAACACCTTTGAAGGTTTGATGAAATGTCAAAATCTATGAATGTGCATAGTTCAAAAAGGTGGGGTTATTATTTTGGGGGCTGTGAGTAATGCTTGCTAAAAGCACCGCTATGCTACTTTTTTCACTAAGTGTTTAGGAAATTGTGATGATGTATAAGTGGCTAAGAAATGGCAACACTCATGAAAGGCCAGGAGGCAGCTTAGGAAGTCAGTTGGGGTGAGGTGGGAGGACAGACTTTCATTATTAGGCATTTTAATCCAATTCATGTTTTTAGGACATGCGATCATCTCCAATTGAGGAAAATTTCCCAGGTCTCCAATCGTTAAAACCTGTGAGTCTCGTCCTTCTGTCTTCCTGTGAGCTCAATAACTTTCTAAGTCCTTAAGGGAAATGGCTATATCTCATTGCTAGGGCATCTGCTTTGCATGCAGAAGGTCAAAGCTTCAACCCCTGGCATCTCCAGGTAGGACTAGCAACCATCCCTTGTCTGAAATGCTGGAGAGCTTCTGCCAGTCAAAGTTAACAATACTAAGCAAAATGGACCAATGGTCTGACTCAGTATAAGGTAGTTCCCTATGTTTCTCCTCCCAATCACAGAGAAGCAAAAGATGCACAGCTCCACATGACACCACCGCCGCTGCCACCACTCCCTTATCCTTCACGATGGGGGTGAGTTTGTCCCCCTCACCTTAACAGAGAAAGCTTTGTGAGACTTCTTTCTAAGAGGGGAAGAGAAAAGACATCAATGTCCATGAGTGGCCAATCAGTTGTTGTTGTTGTTTAGTCGTTTAGTCGTGTCCGACTCTTTGTGACCCCATGGACCAGAGCACGCCAGGCACTCCTGTCTTCCACTGCCTCCCGCAGTTTGGTCAAACTCATGCTGGTAGCTTCGAGAACACTATCCAACCATCTCGTCCTCTGTCGTCCCCTTCTCCTTGTGCCCTCAATCTTTCCCAACATCAGGGTCTTTTCCAGGGAGTCTTCTCTTCTCATGAGGTGGCCAAAGTATTGGAGCCTCAGCTTCACGATCTGTCCTTCCAGTGAGCACTCAGGGCTGATTTCCTTCAGAATGGAGAGGTTTGATCTTCTTGCAGTCCATGGGACTCTCAAGAGTCTCCTCCAGCGCCATAATTCAAAAGCATCAATTCTTCGGCGATCAGCCTTCTTTATGGTCCACTTTTACTTCCATACATCACTACTGGGAAACCATAGTTTTTACTATACGGACCTTTGTTGGCAAGGTGATGTCTCTACTTTTTAAGATGCTGTCTAGGTTTGTCATTGTTTTTCTCCCAAGAAGCAGGCATCTTTTAATTTCGTGGCTGCTGTCCAATCAGTGGATGGCCTCAAAGAGACCTGTGACACCCTGTGCCTGCAGCATCCTGCTGACCCACCAGAGAAGTATTAACTTAGCAAGTATCCTCTAAGGAACCGAGTATTCTTTTGGTTGTGACTGGTTGGCTTTTGTTGCAGCTTTTTCTCCCCATCTACTCCATACTTCTCCTCTTTCCTGGGTGAGATAACACTTCATTGGCTGCTTATTTTTTTGTCAAGAATTTGGCATTTGACAACTCTGATGCAGTTGTCCATCACCATTACTGGTCAGCATCTGAATGCACTTGAAGTGAGGGCTATCTTAGCAACCATCTTAGATTCCCAGTCATGTGAATTGAGAGGTTCTGATGCTCTTGAGACCTGAAAGACCCACTTTGTTGAAAGCTGGACAGTAGGAGCAGGATGGAGGAAGCAAGTGCTCCCTCTTCATGGTGAGCTGGCAAATGAAACGTTCACATTCAACTAAGAACCAGTGCTGAGCTTCAAGCCAGGGTGGATTTGCCCGGAGGGAAAGACAAGGGGAATTTTTATTACATCCTCATTGTCTCTACAAAGTGGGAGTTCCACAGCTAATGTTAAAGTATTGCTGCAGATCCTGAGTTATTTAACAGTTGTGACCTTTGCTACCATATTCCTATCTCATGTGTTTTCACTCTGGCATGCCTGGAGCAATATTGTACAGTTTCATTCTTAATCAAGATGTAGAGTTAACTTTCTAAAAGGATCAATATTCTTTTTCAAAAACAAGACAAAATAGATACTCAAGGCAGAGACCCATTCATCCAGCTGGAAAAGCCCATTGGAATAAATAAAATATCTTTAATTATTTCCAGAAAGTACCGTATTTTTTGCTCTATAAGACTCAGTTTTTCCCTCCTAAAGAGTAAGGAGAAATGTGTGTGCGTCCTATGGAGCGAATGCAGGCTGCGCAACTATCCCAGAAGCCAGAACAGCAAGAGGGATTGCTGCTTTCACGGCACAGCAATCCCTCTTGCTGTTCTGGTTTCTGGGATTCAGAATATTTTTTTTCTTGTTTTCCTCCTCCAAAAACTAGGTGCATCTTGTGGTCTGGTGCGTCTTATAGAGGTGTGTCTTATAGAGAGAGAGAAACGGTACATGACATAGATTGATGGGAATGCTATTCTACAGAAAAGGGGATTTCTAATATGAAGATAACAATATGCTAGATTATAATTATACTTTGGTGGTCATTCCTCAATGAACAGGGTGTGTGTGTGTGTGTGATATCATAGAATTGTAGAATTGGAGACTGTCTGCAGGCAATGGCTTCCACCTGCCTTACTACACCCCCCAGCACTGGGAGCCATTCACAGACCATGACTTTAAGAACAGCAGAGGCAGCTGGGAGGAGAGTTCAGGGATAGGTTTTTTGTTTTGCTTTGTTTTAAATATTTTTTAAGCTGTGTGTCTTTGTTTCTGAATTTAATCCTTCCACATCGTTTTGTGTGATATGTGGTATTTTGTGTACTGTGATTTGCTGCTATTTTTATCAATTATAGATGAGTAATTCTTTATTGTAATTGATGAGTGCAAACTAATTATTACTTGCTGATATTTACTTTTGTGTTTACTGTTGGATTCGAATGCATTATTGCACATTGCTTTATTTGGTATAAGTTGTTTATTTTAAAGTTATTGTGACTTTTTATATAGGATCTGATTGTTACTGTTAATGCTTGATGTTTGTGTGTGTTGGAAGCTGCCCAGAGTGGCTGGGGTGACTCAACCAGATGGGTGGGGAATAATAATAATAATAATAATAGTAGTAGTAGTAGTAGTAGTAGTCCAACCCCCTGCAATGCAGGAATCTCAACTAAAGCATCCATGAAAAGCGGCCACCCAGCTTCTGTTTAGAAACTTCCAGTGAAGAAGAGTCCACCATCTTCTGGAGAAGTCTGTTGCTTCACTGTCAAATAGCTCTTACCATCAGAAGGTCTTTCTGATGCTTAGTTGGCATCTCATTTCTTGTAGCTTGAAGCCATTGGTCCAGGTCCTACTATGTGGAACAGGGAAAAAATAAGCTTGCTCCATATTCCATGTGACAGCCCTTTAGATATTTGAAGATGGCTATCATAACTCCTGCCAGTCTGCTCTTATCCAGGCTAAACATACAACAACTTCCTCAACCATTCCTCATAAGACTTGGTTATAAGACACTTGACCATCTTGGTCTTACTCCAAAAGTCTGGGTTAGGTTTTAAAGCACTGGAAGCTTCTATGACCATGTGGAATTAGTTGCAAGAGTCTTTAGATATTGTCTGTTTGTTGTAACCAAATGGATTCCTTCATACAGGGGTGTGTGTAAGTACCCAATCAATGAATTAGGAGGCACCAGAAAATAAATATGGGGGCCAAATATAGATGAAATGGCCTCCATATATACACCAGGGATTTTCACCCACCCATTTAAAACCAAAAACAGAACACTAAATGTAATAATTCATGAAAAGTCACATGTGAGGGTAGACAGACCCTTCAGCGCAGTATCCATTGCAGTACAAAGCTACATCTGTTCATGACTAATATCTGTAGGAATTTTTGCACTAGGTTTGCAGGAGTCTGGCTCAAAAATCTAGGACTAAGCTGCTATTGTAAAATATTTAAGCTGAATAGATATTCTGGGACAAAAAAATGTAGCCATGAGTGGCTTGGGATGATTAATAGTTCAGAAGCTGAAATTGGTCATAGTGTAGCATGACAACGCACAGGTACTCATCAAATTGTCACCCATCCAGAGCGACAGTTTCTGATTTCAGTCTAGTGCCACACTGTCACTCATCTCATTTGAAATGTCACTCATAAGCAGAGCTTCAGTGGATGAAGTGCTGTTCTGGTGGCAACTTCTTTCACCTTATGGATTGTTGAGCCTTCTGATAGGAATGGTTGAGCATGGTGCTTCTGAGAATCCTACAAATTTTGCAGCCAGTCACCAAACCCATGAGAAGTTAAAGTACTTCAAAAAGAGGGGATGTTTCTAGGTGAATGCCCTTATTGTCCTATACAGATGAAGAAGGGACCATTAGAATCACATATATTTATTTCATGGATGAAAGTTTTGGGTCAATTCCACTGCTGCTGTGGGGTGTGTCAATATTCTGAACGATTTGGCACTTCTCCTTTTTTAGCTATTAGTCCTGCTACTGAACTTCTATTTCCACCAACTATTATCTATTTTTGCCTCTAGCTTATATGACAAAGCACACCTGCAGAATGAAGAAATGCTATTTTCAACCCCCAGTCCGTATTAACCTGTTTACATATTGTGACAGTTATGTCTATACATAATTTTACGGCAGTCCAGCTAGGGATATCTGTGCATGGAAGCAAGCATTTTTGTTTGAGAGGTGTGGGGGTTTTTTATTTAAAAAAATGTCCAAGAACATCTGTTTTTGAACAGAGAAGCTCAGTAAGGATACAGCATGAAGCTGGATGAAGAGCCGTATACACAAATGTGAGCCACGCTGGGATGGATCTTTCAGCTGGGATTCTGTATAAGGGATCTTCTCCCAGGCATTTGGAGTAAATTAGCAACTACTTTGGTTATATTTTAATTACACATTTCACCCATTTCAGTTCTACATATTTCTACATCAGTGTGAGATTTATTTATTTTTTAGAAGTCCTCATGGAAATTTATGCTTCTATACATTTTTTTTTTTGCAAAGCAATTTTCCCCCAATACAATCCATTTCAGATGTTATTTCACTACATAGCATGTGTATTTTTGTTCACATTAGTTGACTGAAAAACTGCATTGCAAAATTCAGAGAAGTGTGAGTATTGAAGGATGGTTGTGTTTATTGGAATCCTCTCTTCACTCCTGCTAGTCAAAAAGAGAGGGGGGCAATTCTGATTCCATTTCCAATGAAATTCCATTCACAATTGCAGCGTGTATATGTTTTACCACCACACAGTGGTACTGATTCAGTTTGCCCCACTAATTTTTATAAAAATCAGCTACACAAAGGACAACCTACATGCCAAATATCACACACAGTTTGATCATTATATATCAGAGAATAAAGCAAGATTGAGCAAAACAGACAGGATTCATTATTCATAGAGATTAATTAAGGAAGCAGATATTATTTTCTGTGAAACAGTATATACTGCTGCATGCTATTTTGTGTATGTGGATGGGTGATGGGGGGAAGTTGTAATAAATTTAGAGAATCAAATTGGAGGTATGTGAGACACAGGACAAAATGCATGTGAGACAGAGGGCCCTGGAAGAATCTAAACTCATCACAAATGACAGCTTTACAGAAGGTGATAAGTATGACATTTCTCAACTTGCCTGGGAGCAGGTCTTCAAGACGGGTCTGTAGCTGCTCTCATTTCATACAGCTGTACAAAGTCTGATCCCTTCCTGTGTCAAATGCTATAAACACTGGAAGCATGCTGTCTTGCCTTCTGCATGGGCATGTTTTAAAGAATTTCATCAAAAGGAAGCCACAACAGTTTATCTGAAAATATGCCAGATGACAAGCTCCCAGGGAACTGAGCAGCCTTGCAGAGTCCTTGGCAATTTGCTCTGGGTCTTTTGGCTTCACTTTCCTTTGGCTTCACCCACTTTCCATGTTTTCCTTCATAATGTGTGCAACGTTGAAAACATCTGTCTCACCCGTCTCAGGGCAATCAGCAGCCAATGATGATAAATTCCCAAATGTCATGAAAAAAATGTGTTCCCAGCAAAAAGAAACTATCTTTGTCTTTCTTTGCCTGCTAGTTGAATAAGAACCAATCATCAACTGTGAAAACGGAGGAGTTGGGAGAATGAAGTGACAACCTTTAAAGCAAGAGGCAAGCCATCCAGATGCCATCAAACTGCAATTTCCATCAGCAGTGGGGGACTTAGGTACTATGGTGCTCTGTGGAAGGCCAACCCCCCCCTCAAGCCCTTGCACTGCTTTCTGAAAGGTGGATGAAGAGGTGACTGGCCCAGAGAAAGCATTATCTAGGGTTTGGGAAGGAGGACTCCCTGTCAGAGTGTTAGGGACTAGCTAGATGACGAGAAGTGCTGGAGACCGCCTGACCAAGAGGCCTCCATGGAGAGTGCAGGAAAGGACAGGTTGAATCCGGGTTCATGGTGGTGGGAGACAGGACATACCCCAGAGGAGGAGGAGAGCTAGGAGATACTGGAGGATGAGGAACAGGGGAAAACAAGCAGATGCTCCAGCCCTGAGCAAAAGCAGGAGTCAAGCTTAATAGATGCAACACGGGCACCAGCTGACAGGGTGTCTGTTGAAAGCCTGCCAGCTTCTTCTCCCTCCCCTAAAACATGGCAGTTCTGCTCCACGTAACAGAGCAGAAAACTATGCAGAAACAGAGAGGGTCCCTTGGGACTTGCCATAGGTAGTGGGAGGGATCTGACAAAGAGAAAATATACTAGATGGGGAGGAGCAAATCACTCTGAGCAACAGTTTACGGTGAGGAGTATACTTCATGAATCTCCAGGTGTTTCTGTTTTGATTCTAAATAAAAGCTGCTAGCGGTACGTTCGTTGTGTGACGTTCTCTCTCTCCGCTCTTAGTTAGTTTTGTTTCCTGTCAAGCTCCACTGTGATGCAGAGCCCTTGTGCCTTCTTCAATGAGCTTTGAGATGGTGTTCACACGGCCCTAAATCCACCCCTGTCATCCGCCTCAGCCAGCATGGCCAGAGGATGATAGGCTTTGTAGTCAAACAGCTGGAGGGTCACAGGCTCCCCATCCATGCTCTAAAACAGGATATGACTGGCTGCATGGCACCTGACAAAGATTACATGAACAAGTTTCCATTCGAGGTGGGATCCTGTATACATTTCTTAGGTCTGTCAGATCTAGGAACTGTATGGTAATGGAAGAAAAGTGCTTGTCTTGTACTAGCAAAACTAGCCACTTTAAATGTCATTGTGTCCATCTTGCACCAATCAGGTCAGAAGGTCAAGATTTTCAAAAATTTCAGCAGTAGAAAACGAGAGGGATTCCTAAGTCTATAACTGAATGTGTGTTTGGAGCAATCTTTTCATAAACAAAAGCTGTGTGCATTCACGGATATTTGTACTAGTATTCGTGGCACAAATTGATATTGTTGCTAACCCTAACCCAAGATATCCTTAATTTTCTGTTGTGGTTGTTGCTGTTGTTGCTGTTGTTGCTGCTTTCTTTCCAGAGTAATTTCTGGCTCTGCGACCCTGATAAATATGAAAAAAACTTACTTCTGAATATATATTTTTTAATGAGATATAATTAATTGATGAGTCTTTGGATATGTTCCAGCTAATTCTACCCTTCTAACATATTTATTTTCTATACTAGAACGCTAAGGCAACAACTCAATATGTTAGTTTACAAAAGGTTATTTAATGCACTTTGCCTTCCTTTCCAAAACATTTGATTTCTTTAGTTTAGTGCCAAATGCAGTTTATTCTGAAAGTCGCTATGACCACAAAAATAAATTTCCCTAGAAACAGAAATAATCCTCTTATCAAGAGTACCACCTAAGCCTCCTGTCTGCTTGTCATCATAAACAGATTTTTTTTCCTAATGCCAGGAATTTCTCTGTCTCCTTCTTTTTCAAAGAAAATGTTGTGGTAAGAATTTATATTTTCATGAACACCAGTAAAGGGATATGCAAGAAAAGCCAAATAAGATTCAAAACGCCAAATACAATCATGGGGTGGATGAGTGCTAATACCCTGAAATTGAGGGTTTGAGTTGGTTTCTACTCATCTCTGTAGTAGATCTCTGCATCTCCCTTGCTGTTCAATGCTATTTTCTCCAGGGTCTTCTTTCTGATCTTTTCGGCTGCCAGAGCAAAACAGGGCTACTTTGTGAGTCACTGAAATGTTTACATCACTAAGAAGCCATAGGGCCTTCTCTGCCAGGGAGAGTCATCTTTCCTGTACAGGTGATAGGGTAAGAAATCACCTCCTAGGTCCAGTGTATAGTGGGCAAATCTGTAGTATAAACACTTACAACTGGGAAACACTGACTTGCGAGTACTTCAGTTGGAGAATAAAAGGTAAAGGGACCCCTTTAGTGAGATTTAGCTGGACCATTAGGTCCAGTCATGCCTGACTCTGGGGTTGTGGTGCTCATCTCGCTTTATTGGCCGAGGGAGCCGGCATACAGCTTCCGGGTCATGTGGCCAGCATGACTAAGCCGCTTCTGGTGAACCAGAGCAGCGCACGGAAACACCATTTACCTTCCCGCCGGAGTGGTACCTATTTATCTACTTGCACTTTGACGTGCTTTTGAACTGCTAGGTTGGCAGGAGCAGGGACCAAGCAACGGGAGCTCACTCCGTCGTGGGGATTCGAACCGCTGACCTTCTGATCGGCAAGTCCTAGGCTCTGTGGTTTAACCCACAGCGCCACCCGCGTCCCTTTAGTGAGATTTAGCTTTGAGTACATATGGAGAGGATTCCTCAGCTAATCTAGGTTCTTTTAAATCTGGGTATATTATTAACTACCCTGGCAACCACAAGGAAAAAGTCAAGCCAGTTGACTTCATCCTAGCTTTATATTTCTCTAACACTTTTTATCTCTTTGTCATTTTGACATATTTTTTGTTTCCTTGGTACACACAGCCAGAGATCAACCTGGGGGCAACCTGTAGTCAATTTCACCACTGAGCTAGTCTAGCCAAAGTAGGAAGAGAAGGATCACTTTATGCATCTCCTACTGAGGCACGTATAACTAGGGGTGCAGGAGGCAGGCAAGTCTGACAAGGAAAGGCCTTGGCTATTGTCATTTGAAATTACATATAAGCTCTGTAAATCCTTCAGTGTTCAGGCTTATATTTGCCCAAAATGCCAATTCCCGTCCCCCTAAATGAGACCATTTATGACACTGATAAGGTAAACACAAGGGAGCAGTAAGTGGATTCCCTTGAGTAATTACAGCCGTCAACAGTGGCTAAGCTTATAAGACAATCATTAACTGAACCCAGCATCTGCTCATTATGTATCTGAACAGGAAAAATAACTCTGCATGAGCCCCTCTTTTTGCCAGTCACACAGCACCCTGAGGACAGGCAGTAAATAGAGGATTTTTTAATGGATCAAAGTGGTGCCAGTCAATTCTCTACTGCTCTTAGCTGGTATTGAGAGAGCTAAAGCTCGGAACACCGTTGGATTCATGTTTATGAATAATTGGAACAGAGCCTTAGCAAATTTGCATCTTTTTCAACGGGGGGGGGGGACGGACCTATATCATATGTCACATTTTTAAAATAACTTTTAACTCTGCAAAACACCTCACTTGTCATACTTTGCTCTACTTTTACCAAAACCAGATCTCTTCTTAAATTCTTCCAAGCTAAACGCACCCCATTTTCTACATATTATGGCATGGCTCATTGAGAGCTTCACAGTCCCCCCTCCTTTTTGTAGATCTGGGAAGAAAGCAGAGGCAAAATTTTATCAAAGTCCTGAAGGTTATGTGCCTAGAAGATTGCATTTTAATGAATTAATTTATTCATTTATATTATTTGTATTTTATTTGGGAAGTATATGCTCATTTTATATGAGTACATCTATGCCAATTTTATACCAAAGCATTAATCTTGTCAGTATTTGAAAGTAGCAATGTAAGGGTTCTTTGTCAATTCAGCCCATCCTTTAAACAAGAAAGGACCATTGTCCTGTCTCTTAACTGAGACACCAACTCTCAGCTGCAATGTGTCCACAATGTACCAACACATGCTGATCAATTTGAAAGAACAAATTATGACTATTGTTTAATCACAAGAGACTATATGTTTTGGCTTGTTTATTCGCACCATTTCCGATTCCATCTACACATAGTGAAAAGTCTCACACCTGCACATAGCGCGAAAGGTAAGGTGTTAAGAAGACAGAAGATGTTCTGAAATCTGCCTTTGGAGTTGGCTCTTATCTTCATTTCAGAGTCTACAAGTGAACAGCTGCCCAGCGTTCAGCGGCGCCTATCAGCAGCATTCATCTCCCTTGAAACATATCTGTGCTTTCAGGAGGGAGTCAAATTTGTGATTCCATATGATAAATTTGCCATTCACTGTATTAACCATTTCTTTTGTTATTCAATATTATTGTGTTATAAGAATTCTGAGTCTCAAATATAAATAAAATGTTTATAAATGTGCAAGGCAATCACATACATAAATATATAAACCACATTGCTGAAATAGTACAGGAGAGCAATCCTGATGCCATTTTGACTCTCCCAAATTGACCTCAAATATTTCTCTGCAAGGAGGAAGGAAATGAGAAAGCCTCCCATTGTCTTTTGCTTGCCTGCCTTAAGGATGTATTTGTGTATGAATAAGGTGAGCCTGTGACCTGGATTCAGGAACTAAAGTATTAACCATCACAAAAAAATGGCCAGACTGCCCAGGTAATGCTTCCTCTGCTATAAACTGCCTCCTTCTGTCATGTATGTATGGTGTTTTAGGGGAGTGGTCTTGGGCTACAGGGTGGGCAATTTCAAAAGTCTATAGAAGGGCTTGTGGACCACTGTTCAGGGTTCTCCTCCCTCCTGTGTGTGGTGAGTGGGGATGCTGTTGCAACAGCTTAATAAAAATCAGGCTTACTAGCTGCTTTGCTTTTCAATATACTCTGGTTGGCCTCTGTTATTTTCTCCTGCCAATAGGGGACCCACTTAAGGACTCTCTACAGGCTCTTGGATACCCCATAAAGGAAAAGAAGCCGTTTTTTCTTATAACAATTGGCAATGGAAGACTTTTAGGTATATATTTTCATTGCAATTATGCAGACACATGTATTTACATAAGCTTGTTAATCATGTGCACAATCTCATTAATTGAGCAGACTTTCTCTTACTTATCCTCATATCAATCCTACATTGCATAGGTCTGTGTTCTTCTCTTTTTAAAAAACTGAGCATACCAAGCAAGAGAGATGGTGATTAGCCCAAGGCCTCCTATTAGACCAGAGAAACACTTCAAAGATAATGTCACACAGATGAGTTAACCTTGAACACCATCCTGCTATGCTTAGGGAGACAATTGAAAAAATATTCAAAGGGTAGTTCAGGCCTCCACAACCTGACACAACCTCCACAAGCTACTAAACAAAATACAGTTCATGAGGCATGGCTGGACATCCACAAGAGGATGGGTAAACCTCCTGTTTATGCCACCTGCTTGGGACGCTACAACACTGGGGTTGACAAGCACATGAAAGGCCATACGGCAACTCTGTTGAAGCTTGGTGCCATTGTATGATCCTTCAGTTTCCAGATTTCCAGGTGAAATCTGTTGCATTTCAAAGAACCTTCCCTCTTCACTTTAGCTACTCTGAAGCACAAATTCCAACCAGACATTTGTCAATCAGGCCTTCACTCCCTGGAGAACAGCAGCAGCTGTATGATTAGCAAATGCTTGTGTCACTCTGCCTTGTATGAATTCAGCCGCTGCTCATACATGAGTACTGAATCTGTAACCAACATCCTACTGTGCCAATATGGGTTTAAAGATTTAATTCTGACTTTGAGAGGAACAACTACTAGCCTTGCCAGCAATGTCAAGGCAAGGTGTTTTTGTTGTTGACATGCCTAACCATATCACTGAACAACTTGCCACATTAATTCCGAATTGATCTTATTTTTAGGGGTGAATAATAGACCGTACATGAGTGGCTAGACTCTTGTGAAGGAGATTTCAGCAATACTGTATAAACATACTTTGAAAGTCAAATAATATCTATCTATCCATCCATCCTTCCATCTGTTCACCCAGCCATCCATATATCTATCTCTTAAGTCTGGATATAAACCTGACAGATAATTCATTCTTTTACCCTTCTTCTCTCCTTCTGCTCAATCTGGGACTTTCAGTGTACCTGAACTTTGTTGTGGTGCAAGCCAAGCAGGCAAGGTCTTGCTGGACAATGAGGGTGAGGATTCCAGCCAAGCAGAGACCCACAACCCAAGCTTGGGAGAGTCTTTTTTTTTTTTTTAAATATTTTTTATTAAACAGTTTTTATAACCACACAAACATAACATAGAAGCAACAAATACATAAACAAACAAAAACAAAAACAAAACAAAAAACAAGTACCATTTCATATCTTAATTTCTTATACCTTTCTTCCCCGACTTCCTCATGCCTCCCTTTTCTGTATTCCAAATTCTAATCAATTACTCAGCAAATCTTCCCTTATTTTACTTTAAATTTAAGCTAATCTTCCTTATTCTCCTTGTCTTAACCATTACTAATAGTAACCATTTACTTTCCAGTCCAACATCATTCTAACTTTCATTAATTTTGTAATATTTCTTTAGATAGTCCTTAAACTTTTTCCATTCTTCTTCCGCTGCTTCTCTTCCCTGGTTTCGGATTCTGCTCGTCATTTCTGCCAAGCCCATGTAGTCAATCCAAGCTTGGGAGAGTCTTGTGGCCAATCCCACCTCAGGTATCTTATGCCCCTCATAGCCTTTACTATGTTGATCCTGCCAAATGCTATTTCCGCCCTATACAAAATGTTCTTCCACCTAAGAAAAGGAAGCCATAATATTCACTGTTGGAAAGATAAACAATGCCCAACCAAGTGCCAATCAGGTTGGGTGAAGAAGAAGAAGAAAATTTCTGGCTCTGTTGACCAGCAGCCCAAATTTCATAGTGAAGGCTCTCACCCAAGGGTGGGTAGGAAGCTTGTGGGATGGAATGACCCAAACTCTGGAGGGGGAAGCTTTATAAAAGCTTCTACCCCCTCCTCCTCCCCCAGGGATCCACAAGAGAGTTTCTTCCTGTGGGTCCTGTGGGAGCATGCCATAGGCAGAATTGTGTCCTCAGTTACTCCTGTTAGGATATTTCCGTTCCACCTTAAAAGGGAGCAGGATGTTTGTGTCACAGCCTGCGTATTTCCTGTCTCACAGGATGTTTATGTTGTCAGTTGCTTTCGTTTTCCTCCTGTTTGCCTGAGCAGACCGAAGCAGACGGTCATGGTTTCTTTGTTCTGACCAATGCTGAATAAACTGTAAATATGCTCTCCTGCTGTGCATCTTTTGCTGTGTGAATTCTGCTGATAGAGTGTGCACAAGCCTAAGAATGTGGCTATCTATTCTTGAGGCTTCGTGTCACTATTGCTGATACTGCGTGACTACGGGAGATCGATGGAACGTCCGGCAGGAGCTTGGGGGCTCAGATGGACTTTGTCTCCCTGGCAGTATCCCAACAACTCCTTCTCTAGGCCTCATGCCTCTGGGCAAAGGTATTCCAAGCCAATTTTGGCCTGGAGCGAGACTTACTGATTTAGGCTACAACCTTAACCATGTCTGATCAGAAGTAAATCACAGTCAATTCAGCTATGTGTGGTTAGGATTGAAGTTTCCTTTATTATTTAGATTTGTCAACTTTGAGATATATATTATAGAGAAAGAGAGTGGTGGAGAGGGAAAGGGATACACATTTATACCCACACACTGCCAAATTCTAAATAATAATAATATGGGTATCTTCCAATAAAATATAAAGCAAAGAATAAAAGTTCAGCAATACTCATTGTAGTACTTATAGGTAAAGGTAAAGGGACCCCTTGACCATTAGGTCCAGTCATGGCCGACTCTGGGGCTCATCTCGCTTTATTGGTCGAGGAAGCCGGCGTACAGCTTCCAGGTCATGTGGTCAGCATGACTAAGCCGCTTCTGGCGAACCAGAGCAGCGCACGGAAACACCGTTTACCTTCCTGCCGGAGCGGTACCTATTTATCTACTTGCACTTTGATGTGCTTTCGAACTGCTAGGTTGGCAGGAGCAGGGACCAAGCAACGGGAGCTCACTCCGTCATGGAGATTTGAACCTCTGACCTGATCGGCAAGTCCTAGGCTTTGTGGTTTAACCCACAGCGCCACCCGCATCCCATTGTAATACTTAATACCTTGTAATTAAGAGTTACAGGAAAAATCTTCACGTAGCACCAAATAGATCATAAAGGCCCTGGATTCAGATCCTTCCACAGTTAGGGTGCCACCACCCAAAATGCCATTTCGCTACACATACCACTTTCATATCATTTCATTCTCTTTCAGAGAAGAGCTTCAGTGTAGAAATACAGGGGCCAGAGGGAGGAGGCAGTCCTTCAGGTAACTATATTCATGTTCAAAACTTCAGAAGTCAAAAACAGCAGTTTGAATTATGTTGTGTAGTGTTCTTCTCTTGTCTCCTTTATGCTTGCATTTCTTTCCCAAATATGAAAGCACAACTTTTTACCTATAGATAATAGACTCAGAAGCTTCACCAATCACAGATAGCACACCATCACTTCTCTAAAAGTGGGGAAAGTAGAATTTCTGAGTATTGTTTTTTTAAAAAAAAAATGTATAAGCCTGTAACAAATAAAACTACAACTACACATTATCAGCTGTGGATTTGCTGACAGAAGCCAATTCATGACAATCAGCTAGAAATACATATATTTCTCTGCACAGAAAATAGAGTTCTTATTTAAACAAAATAACATTGTCCCATATCCAATAAGAGTAATTTGAAAGGGAATGATTTGCTTTTGGATTCCTGCAATTTATAGAAACTATTAGATTTGTGCTAGTTATTTGTATGGCATTTGGGGGGGGGAAACAAAACAAAACAAAATGGCACATTTATGTTTTAAATGTGTGTTGATTGTTCTACTTGTCTGGGGAAAGTAGTGCACTGTCTGTTTGCAAGCTGTAACACTGTATTTATTTTACTGCCATTCTGTTAAATTAACCTTAAAGAAGGAATAAATTCTCTGCAGTCTAAATTATCTCTAAAAATATTCCAGGCACATTGCTGATATAATATGGAAAGGAGCTTACCTTTAATGAGCTACTGAATCCTGCAGCTACCAAGCACCATAGCTAGCAGAAGACTGTTATTTCCCACAAACCTTTAATTTCAACTTAAACGTGCAGTTTCTTATCATCTCACTGTACTAACCTTTGTCTCACTGTGTTTGCCAACAAAACAGTTGCTGATTGTTCTGACAGCCTGTGATGATTTTTTTTAACCCCCTTAGAAATATTTGCAGCACATGTAACACTGCCACAATGATTTAGGTCACTGTTTTTTGATAAAATTGGTATTTCCTTTTTACTCCTCGAGCATTATAATGGTGAAAGGAATCTTATTTTTCAGTCTCCGCATGAATGTCTACTGCTGACATTACTTCCTAAAATAATTCAAAAGCCACATGGACAGTCATTTGATTCTCTTTGTAAAATATTCCCCAAATGATTCTGACATGTGCTAATTATTCTAGAGTCAGAATAGTATGGTGTGTTTGTGTGTAAGGGAAGAGTTAAGGATATCATGTATACTCACGACAAATTCAGGCGTTTGAATGCACACCAATTTAGAAGTGAAAGAGACCATCCAAAAAGCATGGTACTGGAAGCCTCTTACACTTCATTCTTCATGCTCATCACAAATGGTGGGTATGCCACAAGGTTCCTGTAGTGGTTCTAGGGGTTGCTCGTGCGTAAATCGACACCACACCTGGCTAGGTTACCTGGGTGAACCCTTTCTGTCTGGACAGCCTCTCACCTGTGGCTGTCTCAATCACTGGCAGAATCCGTCAGTGGGCGTTTCTTGAATTTCTTCCAGCAAAGAAGCTCTTTGACGCCTAGTCGCCGCCTACTCTCCCTGCGCGGAAGCCTTCTGCGCAGGGAGGGTGTGGGCAGCGGAGGATCCGTGCTCTCCCCTCTGGTCTCCGGTGAGGAGTCATGGAGCCAAAAACTTGATGGGCTGCTTCTCTCCCTCCCGGGACGCTCTCTGGAACCCCTCTAGAGCCCTCCCTCTCCCTCAGGATCCGATGGCAGTTCCCTGACAGTTCCCTATATACTTTCCTATCTGTACTATTTGGAGAGTTTTGGAGAGAGTAGAAAAAAGAAATTATACCTTTCTCTTTGATGACTATCTCCTTGTGCTGTTCCCGGCGTGTTTCTCCTGCTCTACCTCGCTCCAAATCTTTTGCTTGTTTCCTATGACTATTCCCCAATATGTAAGTGATTTACATTGTCTTACCCTACTCCCCCCCCCCCGCTTCATCTACTGTGTGGATGTGATCCTGTACCAGACCTCATCCTGTCAGCTCTTTGGCTGTGTGGAAGAACTGGGTCTAGTTCCTGTAAGCCTGGAAATGGCGCCCATGTGTGTCAGTGCTATTCCATCAATTACATTATACTCAGTGCTATTCTTTCTAGAAAAAGAGGTGCTGGAACTCACTATGAATGCCTCCCTTGTTATTATAATGGCAATGGTGCCCACTTGACAGGTGCTAGAATTGAGGTCTCGGCTGGATCTACACTTGTCTGTAAAAAAGCTTTTTGAAAAAACAAACAAAAACAAAACATAATATACAGTAGCTCTCAATGCAATTTCTCATTGGTGGCAGATCGTTGCTCACATTTTTCTAATGCATTTTTAATGTTTTAACTGACCAGTGTAGATTAGTCCCTGGTGAGTTCCAGCTGAAAAAAAGCCCGGATTCTACTCCTTCTCTACTAAAAGCCAGAACATCTCTGTAAAGGTCCCAACTCACTGGCACGGATTAATTCAAACAATGAAATATGCCTTCTAACTCAGTGGTACAGCTTTGCATATATAGTGTGCCAGGTTCAATCCTGGTCCTCTGGATTGGGCTGGAAAATCTCCTTACCTGAAATGTTGGACAGCTGTGGCCAGTCAATGTAAACTATACTGAGCTAGATGGAGCAATAGCTCTGACTCATTATAAGGCAGTTTCTCACCTTCCAGTTCTTCAGTCCATATATATTCTTCATTACACATCAGTTTGCTAACTGTAAGCCACCAAATCACATTGGCAGGAAAACAATGTTTGAACGACATCGAACATTGTGAATTTCACAGTGTACCGCTATTACAGAAACAATTGTGCTAAATGACTTTGTGCTGATCCACTTTGAAGAGTGGCAGAATCAATAGTACTCAACCTTTCTCATATCATACCTGCGGTGTATAAATGTGCCGGCTCAGGAAAGGCAGTTTAGAAAGTTCAAGGCCTACATACCCTGTGTAGGGTTATATGTGTTGCACTGGCTATTTTAAAGTTTGGAGCTTCAGCAAAGCCAGTCTATGCATAGTTTTCAGCACAATGTTTAATCTAGAGATACCTAAAGAACAGACAAAATGTAAGAAGAATCCTTATGGATCAGACTAATGGCCATGGCTGTCAACTTTTCCCTTTTCTTGTGAGGAATCCTATTCAGAATAAGGGAATTTCCCTTAAAAAGGGGGGAAAGGTGACAGCTGAGGTCCAGCGCTGAGGGCCTTCTGGCTGTTCCCTCATTGCGAGAAGCAAAGCTACAGGGAACCAGGCAGAGGGCCTTCTCGGTAGTGGCACCCGCCCTGTGGAACGCCCTTCCAGCAGATGTCAAAGCAATAAACAACTACCTGACATTCAGAAGACATCTTAAGGCAGCCCTGTTCACAAGTTTTTAACGTGTGATATTTTACTGTATTTTTGGTTTTTATGGAAGCCGCCCAGAGTGGCTGGGGAGGCCCAGCCAGATGGGCGGGGTATAAATAATAAATTATTATTATTATTATTATTATTATTATTATTATTATTATTATGGCCCAACTAGACCAGCATCCTGTTGCCACAGTTTTCCCCCAACAGCTGGTATTCCTAGTCATTGATCCTCCATGCAGCAGTACCAACTTGATTTTTTTAAAAAAATGGGGGGGGCAAATAAGTCCAACCCTCACAATCAAACACATGATGTGGTGCACTCATACCATTGGAATGTCAATGTCCATCAACTTTGGGGGCCCCAGCCCCCTCAAATATTTTATTGAGGAGCCAAAGGGATCTCGGCCTCTAGGAGGTAGCTCCTATGCCTCCACAAATTTATCTAACACCCTCTAAAATCCATCCAGGTTGGTTGCATTTCCACAGCTTGTGGCAGTGAATTCCAGTAGCCGTGAAAAGCGGAAGTGGGTGGTGCTGTGGTCTAAACCCCTGAGCCTCTTGGGCTTGCCGATTGGAAGGTCGGCAGTTCAAATCCCCGCAAAAGGGTGAGCTCCCGTTGCTCTGTCCCAGCTCCTGCCAACCTAGCAGTTCGAAAGCATGCCAGTGCAAGTAGATAAATAGGAACCACTGCGGCGGGAAGTTAAACAGTGTTTCCATGCTCTCTGGTTTCCATCACAGTGTTCCATTGCACCAGTAGCAGTTTAGTCATGCTGGCCACATGACCTGGAAAGCTGTCTGCAGACAAACACCGGCTCCCTTGGCCTGAAAGTGAGATGAGCGTCACACCCCATAGTCACCTTTGACTGGACTTAACTGTCATGGGGTCCTTTACCTTTTTTATATATACCAGTAGTGGTGTATTTGCTGGGGCAGAGCTGCAAAGCCAGTCTCCCGACATCAGAGTCATGACTGCTTCCCTGGATATATATATTTAAAATAATGTTACTATTTGTACCCCACCCATCTGACTGGGTTGCCCCAGGCACTCTGGGTGGCTGGATGGGGCTCCGGCAGATGGTGGTGTCAAGATTGAGGCCATGAGGCAAATCAAAACTTTATTGTTACAGGCAATGACCAGTGTTAAGGAAACAAGATAGAAACACATATATAATATTATCCGGATGTGTATAGAAGGACAAAATAGAATAAAGTAAAGAAAAAAGGTAGCATAGAATAAAAATAATAATAAAAAATGGGTTTCTCATTTTAAAAGTCATAGTCATGTCATGAACTCCAAAGATGAAAATTGTGAGGTGTCTGGGGTCAGTCCCTGTTTGGTTTTGTTTGCTACAGCACAGTACTTGGCCACACCAAGAGTGATAGATGCATTTTTATTTGAGAGGAGTAGACGGACATAAAATGCACCTGAACATCCTAGCAGATTTAATAGTAAGGGTTTGCTAAATATTTTATTCAGATCTTTGTAAAAGGAGTAAAACAAGAGGAGATGATTCCCTGGCTCGACCTCTCCAGAGTTGCAGGGGCATGTACATTCATGGTAGGAAACTTTTAAAGTATCTTCCCTTCAAAACTGCTGAGGGAAGGGTATTTAGGCATGCCAGGGCAATTCAGCTTTTGGACTGAAAGTGCAGAAAGATAGCTGGTTTATTGAACTAGAATGGTCTGTCAATTAGAGGATACTTGGAGGATGAACCTAGGCCATGTTGGTGTTCAAAATCTACAATGCATTGCTTGAGAGCTGTTCTAACCTTTCCATATCCCAGAAAGATGAGGGAGCTCAAGGAGAATCCATATAGCTGAAGTTAGTGTGGCAGGGTTTGGTTTCATAGAGATTGAAAGCTGTCCTGAAGGGCTATTGGGGCTAAGCTAGTTGACTGGAAGGTTAGCTTTAACTGTAAGTAGAAAAATGTGGCTGCACAAGCAACAAAAGTCCTGCTGGAGAAGAAAGAGATGAGGTCAGCCTGCAAATCCATCTGCTTGTCTCTACCTGGTAGCCATACTGACCTTCTGACCCATGACTTTCTTCAGGACTCAGAAGAGGGGGAGAAACAACAGTTGTGGTTTACTACCTGACCGCTTTTGCCTTGCTGCTACTGTAGATATGGTGTGGGAGTTTCTTACTGTAGATGTTTGTGGGTAACCATTTATACCAGTCAGAGTAAAGCCTAGGTGGGTTGGAGAGATGGAAGCTGTTAAGTTACTCAAAAGCCACAGAGTAAGGATGTGTTGCCACAGTGTGGGACAGAGGCGGAGCAAGTGAGTTGCTCGGAAGTTTAAAATTTGAGTAGGAACTGTTATTGTTATTGTAGTTTTGCTTGTTTGTCTTATGACAGTAATGGTTATCTGTTGTTTATTGGACACACAACTGGGAAAAGAAGCAAGTACTGGAAGCAATATCCCAGGGATGGGGAACCAGTGGCCCTCCAGATGACCACAACTTCCACCATCCCTCACCATTGACTGGGGCCAATGGGAACTGGAGACCAACAAGATCTGGAGGGGGGCTAGCAGGGACTGACAAGACACTGAAGAGTGTGCAGCAAGGGAAGATGGGCTGAAGTCTGACTCAGGAGAGGGGGGCAGTGGTTTGTGGGGAACTGTAGCAGCCAGGAGGCCAGAATCAGAGTCAGGGGAAGCTTCAGAGTTGGAGCATAGAGTATGGATAGGATGGGTCAGAAGAAAAGGAGGCAGAGGCAAGTCAGACAAGTGAAAGGCCAGGTGCTTCCTATTCCCTCCTGCACCGTTGTGATGAAGAACCAGGAGGAAATTGAAAAGAAGAAGTTGCCTCACAGATGCAGTCTCCAGCTGTGTTCATGCAGACCACTAGGGGAAGTTCCATAAGCTGGTGGAGGTGGAGTGGTCACCTATTGCTACAACTGCTCCTTAGGGTGAGGACCTGGGAAGAGCTGCCTAGCCTTGAGTGGGGTGAGTAGATATCTAGAGCTGTAGAAGTGTCGTCTTTGACAATAGGTTCAAAATTGGGAAAGGAGTACGACAAGGCTGTATTTTGTCTCCCTGCTTATTTAATTTATATGCAGAATACATCATGCGAAAGGCTGGGCTGGATGAATCCCAAGCTGGAATTAAGATTGCCGGAAGAAATATCAACAACCTCAGATATGCAGATGACACAACCTTGATGGCAGAAAGTGAGGAGGAATTAAAGAACCTTTTAATGAGGGTGAAAGAGGAGAGCGCAAAATATGGTCTGAAGCTCAACATCAAAAAAACGAAGATCATGGCCACTGGTCCCATCACCTCCTGGCAAATAGAAGGGGAAGAAATGGAGGCAGTGAGAGATTTTACTTTCTTGGGCTCCATGATCACTGCAGATGGTGACAGCAGCCACGAAATTAAAAGACGCCTGCTTCTTGGGAGAAGGGCAATGACAGGCCTAGACAGCATCTTGAGAAGTAGAGACATCACCTTGCCAACAAAGGTCCGTATAGTTAAAGCCATGGTTTTCCCAGTAGTGATGTATGGAGAGCTGGACCATAAAGAAGGCTGATCGCCGAAGAATTGATGCTTTTGAATTTTGGTGCTGGAGGAGACTCTTGAGAGTCCCATGGACTGCAAGAAGATCAAACGCATCCATTCTTAAGGAAATCAGCCCTGAGTGCTCACTGAAAGGACAGATCATGAAGCTGAGGCTCCAGTACTTTGGCCACCTCATGAGAAGAGAAGACTCCCTGGAGAAGACACTGATGCTGGGAAAGATGGAGGGCACAAGGAGAAGGGGGCGACAGAGGACGAGATGGTTGGATAGTGTTTTCGAGGTTACCAGCATGAGTCTGACCAAACTGCGGGAGGTAGTGGAGGACAGAGGTGCCTGGCGTGCTCTGGTCCATGGGGTCACGAAGAGTCGGACACGACTAAACGACTAAACAACAACAACACTATCCACTGTGTGCATTCCTTAGGCTAGGAAGAGCCCTTGACAGTTTCCCTCTGTAACCCCTTGTGCTTTCAACCAACTACAGGTTCCTAGAACCAAGGCAAGAGATGGAGATAAATGCTGAGGCATTTTCTACGGTGTTCAGTCAAGCACCACTCACAGGGTATTCTTGGACCTCACCATCTCCATGGTGAGCTGAGGTTATGTCCTAGGCTACACCCAACATTCTTGGGCTGTGCACTACAGAGGCAATGTTTATCTGGCAGCCTTTGATACATAGCACACTTGTATCATTCATCCTCATATGACCATTAGGACTTAGCTCAGTGATTTTCAAACTGTCATCTTAAGAACTGTAACGTTCCTTGAAAGCTTAGCAGGCATTCTTGACGAAAATCAGTAATGGAGGAGGACAAATGTCCCTGAAAGACACATTCCATCATTACTAATCTTATCCTTCAGTACAGTACAGTTTTAGACCAGATTGTGAGTTACAGTTTTTTAGGGCAAGGAGAGACACTGAAGACCAGTATTTTGCCCCATGTAAAGAGGAGGCGTATGGGAGGAATTGCATCCAGTTCCTAGTTAAAGGTGAACAGTCCTCCTGAAACAATATGAGAACCTAAATACAGCCATATGTCAAATAACAGGTTCAAAAATGCATATACTAAGCCTAAAGTAAAGTTTGGATTAAAATCATATTAGTAAACATAACAATGTGGTTATTTAGGGGGAATGCAGTTTGCAAAAATGTGTGTATTTTCTTTTCTTTTTTTCTTTTGTAAAATTTAAATGTCATTGAGGGACAAGGAAAATCTGTTTTTGCAAATGTTCATGAACATTAAAAACAATGAGGATGAATACTTTGCCTTTTCAGATCTGGTAATTGCTAACCATGTGAGTATGATGTTTTATCTTTTTGTCCTCCTCTAATAACTGCAAAGAGAAATCACACATTGTCTTTCCATTGAATTGGCTTATGAAGTCTGTTTCAAGGATATTTTGTAGTGCACAAATTGTGCACGTATTGTGCACAAGGACCTCCGTTGTGGCAGAAGTGGTTTAGTCATGCTGGCCACATGACCCGGAAACCTGTCTGAGGACAAACACTGGCTCCTTTGGCCTGAAAGTGGAGATGAGCACTGCACCCCATAGTCGAATTTGACTGGACTCAACCATCCACGGGTCCTTTACCTTTACCTGTAACAGACCTAAGAAGCAATCCTCTATGTGTAGCAAGCTGGTGTAAAGCAAGCCGATGCAATTTAAACCAGAGTAAAGATGTACCAGATCCAAACCCCCATTCAGCTGTGAGGCTAATGCTGACGCTTTGCCTAAGCCTGGCAGATGGAAAATAAGCCTTTAAAATAATGTTTTAAGCTGGTTGGCAGGTCACATGACTCATACTCTCCAACATTTCTCAGATGAAAATAGGGACCTCCTATTCCATTACAGTCGTACCTCGGTCTAAGAACAGTCCTGTTAACAAACGATTTGGGCAACGCACTCCACAAAACCAGAAGCAGGTGTTCTGGCTCGGGAACTTTGCCCCAGAAGACGAACGGAAGACGACTGGTGGAAGGGCACCAGTGGCAGGAAGCCTCATTGGGGAAAGTGCACCTCGGTTTAAGAATTTTTTTGGTGTAAGAACGGGCATCCAGAATGAAATAAGTTTGCAAACGGAGGTACCACTGTATTATTATTATCCTGCTCATCTGATTGGGTTGCCCCAGCCACTGTGGGCAGCTTCCAACATATATAAAAACATTAAACAATTAAACAATTCAAAAATACCTTTGCCGTACAGGGCTGCCTTCTGATGTCTTCTGAAGGTTGTATAGATACTTATCTTCTTGGCTGAAGGGTTGCGTAACTCCATATCCTCCAACATTTCTCCAATGAAAATAGGGACATCCTAAGGAAAAGTGAGATATTTCAGGATCAAATCAGAACCTGGGACAGCTTCTGGAAATTCGGAAGTGTCTCTGGAAAATAGGGACACTTGGAAGATCTGCACGACTGAGCTGAATGGACTGGGGATCCAGACTAAGGCCCTGCCCCCTCCAGATCCTGGCCCCAGAACATCTCTTTTCAATGAAATTGCACCATCTTCAGATGGCTTATATGGCTATATCACCACATTTCAATATCATGAGGTTAAAAAAGAATCCTTTATAGATCTTTCAAATATTATTAGCGGTAATTATGTTTCCAAGATTTGTTCTGAAATTCCAAACAATTACGAAAAAATTGTTGAGCACTTTGAGACAGAAACAATTAATAAGTGGCCACCAGATGCATTCCTGCCACTCCATGTATTTTAACACTCACCCTGTATTGACTAAAGTGTCAGGAATGGCATGTAATAGTAGGCCGGGCTGGGCTTTCAGTTGCTCATTGATTTTTGTCCTCTGATAGTTTTGAAATGAAAGTGAAGGCAGGATGATGAACATCAAAACTGAGATTTACCAAATGGAGAGTAAAAATCTTTACGGGAAAATCTGTGATTGCCTCTGATAGAATTACCTGTATTGCTGTAATAGCAAATGATATGAATTATTATTTTGGATGAGAATGACAGACACAGTCAATACTAATGGCATCAGAAGTGGCTGCACATGACGAGTGAGTCCCTTTTTCACATCCGGTAGACAGAGCTAACATTCCTACATATCTGCTCTGGTCGACAGTGATGCCAAAGGATCAATGCTCCAATCTGGCTAGGAGCATAGAGACATATTTCTGCAGACATGCATTTCTAGTTAGATGAGGAACTGCACACTCAAATGAATCCCTAACCCAGATTAGCAGCTGGGGATGCTTAAATGAAGCTTGATAGTATCACAAGCAATAGTTGGATACAATTCTTTCCCTTAAAAGATGGCAGTTGGGTGTTAAATACCTCATTCAATTAGAATTATTTGAGGGGGAGAGCAGACCATGATCACTATGCCTGTATTGTTGTTACATCCCTGGTCCCACTGCTGTCCAGATTGAGGAGAAAGTCTGAGGAGAGAATACTGCTCTGCAAGTGAAGGCCCCTTGTGCAATTTAAAACCTTGGCCAGGTAAACCAGGCTCCCCACTTCAAACCTTCTCTTCAGGTATGTGGATGGCAGTGAAGGGATATGTCTGGGCATGGGTTGAGGATGCGGCAAGCATAGCCCTGTTCTCCCCTTATGGGATTCTGATTTTGTGTGGCGATGGATACTTGTACATGGCTATTGTTCATTCCTACAGTGAGATCTGGGCCCAAGATAATTAAGTGTAAAGTTATCGACCTACATGCAAAGCATATTCTGACCTAATTATATTTTCCCTGTCAGAATGTTATTAAAGAAATCACTTAAAATGCATTTAATATCATTTACAACCCTGTGTTTATCTGGTCTAGCTGAGGCTATATCTACAAATTGATTGACTCTCTAATACAAGAGAGGATTGATGCAATTTATATTCATACAGAAACAACAGAACCATTTCAGACAATGACACAGAGGTCTACACCTTTCAGGTGGATACTGAAATTGCTAATAATTTTAGATAGAGAGATTCTTTGAGGGAATAACATTTACTTTATATTCCATCTGAGCATTAGAAGACTGTCAAATTTGCACTGGTATAATGCAATCAGGTAATTTTGAGATTTAGTGAGATCACTAATTAATACTGCCTATTCCTTGTGATGTCATATTTGGTCAGGGTAACACGTGGCTTAGAGTTGTGATAGCATGAGGGGATGTATCAGAGCATCACAACATAAATCATATAGAATAATAATTTTAAAAAACCAGTGAAACAATTACAATCTACAAAACACAAAGCAGCAGCTAAAATATAAGCTGAACATCAGAATTAAAACAAAAGTCATATTTCATTACTAACAAATCAATACAGCCTTTGTAATCTATAAAACAATATTAACAACATGAACAAAATAGCAGCCAAAAAAGAAACTAAACATTGTTAAGTCCATGCACATACTCTCCACACCCCATTGACTCATAATATTTCAGTCTATTCAGCTCAATAAAATACAAAGACACATAATGCTCATTGCAGCAACTCTGTTTTGGAAGGTTCCTTGGACTGAAGGTCCCCACAGGTGAAACCAACCACCCATTGATGGAAAACGTAGTCTCCCTCTCGCTCCCCTCACAGTTTTTTCTCTGGAAATAACACACTTATGAAGGCTCCTAGGGCTGGAGGGTGGGGCAAGGCAGCTGGAAAAAGCCTCTTCCTGCTGGCCAACAAAGAGTCTCTCTCACTCTCACCATCTCTGTATACCAGTACATATACCCCCCTATGTGTACAACACTGACCTTTTCCCACTATGAAATAGGGGTCCCTGTGGACAGCAACGGAGCAAGCCGATCTGGTGCCTGGGGCAGCACGTGTGCCCTGCACCCAGGGGCAGGGCCAGCCACCTGTGGGGCAGGGCGAGCTGGGACAGGACGCTCCGTGGGGCCTCCGATCACTCTGCCTGCCTCCTCCCACTCAGCTGCTCCACCAACGGGCGGGTGGACCGTTTGGGGCAGTGCGGAGCCTGCAGGTGCCCAAGCCACCACGTTATTCCCAGGAGAGAAGCGTGTCCCGGGCGTGCTGCAGGCCCCACAGTGAGTGTCACCCAGCATTTTGTCACCCCCCTCAGTGGTGACATCCGGGGCAGCCCGCCCCCACCGCGCCCTTCCTCTGCCCCTGCCTGTAGACACCCAGACAGGAATGGTATAACAATGTAATTATCCATATTCCCATTATAGAATCATAGAATCATAGAGTTGGAAGAGACCACAAGGGCCATCGAGTCCAACCCCCTGCCAAGCAGGAAACACCATCAGAGCACTCCTGACATATGGTTGTCAAGCCTCTGCTTAAAGACCTCCAAAGAAGGAGACTCCACCACACTCCTTGGCAGCAAATTCCACTGTCGAACAGCTCTTACTGTCAGGAAGTTCTTCCTAATGTTTAGGTGGAATCTTCTTTCTTGTAGTTTGGATCCATTGCTCCGTGTCCGCTTCTCTGGAGCAGCAGAAAACAACCTTTCTCCCTCCTCTATGTGACATCCTTTTATATATTTGAACATGGCTATCATATCACCCCTTAACCTCCTCTTCTCCAGGCTAAACATGCCCAGCTCCCTTAGCCGTTCCTCATAAGGCATCGTTTCCAGGCCTTTGACCATTTTGGTTGCCCTCCTCTGGACACATTCCAGTTTGTGTGTCCTTCTTGAACTGTGGTGCCCAGAACTGGACACAGTACTCCAGGTGAGGTCTGACCAGAGCAGAATACAGTGGCACTATTACTTCCCTTGATCTAGATGCTATACTCCTATTGATGCAGCCCAGAATTGCCAAAGAAATTCAGTTTCTTTGTCCTATTCTTTTCTGCTTGATTTTATCTCTATCTTCCCACCCCTGCCTGCCTGCCTGGAGCTTTTGCACTGCTGTCCACTTCCTGTCTTCTATGACCCCTCACTTTGCATGGGCTTCTCTTCTCTTACCCCCTTGGAAAGCTGCTTCCTCCTCTCCCTGCTTCACCCTTGCTTTGCGTTGTGCTCAACTTACCATCCCTGCAACAGTGTGTTCATTCCTTCATTCGCTCATTCTTAGATAGCTCAGTAGGCCATAGCATGGTGTGGATAACATCAAGGTTGCAAGTTTGGTGATCTTCTGGGTCATTCCAGCTATATAATTCCTTCTCTGCTGACTTATTAACCTGATGGTGTATTTTACTCTATCTCTCATTAATTCTATTACTTGGTTGTTGATTTTATATATACAGTGGTACCTCTGGTTAAGAATTTAATTTGTTCCAGAGGTCCATTCTGAACCTGAAACTGTTCTTAACCTGAGGTACCACTTTAGCCAATGGAGCCTCCCGCTGCCGCCAAGCCGCCACATTGCGATTTCTATTCTCATCCTGAGGTAAAGTTCTTAACCCGACGTACTACTTCCAGGGTTAGCAGAGTCTGTAACCTGAAGCTTCTGTGAGCTGAAGCATTTGTAACCTGAAGTGCCACTGTAGTTGGTTGGTTGCTGTAAATTAAGACATAATTTGACTTGGTGTTGCAGCTAAACTCAGGCTCATGGTTTCCCTGGGCACACCATGGTGGTAAGCCATAGAACAAACTTGGGTTCCAGCTTGTGGTTTGTCTGGTGTGAAATAAACCACAAACCCAGCTTGAATGCAACATGGTTTGACTTAGTGTTACATGCAAACCATGTCACTTATGTTCTCAGATCAGCAAAACTGGGACATTGTTGACTGGATCAAATTAAATGAGAGTTGTTTAAGAAATTAAGAAGTGTAATAGAGATACTGGGGAAACAGTTTATAATTAAAAGCTTGTCAAGTTATTTGTTACTGAAGTAATGTGCAATGAGCCCTATTTGCTTCAAGGAGTCTTGAAAGAGTACGTTTTTTAAAAGAAATATGAGTGAAAAGGCTAAAATTACATGAGAAATGGATGAGATTTAAGATGACAGAGAGCACCATAAAGTGCAAGAAATAAGGCTTTGTGAAATAAATTAGGAAATATGGTGAGATACCTTATTATGTGTTTCCCACTCTCACTTATTTAAGTGAATGTGTAATAAAGCAAAAATACTGGATCAATTTCACATAAGTATGTGGCCTTCTTTGGGGGAGCAGAACAGAAGAATCAAATGGAAAGCTAATGCAATTGGATTAGCAAAAATTCTGTGTTGCGAGCATTGAGTGAAAAGTTTGTTGTATGATTTTAAAAAACCCATGGTGCGGTAAGGAAGCCCTATCACCTGTATAATAGGCAGATATTTATTTGACATAAAAAAGACATGGCTGGAGGGATGCATTGAACTTGGTGACAGTTTCTTCAAGCATAGGTTATGGTGTCATATATTTTGCTGATTATGTAGTAAAGCTTGATATATTTTTTTTTAAAAAGTACCCATTTATTTACTCCTTTATAGAGTTTTAAGGTTCTTAAAATATCCTCTTGTCCTTTCAATTTTTCTTAGTTGCCTGTCGGCATTTGCAACTTAGTAAAATGCAGTGGTTACAGATACTTCAGGTTACAGACTCCGCTAACCTGGAAGTAGTACCTCGGGTTAAGAACTTTACCTCAGGATGAGAACAGAAATCACATGGCAGCGGCGCAGTGGCAGTGGGAAGCCCCATTAGCTAAAGTGGTACCTCAGGTTTGATGCAGAAATTACAGGGAGGTGGGCACATCTTTAAAGTTGTTAAATGTTACAAATATTGTGCCTGAATGTATTCTTTCAACTTGACAGCTCAGGGAAGTTACCTAGCTTTAAAAATAATATAAAATCAACTCCTTTGCCAGTTTCCTCCATTCCAAAGCTATTTTCCTCTTGAAAAAGCACTCCAGGAAGTTCCCAGAGGTGAGAATTGCTGGGCTTATTGTTAGCCAAGGGAAGCCAAATCTCATCACCTGACTTGCCTCAGGCTCCAGACATGCAAAGGAAGTTCTATTGTACTTTTGGGTGGTGGGTACTTAAGACATATTTGTCTATGCTAATCTTATACCTGAGTCTGCCATGTCTGCTTATGCTAATCTTGTACCAAGGACTTGTCTGGACATGTTTGCCAAAGTTAACCTCTCCCCTTTTGCGACATGTCAGTGATGTAGCAATGATGCTGTACGAACTGTATTCTGGGATATGGTGGGAAAGTTTTAAAAGTCTTTGTCACCCCATCCTCAGGGTTCAAAATTCCTCTTTGAACCTATTGCGCAATAAACTTTGGTCTACAGCCACTTGCTCCAGTTGGTTGGAATCCTTCCTTTATTCCGTAGGGACCTGCAGGCTCTGCCCGGCAAGCTGGGTGACTGAGCAGCCTCATACCTAGATTTTTCCGTGACAGGTTAAGAACAGTTTCAGGTTAAGAACGGACCTCCAGAACGAATTAAGCTCTTAACCCAAGGTACCACTCTATAACTAATGTTACTTATCTCTTTTATGCTATCAGCACCACAGTGAGGCAGGTCACCTGTCTTACAGAGGGCTTTTGAACAAAGATAGGCCAAGCAAGAACAAAGTCTTCATGGCCATGTTTATCTGAAGTGAAAAACAAGCACAGAACAAGTGTAGCTATTGACCCATTTCTGAATACAGTTCCAAGTGGTGGTGTTTTACATTTGAAGGCCTAGAAATCTTTGGTGTTGGGTATCTGGAGAAGAAGAAGAAGAGTTTGGATTTGATATCCCGCTTTATCACTACCCGAAGGAGTCTCAAAGAGGCTAACATTCTCCTTTCCCTTCCTCCCCCACAACAAACACTCTGTGAGGTGAGTGGGGCTCAGAGACTTCAAAGAAGTGTGACGAGCCCAAGGTCACCCAGCAGCTGCATGTGGAGGAGCGGAGACGCGAACCCAGTTCACCAGATTACGAGTCCACCGTTCTCAACCACTACACCACACTGGTTCTCAAGTGGAGGAGTTCTTCCTTCTCCTTCAGGGTGGCAAAGGAGGCATTTTTGGTCCTTCAGATGTTGCTGAACTCTTGCCAGTATGGCCAATGGTCAGGGATGATACAGTCATACAATGTCTGCAAGTTCACCACCCTTGTGCTAGGTCAGGCTTCCTCTACCTTGGCCCTCCAGATGTTTTTGGCCTACAACTCCCATGATCCCTAGCTAAGCAGGACCAGTGGTTAGGGATGATGGGATGTCTCAAAACATCTGGAGGGCTGAGGTTGAGGAAGCCTGTGCTAGGTAAACCTGCCTACTCAACCAAGAGCATCAGAGGGACTTCTCCAGCTGCCTCCTCCTTCACAATCAGTCACAGTCAGTTTATTTATATACCACATTGCCCAAATATTGTGCTTAAAGCATTTTATGGAAACTGGTCTGGCTATAATAATGCTATAACCATATTATGTAATGAAAGTCTTACCACAACAGTTAACAATTTAAGAAAAGTTCATTGAATATAGCTTTAAAAAAAGTAGGCATTAAAAGATCATGGCAAAGTTTTCACCTTTTGCATTTGCCATGAATGGAGTAGGGATTCTTTAACATCCAGCCCCACTTATTATGTATAAATATTTGCAGAAAACACCTTCTAAGGTGTACCTGATCTCAGGCAAACCCATCACAAGATAGATGCATCCTGGTTGCTAGGAAGGGAAAATTTTGAAGATTCTAATCACAAGCAAATGAGGCATATATGGTAAAGAAATGCTCACCAAAGAGGAAAGGGAAATCTCTCTAGGATCCCAGGGATTCATAGAATTCACTTGTCAATAACAGCCTTGGCTACAATTGCCAAAAGCAGGAGCAGCCATGCTGTGCCATCTCACAAAAAATTGCTTAGAAGGTTGCCAGCACACTTTGTGTCATAACTTCTGTTCTAGAAGGAGTTAGGTGCTTAGTGGTCACGTTTATTATTTTATTAAAGGTTTGCCTTTAAAAGGTGGGGTAGAAATATATTTTAAAAATGTTCTTGACTGCTACCCACCCTGGAAATAACAATTCTGAACAGTGTAACATGATACTTTCTTGTTGGGGGTTACTGCCCCCAAAGCTTTTCATACAACCTGTCCCCTGCCAAAAATGCAATCTGTATGCTCAAGGAAGCAACAGAACAGAAAACAAAATGAGCAGTTATAATAACATATTTGGAGATCATGCTTGCTTCACTGCCCTCATTTCACTATATTTTCTTTTCCATTCTTTCAAATGAAGGGAGAGCAGAACTGCCTAAGCTCAAGGCTCACTGCAGCGCATCCTCATAATACAAAACCGATTTATTTTTTTTTGAATTTACAGGTGAAACTTCCATTGATTTTGCATGTTTAAATGAGCCAACACAGGTTAATCGCTGCAGGAAAAACTTTCATTTCCTATTATGCCATCTCAAGCATAATACTAATCCAATGGAAACATCGAGGTCCATGATTATGTACTGAATGGTCAAGGAATGAGAGATCAAGGGAAATGCATGTATTACAGAACAAGCTCCTTTCTTGGGTTAAAAAATAATTTTAAATCTAGTTAAAAGGAATTGTTCTTGTTTCTGTGGTTTTGCCATAGTGACTTCCCTTATTGAGTTAAATATTGCTTATCCCACTCTTCAGGAAAGAAAGTCTCCCGGAGCAACTTACAAATATAAATAGGACACTAATATGCCCTACCCTCAGGCTTCGAGTCTAAAAGCTATGATATGACGGGAGAAGGAACAAAACAAGCCCATGCAGCAGTTCTGAGTTAGAGAGTTCTCTTGTGACAACCATAAAGACTAGAGAACAGCAGCTACAGGTATCTGATGGCCTTTCAGCAGAGGTGATGGAAATGCCCTGAAATCTCTCCTCTCTTCCTTTCCATTCTTGTTGCCTAATGAGGGAATGTACTGATGAATTTACTATTCAGGTAGGAGTCTGATGGAGCTTTTTTTAGCAACAGAATGAATGGAAAGACCTTGAGTCTGTAGTTCACTGGAACATTTTACCTTAGTCACAGGTTCAAAACCAGTGTTTTACTTACTAAAATACGTAAGAGCATGGGGGTGTCTACACCAACCTTTCACTCGAGAGAGGGTTTCTTGGGAGATGCTGTGGCTTATCATTCTCTGCCTCTGTCTTCCATCCATTTTTCACATCAAAGCTGCACTACTAAGCATACTTGCCAGGGGGGAAAGTCACACTGAACTCTGGAGGGATTACTCCTGGATAAACATATTTTGGATCAGTTTGGGCAACTAACCAACCAGGATGAGGGAAATTCTCCATGTGAGAGGCTACTGCAGAGTGCAAATAGCTTATTAAATGTCTTAAACCGTTTCTCATTTATTGCATCTGTTATTTACCAATTGGCTTGCAGCTGAGATTGCTGCCAAAAAAAAAAAGAGAGAAAAGAAAAGGTCCAGTAAAGTACTATAAATCCACTGATTATTTTTAGCCCTAGAATGCAAAGCTGGGTTTGAATTCAATATTTCTTACAGCCCATTATGTGTATGCACTTGTTTGTTTTTCAAGTTAGAAATGGGTCAATCAATGCCATGCCTCTATTTGAAATAACATTTGTATAGCAAACACTGTGTATTTTTAAAATTACCTTACTTGTCATGCATACATTCCTATCAAAATGCTCTCTAAAACCCAGCTATTTGGACATGATGTTTTATAAGGCATTTTTCGTCTTAAGGGGTGAATCTCATTTTAGAAAGAATATCCCTTTCACACAGTAAATTCCTGTTCTTCCAGACTTTCCATATCCAGATAGTTGTGCATGCATTTTATAGCTTCATCTATCCAAAATGGTATATACATTAAGTCATCTTATGTTTTGATTAGCATTCCACATCTATGGTGTTGATAGCATGACTCATACAGTATGGTTTACCATAATATAATTTTGTTTGTTTCTTCTTTCTTTCCTGGCATATACTTATCTCTAGATGTGGCTGGCACCTGGATTGGGGAAAATCAAATGCCTAAAAGGAAAAGAAATATTTTCTTGAACTGCACATGGTGAGGAGAGTACAGAGATATATTTTATGGGAACACAGCAGTGATGGACAACCTGTAGGTCTTCAGAGGTTGTCAGACTACAACTCCCATCATTCATGACTGGGGTTGATGGGAGTTGGAGCTCAACATCTGAAAAACCTCAGGTCCCCCATCCTTAGACTATACAATGTCCCTGCCATTCTCTGCTTTATCTCCCTAGTGCCGGGCACATTGCAATGTGCATAGATAGCAAATTGAGATTATCTTGCACATCCCTTGAGGCATCTGAAGGCCAAGCTCTTCTTAGGCCCCATAAAAGCAGAACAAGGATTTCTGTAGAGCTCCATTTCAGTATCAGGGAAGGTCTGACCATGAGCAGCGGCTGCCAGCAGCTGCAACACACGACAGTGGGCAAATGCAGGATATCTTTGGACAACTGCTGGGCATTTTGGATTTGGATACATTCTGGGACATTTCTGGAAAATTTAGACTAGTGCAGTCGCCCATCACACAAGGTAAACACCCACACAAAATCTGAGGGAATAGCCAAGCAAGTTGACCCCATCAGGTGCCAAAAGGTGTTCTGAATTGCTAGATGTTGATATCAGACCTGAATGCACTAATCAGAACCACAGCTGTAGCCCAGTACTGGATGACTTTTGCTGAAGTAGGCAAGTTTTGCTTCATCCATCTAATCCTTTCTGGATTTTAGGAGAATACATTTTACACAATAACTGATTCAACCACACACAGAGAGAACCTAAGACAAGACCACAGGCGCCGAGTTGCGCCCAACATTTGTGAGGGGCTGTGTGTGCATGTGATGACTGTTGCATTAGGAGAGGTCGGCCAGGCTTCCTGCCGGTGCAACATTCACACACCAGGCTGTGTTGGTTGGCCCAGGGCAACATCCTGCCAGGCCTCCTCTGGCCACTCAAGGTTGGAGTGGGGGCTGAGCCCTGCCCCAGCAGATATTGGGGGTTGTAGAGGCCCATAGAGTTGGTGCATCTAGACAAGACTATGGAAGATGGGGAAGATTCCAGCATTCTAACTTTGATCCTCGCATCAGGTTCAGTCTACACCTGCAGATGAGGGAAATAAAATGATGAGGTGCACACAGTGAGTGGGATAATATTCTATAGACTCCCATGTTTAAACCTCCCCAGATATACAGTGGTACTCGGGTTAAGTACTTAATTCGTTCCGGAGGTCCGTACTTAACCTGAAACTGTTCTTAACCTGAAGCACCACTTTAGCTAATGGGGCCTCCTGCTGCCGCTGCACCATCGGAGCACGATTTCTGTTCTCATCCTGAAGCAAAGTTCTTAACCTGAAGCACTATTTCAGGGTTAGCGGAGTCTGTAACCTGAAGCGTGTGTAACCTGAAGCATATGTAACCTGAGGTACCACTGTACAAAATTAGCACAACCCAGCTAAGGGCTATGCTGGAACTTTTCTACCTGACCTGGTATTTTATTTGCAGTGTTTTGTTGTCTTTGTTTCCATGGAGGAACAGTCATTGTTTGAGAGACTGGAGATGTTGCAGCTGCTTTATTTTTCTCCTCAAGAACCATTTTATCACAACTGTCTTCATATTTCCTTCTGCTTTGTCCATTCCTCAAGGCCCATCTGATTTTTACAGCACCCATTTTATTTTTATTGTACTGTAGGACTTCTCCCATTTTTCCCCTTTGGAGTATGATCTAATTTTCTCTCTCACCTAAAAATGACACAGCCTGTGGTAAAATACAAACATTTTCTCAAGGTAACTGGTTGCCAGAATTCAACTGCCTGAAGTAAAGGAGTTCAGTTCCTTTCAGAGGAATCCCTTTCCCCAGTTGTCTGCCTTTATATTTATCTCCGGGCTCCTAAAATAAACAGAGCTCTTTGTCTGCATTGTAGATTATATCAAGATAGCAAACAACGAATGGAGCACCTTGGAAGCAACCTTACAAAAAAAATGCTAGTAAATATACCTCACACTGAAAAAGCATTGATGTCTTCCTGGTTGCCTCTAGAAATCGCAGGAATCCCAGAGATGGCAGCTCCAGCTACTAGAAGATTGTTAAAGCATGACAGAGAGGGTTCTCCCACTCCTTTCCTGCTATCATATTGCACCCATATATATTACATAGGTGATGGGATGTCTGCATGCATATGGAACACTGCGGGAACTGTCGCTGGAGAGAGCCTGACCCTGCACTGAACAGCTTGTCGGCTTCCATCTCATCCGGTCATACCTTTTGGGGGGTTAAGGGAAGCTCTTTTGGGTTACTCCCCCTGCCCCAAGCCCCAACATTGTGGGTGTATTAATCAGTGGCGGAGCAAGCCGATCGGGCACCGGGGCAGTGTGTGTGCCCGGCACCCAGGGGCAGGGCCAGCTGGGACAGGATGCTCCAGGGGGCCTCTGAGGAGTCTGTCTGCCTCCTCCCATTCAGCTGCCCTACAACTGAGGGGGAGGCAGCAGGCGGACTGTTTGGGGCAGCGCGGAGCCTGCAGATGCCCAAGCCGCCATGTCACTCGGGTGCTCTGCAGGCCCCTGGTGAGTGCCTCCCGGCATTTTCTTACCCCCTCAGAGGTGACACCCGGGTCAGACTGCCCCTACCGCACCCCCTTCCTCCGCCCCTGGTATTAACCAGACAAGCTCTAAAGAGTCTGCATGTTTTCTTCATTTTTTTTTAATTAGGCGTAAGATCATTTCCCACCCTTTTAAAGAAACATAAAAATAGAAAAAATAACAGAAGTGCAAAGGAGGCCACATATCCATTCTTTTAGATTTTCAACAACACATGAAGTTGGGAGGAAACACATGTCAGTAGAAACATTAAGAAGTCCATATTTCCCACACTGGTAGCACCAAAGAGGCAAGTTGTATTGGTATAAATAATAAAGTCCTACCACACAGTATAAAAATGTTCTGGATATTCTAAGCCTTTTGAAATTTTCATATTGTGGTTTATCTTTTCTGTGATCATCAGGTTCCATATGTTTTTATACCACAAGGATATTTGCAGGCCCTGCAAAGTCTCCCATTTTTGTGCAAGCAGTACAGTCGTACCTTGGAAGTTGAACAGAATCTGTTCCGGAAGTCCGTTCGACTTCCAAAACATTTGGAAACCAAAACACGGCTTCTGATTGGCTGCAGGAAGCTCCTGCGGCCAATTGGAAGACGTAGAAGCCCCATGGGAGATTTGGGTTCCTAAGAACGTTCGCAAACTCACTTTTGAGTTTACAACATTTGGGAGCCAAAACGTCTAAGTACCAAGGCATTCAGGATCCAAAGTACTACTTCTTTAGATTGCATTCTTTGAGTATGACCATCTCATATATTTAGAAATTAAATCTAGGTGGGTCATTTGTACAGTAGTCTTCAATGTAATAGATACCTCCTGATGCTCATTAGACAAAAACCGTTTTGTCAGTGGACACTGCCTCCATAACTGGGTGTGTGTGTGTGTGTGTGTGTGTGTGTGGAAATCCTCTCTCTAAATCCCTGCCAGCAAAGTGGTGTCATTCTTGAAGTCACAGAGGACAACTGTATTGGTGGACAGTGACACCTATTTGCAAGCTTCAATGAGCATTCCTGGATGTATGGGGGAGAGAGAGAGATGTACGGCTTAGAAGACAATATATTGTTCCATTGTTCCATTTACCATTTGGTATGCTAACCCCCATCTCCTGACACTTAAGTTAGTCTAAGCTTGTGTGAGGAATCTCGGTGCTTCCATCAGTATTTTATGGAATGGACTGAGCTTATTTTGTGTGAATATGTCTTTCATAATTTCCATCTTGCCCTGTAGGCTGAACTTTCCTTTCCAAAGCTTGCCATATTGGAGAGATCTTCACATCATGATATTTGCAGGCCATCCACATCAGTTAAATCCAATGGAAACGACAGACAAGACTTTTCTACAGCTTTAGTTCTTAGACAAACAAGCCCCAATTGTCTAGTAGAGACAATCAAAGAATAAAAATAGAAAGCATTTTATTGGAAACCTGCAGCAAAGACATCAATTTGTTTGATCTAAGTTGTCAGCTATGTTGCTTTTGAGTCAATCTTTTAGCTTCTTTTGTATAGCTGAGTTGCAAAAGATACCGAACATTCTCAGACTAAGGTAAATAACACTGAAGCATATACTTTATTTCTTTTCAAGTGAAATAAGTGTTCTGTGTCCATGTGTGCCTTTAATGAAAAATGTAATTAAACGTGTCAATTTAATGGAAGGGGAAAAAACTTGTGGCAATTTTCTATAGTAATTCTGTATACACGCAACAGATACAGAATGGCTTCATATAATGAATACTCATACTATTGGGGCAGAAGTGAAAGTACATTCCTGGGATCTGTGACTATATGGTACCAGAATTTTTACTTTGTCATTTTGCTGCCTGAACCAGAGTAGCAAGTGACATTTTCCCCACCCACATACACCTAGTTTAAGTGGCAGGCAAGTTTAAGTGGCAGTGTGGAAATTATAAAAGATATATTCACACAAAAGAAATACAATCCATTCTACTGAGCATGCATGGAAGTGCAGAGATTTTCTGCATTAGCATCGCCTAACCCATTCACTTCAGGGACTGTTCATTGTAAAATGCTATTTTGGCACATGAGGCAGAAAATCCCACACATGCCTCTTGCCCTCCCTCACAGTTAAAAAGCAGCAACAATAATGAACCATATGATATCCTTTCTTGACACCTCAAATTTGTTTGTGCCTATGACAACTGCACTACCAAAGCAGTTCCTTCAACAGTGAATGTCATCTTTAACCACATAATAATTACAGTAAGTCCAGTATCTACATAAGGTTCATGCTCGTATGTTTCAATCTCCGATCACCTGCAAGAATTAGATTCAGTTCATTGATGAGAACTCAGATACTCTATGCCAGATTCAGTTCAGGGCATCCTGCTGTTGATTTTCAATTTCTCTTTTATTGGCCTTAATCCTATAGTATAATCAATCCTTTCAGTAGCCTAATTCACACCAGCTGTGCATCTGTGTCTTGAATTGTAGATTGTAGCAATAACTCCCCACTCACCCACTAAGAAGAGTATTCCTATCGTGAAGAATCTCCACTTGCAGACTGAAGTTCATACAGTTCAGACATATAGCAAGCTGATTTAGGAACTGAGAAACTCCATTTTGGTTCCTCTCATTTCTCATTTTTTTCCAATCTTACATTTAGTTCTCTACATCAGGTTGAAAATTAAGTGATAAAAAGTTCACATGGAACTCCATCAGCATTTTAGTGCAAATATCACCAAGTGCACACAATTCTATTTTGCATAGGTTGTTTTTTTTTTGCAAAGCATTTTCCCTTAACATAGCTTATTTTTGTGTGCTGTTTTCCCTAATATATGCAAACATATGTACAATTTCCCCTAGATATATGCATTTTTGTACCCATTACCTGACTGGAGAACTGCATTGCAAAATTGAGACTTTAAAAAAATCCTAAATCATGCCCTAAATTGTTCAAAACTTCAGTTTCTTGAGCTGATGAAAGAATTAGGAGATTTTCAGATAACTATCAAATTTTTTTAAGGTAGCATTTTTATAGTAAATAATACAAATGTATTAAATTTAAAGAGTAAAGTCATTCATTGCTTTGAAGACCTAACCTCCATGGAGCATAATTAATATGGTGTTTCCAAATGTTATACTAAGCAGTTGAATCTCTGACTGAGCTGACAGATGGTTAAAATCACATATATTAGTGAACCACCATAATGACTATGCATCTGGGGAGGCTAATTATACCATTAAAAGTGTGAAATGGATTAAGCACAATTAATTTTCTCAAGAAAAGGGGGTGTTTTCTATTTTTAAAGTTGGTGAGGGAGTGTTGCTCGGAGAATCTTCATTCATTAAGAATGGGAAACTGCAAGCACATCTTCTGACACTAAGCCAGGGAACATTATGAAATCTGGAATATGTTGAGTTCATTGAGACAATAAATAGATGAATAATTTGGCCCAAGTAAAACTTGCATTTAGCTTTTGTAGTTTTGCTGTGATTGGGGATGCCTAACCTTGTTTGCTTCAGACTACATTCTATTAAAAGCAATGTCAATTGAGGCTTCAAATAGCCATAGAATTGTAGAGCTGGAAGAGACCTGAGGGTCTTGTAGTCGAACTGCAGGCGATGAAGGGATCTCACCTGAAATCCCCCATGGCAGATGGCCATCCAACCTCTGCTTAAACATCTCCAAGGAAGAAGAGTCCACCATTGTGGTGTTTGCTCTCCTAGGTGACATCATGCTGGGTTATAAGGAAAGGGTTAAATGAGTGTGATGTGATTGGCCAGAGAGAAACTGATAGGAGGAGTTAGAGTGAGAGTTGGAGTTGTGTGGAAGTCATTTGAGAGTTGAGAGTTGGAAAAGGAAGAGGGAGGATAGGTCTGTGGGTTGGTCGAGTTGTGTTGTGAGAGAGTGAGAGGAACTGTTAGGTGGAGTCAGATAGATAGTTGGGATAATCAGTTTGAAGTTGTTAGGTCAGTATAGAAACTAAGATTAAGAAACTGACAAGGAAAATTAACTGACACTTAAACTCGTATGTGCTTATAAAAATAAACTTGATTATTTGTTAATGTTAACAACCGTCTGGACTCCGTGTGTACCCGTGGGAAATGGGTTGGTGGCAGCAAAGAGGCAATCACAGTGGTGGCACAGGGATCAATAGACCATCAAACGTCCAGGGACCCTGTGTGATCGCCACAATTTTTTGAGGGAGTCAGTTCAAATGTCAAACAGCTCTTACCATCAGGAAATTATTCCTGTCTTGGAAATCTCCTTTTTTGTAACTTGAATCCATTGGTATGAGCACTACCCACCAGAGCAGGAGAAAACAACCTTACTCCATCCTCTGTGTGACAGCCCTTTAGATTTTTGAAGATGGCTATCATGTCTTCTCTCAGTCTCCTCTTATGCAGGCTAAACATACCTGCATCCATCATCCCTCATAAGGTTTGGTTTCAAGACCCTTGATCATCTTGGTTGCTCTCCTCTGCACACGTTCAATCTTGTCAATATCCTTCTTAAATTGTTGTGCCTAGAACTGGACACAGTATACCAGCTGTGGTCTGACCAATGCAGAATAGAACAGTAATACTATTTCCCTTGACCAGGACACTACACTTCTGTTGATGCAACCTAGAATAGAATTAGCTTTTTTCTTGCTGCTGCATCACACTATTAACCCATGCTAAGCTTGTTGTCTCCTAAGACCCCTAGATCCCTTTTATATCCTCTACTGGCATACCAAGTGTACCCATCTGATATTCGTGCAGCAGTTTATTCCTGCCTAACTGTAGAACTGTACATTTGTCCCTGCTGATGGCTTTTGTTTTTTGTTTTGTTTTTGCTGCGCAATCCAAACCCTGGCTACTGCCTGGCCAGGATTAATGCAGAGGTGAAGCCAGCTTTTCATGCCATTCTGCAGCAGAAGGTAGGGCAAGCTACTGTATAACCCAAACCTCATTTACCTAGAATAAGCACCACTGAATTCAACAGGACTAACTTCTGAATGGATATGATTAGGATTTCACTGTTATTCACTCTGCTGACTATAAAGTTTATAATGCACATTCACATGAAGGAGTCAGATGATACATTCACTACAAGCACCTACTGTGATCTTAGAAAGGTTAATAGGCCACAATCCTTCTGCTGGGAGTGAATGTACAGTGTATTTTTTCCATGTATGTTTTCATATCAATGCTAAGTTCGTATTCTTTTAAAAAGCAACGCAATATGAATTGTGTAAATGCAGTGTTTTTACTGCCCTTTAATATGTTATAGTTGTGCTGTATTTTACTGGATACTTCATAACTATGCCGGCAATCCTATACCAGTTGTACATCATAAAAAGCGTGCAGTTCTTTGGGTCGGCATTGTCAATAATGCATGGATGTGTGCCAGCAGAGAATATTGGCAAAAATAAAAGGGCAGGCATTCCGAAATATTTATTCTGCCATGTGTCCACGATAAAATCACAGTATGAAAAGCCATGATTAACCATGGCTCTAGTGTGCCTTTCTATTGCAGAGAAAATGGCCTCTATAACCATATCAACTGCATAGGCAGATAGGTGATCAGGAAACTACTACCATTTCCCAAATTATTTCACGAGATAGATTCTGCAAGTAAACCAAATCCAGCACTGTCCACAGCAAACTACTGCTATAGATTAAGGCAAAGAAAAATTTTTATTCCAGATATTCTCTGGTGCTCATGCATACAGAAGTTGTCTGTTGTTAATCCCTATTGTAAATCTCTTACATGCATTTATGAGAAGGTTCCTTGCATCTAATGTCACATATAGAAGAGAGGCCACATGAAGGCATAGCTTTGGAGATAGGAAAGAAACAAGAAATGAAAAGAAAGCAATTCACATACTGCTATGTACCTGAATTTCCACATCTTTTAAAAATGATATGTTTTGCATTTTAACTGATCATCTTAACAATTAATAAGTAAAATAAGTAAAGTATGGGGAAGTGGTATGCCATAAGGGTAACAACCCCAAATGTAAGCAATGTGTTAATGATAAAAGGCACAAAGATAAATATTATTTTTGCCTGACTGGTTGTGCTTGGTTTTTATGCTCATCAAGCGGGCAACATCAAAGGCCCTTTCTTGTCACACTCTAAAGTAGCTAGAAGGGGAAAATGCAGGGAGGGAGGGGGAGATATTAAAATAATAATAATTTAAATACTCAAACTTCTATTCACAAGACTGGTGCATTCCTTATGTCCTTTTCTTTCTTAATTTCAAAAAAATGTATTTATATGTTTGTTTGTTTCAAAATCTATAATAAAACCTTTAGATTAATAAGAGTTTTCAAAAAAGATAGAAAGAATCTGAAAATATAATTTAAAACATGAACATTAATAAAAATTGTAACAAAAAATAGATCAGAATTTTTTCATCATCAGAGATGGCAGACCAGAATGCAACTTTTTGGCATAGATCCCTCCATCTAAAAAAAAAAAAAAAAAAGGATATTGTATACATGGACCAAAATGATCGAGGGGTTCAATTTGGAATGGGAGAAATCACTGTTATAAAATTACTAGCAGGGATTCTCAGCACTGCCTGGGAATCCATGGGAGGGGGAGGGGTAAATGGATAGTGTAATTTATGAGTTTGAACCCATCATATAAAGAAAAGGATGAAATCACACCAAAGTTGCATTTAAGTCCTCCATCTTGCTTTGAAATGGTGACCTGCATACAAACCCTCATGCTAAATTTGGCAACAATATCTCAAGAGCCAGCCAAAACTATGGAGAACAGATGGACAGATAGACAGATAGACAAACTCCTTTCAATAATAATAATAATAATAATAATAATTTATTATTTATACTTCACCCATAAATATAGTAGAGGAATAAATTGTATGTAGAAAGTCATTATGACACTGGTCAAAATGAAATTGGTCAGGTGTAGATTCAAAATAGCAAAATAAAGAACTCAATACAACATCTATGTAATGTGTGGAATTTGTTGCCATAAAGTGAAAAAAAATGGGTATTAGTTTCATTTTATTTAAAAGAGGAATAGACAAATTCATGGCACACATGTCTAACAATGGCTATCAGTCATGATGGCTATATGGAATGGCGAAAGTAAAAAACAGAATGCCACAGAATACCATTAATCAGCGGAAGGCTACTTGATCGACTTGACCGTTGTAGAAAACAAAGTGCTGGACCAGATGAAAATCTGGTCTAATCCAGAGTTGGGAAACCTTTGGCCCTTCAGGTGTTGTTCGAGTCCAACTCCCATCACCCTCAGCCATCATGGCCAATGATCAGAGATTATAGGAGTTGTAGTTCAGCTACTTCAGGTGGGATTACATTCTAATCCAACAGGGATTTCTTGTGTTCTTATGTATACAGAACTATAATAAAAATGAATGCATGCGTCCCTAGGTTAAAAGCTGGTGCACCAGCTGTGCTGCATTAATTTGACCTCACAGCAGTATTTAAAATTCCATCTCCAGCCCTAATTGATTTGATAAGGCTGAGCAAGATTATAAATAAACTGAGTCTGGCTTGTGCACAGCTGACAAATAGCCTTTTGGTTTTTAAAGCAGAGAGGAGTGAGGAAAGTGTCTCAGCAAAAGTCTCAGGTGCATTTCTTCCACATCTTAATGGTGTCACTGCTTGACAGCTTTTGTTGCAAAGCATCTGGAGTGATAAACTGGCATCTCTTTTGAAGGTGTAAAACCGTTTTTGTCTCTGTTATACAGCAGATTTCGCTTTATTGAAATGCGAAGCACAAATGGTTGAAAGGGATTTTAGTGTTTGCATGTACATTTCAGAGACATGGGATTTTTGAAAGAATTTATCCCAGCTGCATTTGATCAGAGATACCAATTTCAATAGAGCGGAGAGGCAAAATAGGAGACTGGACTTGAAGGCCAATCTTAAACAGACAGCAATGTCAATGGAAAGTAGTGGGATTTTCTCAGAAATAAATACTTGAAACTAAAGGTAAAATGTGAACTCTCACAAATTTAGACTGAATATTTGACCATTTCCCCACCATGTCATGACCTATGAGAATCTACTCACAGTGCAGATCTTATGAGTAATTCAAAATGCACTAAACTATGTTTCTGTCACCTTTCCATTTTTTGTACTTTGTATTGAGTTTTTGAAATCCACATGGCTCTTGTTTGTGAGTTGATAGCCTAAAAGTAGGGCTGTGTGTCCTCTGGGTTAAAACAATAAAGAAATCAGCAGATCAAGAGAAGCTGGATTCTGCAACTTGGATCAATAACACTTTTCCACATTTTGATACAATCTATTCTGTAATATTACTTCATTGGCATAATTTTTGTTGCTTCTGCCAGCCTTGAGTCCCATGTGCACTGTTACTTCAAGGTAGTATCAGACCACTTTAAACCATCATGTCTTCCCTCACTGAATTCTGGGAAGTGTAGTTTGTTAAATGTGCTGAGAGTTGTTCAGAGACTCCTATTTTCCTCATAGAACTAGAGTTCCCTGGGAAGAGGAGTTGGCTGTTAAACTACTGTAAGTACTGTAGCTCTTTGAGAGGAATAGAGGTCTCCTGATACCTCTCAGCACCATACTAAATGTATGTGTTGGGGGCTCACCTTACAACACATGTGCATAAATCAGAGGGAATGGTAACCTATTTCCAAGTACCCTGGTGCCATAATCTGCCTTAGAAGGGCGACTATATGTCTCTCCATTTCTGCAGGCAGATGCTCCTCAGGCTTTGTGAAGCAACCCAGTTACACTAAACTACACTACCAGTGAAATCATTGTGTCTTTTCTCCCACTCAGTTCAACCAAGAGGATGAGGTTCTCATCTAGAGGCTTATTTCCAATTATACATTATTAGAGCCCTTGGTGGGCAGACTTCAAACTTGCAGGATTTACTTTGCATTTTACTGGACTGCTAAGATCCTCCTTCTGAGGCCTGGTGCAAAAGAGTCAAGAAATAATAAAAAATAGATAAATAATAATAAAAATAGTAGTAGTGGTAGTACTACAACAACTGAACCATACCCTCCAAGTGTCGCTATTTTCCAGGGACAGTCCTGGATTTACAGAAGCTGTCCCAGATTCTGATTTGATCCTGGAAAGTCCTGCTTTTCCTTAGAATGTCACTATTTTCATTGGAGCAATGTTGGAGGGTATGGATTTATGTGACCCCTGAGCCAAGGAGATAAGTAACTACAGGTGAAACTCAGAAAATTAGAATATTGTGGAAGAGTTCATTTATTTCAGTAATGCAACTTAAAAGGTGAAACTAATATATGAGATAGACTCATGACATGCAAAGCGAGATATGTCAAGCCTTTATTTGTTATAATCGTGATGTTTATGGCGTACAGCTGATGAAAACCCCAAATTAACAATCTCAGAAAATTAGAATATTAAATGAAATCAGCAAAACAAGGACTGCAAATAGAGCAATATTGGACCTCTGAGAAGTAGAAGCATGCACATGTACTCAGTACTTGGTTTGGGGCCCTTTTGCATCAATTACTGCCTCAATGTGGTGTGGCATGGATGCTAGCAGCTTGTGGCACTGCTGAGGTGTTATGGAAGACCAGGAAGCTTCAATAGCAGCCTTCAGCTCTTCTACATTGCTCGGTCTCATGTCTCTCATCTTTCTCTTGTTAATGCCCCATAGATTCTCTATGGGGTTCAGGTCAGGTGGGTTTGCTGGCCAATCAAGCACAGTAATCCCATGGGCATTGAACCAGGTTTTGGTACTTTTGGCACTGTGGGCAGGTGACAAAGTCCTGCTGGAAAATGAAATCAGCATCCCCATCTGCGGAAGGAAGCATAAAGTGCTCCAAAATCCCTTGGTAGACGGCTACGTTGACCCTGGAAATAATGAAGCACAGTGGACCAACACCAGCTGATGACATGGCTCCCCAAATCTCTTTTCTGATGAGAGCAGCTTTTGCATCTCACTTGGAAACGAAGGACCCAGAGTCTGGATGAAGAATGGGGAGGCACACAATGCCAGATGCTTGAAGTCCAATGTGAAGTTTCCACAGTCTGTGTTGATTTGTGTGTGTGTGTGTGTGTGTGTGTGTGTGTGTAATGTTGTTGCACCCAGACCCACGTAAATGATGAGACAGACATCTTGGTTTGGAATTTAAAATGGGTAACAATTTTTATTCAGTATAATTGAAGTTCTGCTGAGGGAAATGCTTAATTACTTATTGATGAACAGTGCGGGCTCTTATAAGTCTGAGAGCTGTAAAAATTAAACCAACTCTGCAGGTTTTTGACTGAGCTTGAGACCCCACAGTAGTTATTTACCTATTCCTGGCCTTTCGTTGCTGGCAAGCTACTTGTGCCTAGGGAATTCTGCCCAGCTCACTATCTGTTCCGGCATTGAGGCATTGAATCTGTGAGCTGGGCAGTCCTCAAGGAGGGCCCTTGTCCCTACCATTTCTACTTGAGGCATTGATGGGTAAGTCTGAAGTTGCTCCCCTCCCCCTTCAGCTTCTAGATGATGCCTCAAGGTGCTCACCAGTTTCCAGTGTAACCCCTTTCCTACTAACCCCACAATGACTCTGTGAAAGCAACTGATAAAACCTATTTAAAGAACCATCCTGACCCCAATTCAGTGTGATGCAGGCAAAACCAACCAGCCACTCAGAGCTGTATAAGGCCAAACTGGACACTGAAAGGTGGGGGATCCTACTGGGGCCCTATAAAAAAAGATGAGGCACTATAAAGAAGAGGGGGGTAGGCACCATCATGACCTGACTGTGCAGTTGGCAGGGAGGAGCCAGAGACAGGTCAGCAAGCTAACTATGTACACCTCCCCAGACAAACTATACATCTGCACTTAGCCCCATGGGACATGCCCCATTGGCAATTGGCCAGGGGCAGAAAGTGCTCCCCACCCCACGCATTTCATTTTTCATTTCACTTTCAATTTCTATACCGCCTTTCTATACCACTATACGCAAGGCAGGTTATAGCAGCAAAATATGGTAACAAAGAACACACACCTTATAATAATCTGATCCAATACAAAAAGCCATAATAAAACATAACTTTATAATATACAATCGTACCTCAACTCCTGAATGCCTTGGGAGTCGAACATTCTGGCTCCCGAATGATCAAAAACCAGAAGTGAGTGTTTTCTGGTTCTTGAACATTCTTTTGGAAGCTGAACATCCAACGGGGCTCCTGAGGCTCCCGATTGGCCCCAGAAGCTTCCTATAGCCAATCAGAAGCCGTGCTTTGGAAATCGAATGTTTCGGAAGTCTAAGATTTCCGGAATGGATTCTGTTCGACTTCCGAGGTATGATTGTAGAAATATTCTGAGGACTGGGGAAAATGGTCAGAGTTGTTGCCATTGCAAAGCATTTAGGAGTCAGAAATCCATACCAATCTACTTCAAATCACCCAAAGAACTATTCAGTAGATCCTGTTCTACTTTCTGCCCACCCTCACCGTACCAACATCCCATACAGGAAATGTGCAGTTAACATAGTTTCCCCCCAGATCCTTACTGGCCTAGTTTTCATTCAGGTGATGAATTTGTTTCTGCAATAGAACTTCAGACTAGAGGTAAGGGTACACATAGGTGAAAGCTCCCTACCCCCCACAAAAAAACCATAAAATGTAGGAATCAGGGTGAACTAGTTTTCTATCAGGAGTGCATTATTTTTAGATGGAGAACTATTCCATTAAGCAAACCTTCAGCAGTAGTCTGAAGTGGTATATTCCGTACATAGGCTTATCACTCAGTGAAGCCACTGTAAAATTTCTTTCTGGCTCTTTTCATGCACATAGAAAATAATCTCACTCTTAACGGCATTTGTAGGTTCTAATTAGTTGGTGTTCAAAATACTCAGCTGGTGAGTGAAGGATCAAAGTCAAAACCCCTGCCAGCCTACTGAGGATGTTTCGACACATCAGAAAGGGAACACTTTGACCACATGCCAGGAGAGTCGCTTTCATTATTCATTTCAACCTGCATTGATCTTAATAGAAAATTGTTGTTTACAAAACACTTTTTTTCCACTGCACAAAGGGCTATGACACAATCTGTCATACTTCCCATGTCCATCCTGTGTGATAAAGTATTATATCACTTTCTTTTTCTGTTTAAGGCGTGGGCTGGATATATCATGGTTACAAGCCATAATTCATTTATATTTTCCCCCAGAAACAGGGAATCAACATTGCTTCTTTATCTCAGAATCCTAGGCATGCAGTCTGACACTTGTACCAGGCTGAGACTTATTCAGCCTGCAGTCTCCATCTTGGAATGGAATCTATAAGCTAACACAATGACTACAACATCCAGACTAAGCTTTGTACTTTGGTGTTTGTTTGTTTGCTTGCTTGCTTGCTTGCTTGCTTGCTTGTGTAATGCCTTGCCTGATTAAGGTTCTGGAGAACTTGGAAGCTTACCACTATTTTGTGATCTTTGGTCAAAATAAAAGCATCACTCAACTGTGAATTTTGAAGGTTTTTATTTCCTTATACACTGGATCAATACCAACTATTCCTTTTTATACAATTAGCAAAAGAAGGCTTCCTGTCTTTCTAAAGGAACTCTGTTTTCAATGTTGTTGTTGTTGATTAGCAAAATGACAGTTAAGGCAAGGAGGGTTAATCTGGCCACATGACCCCTGGATGGTTAAGTCCAGTCAAAGGCGACTATAGGGTTGCAGCGCTCATCTTGCTTTCAGGCCAAGGGAGCCAGCATTTGTCCACAGACAGCTTTCTGGGTCATGTGGCCAGCATGACTAAGCCTCTACTGGTGCATGGAGGACAGTGACGAGTGCCAGAGTGCACAGAAACACCGTTTACTTTCCTGCCACAGCGGTACCTATTTATCTACTCAGACTGGCATGCTTTTGAACTGCTAGGTTGCCAGGAGCTGGGACAGAGCAACAGGAGCTCACCCCGTCATGGGGATTCAAACCGCTGACCTTCTGATCAGCAAGCCCAAGAGACTCAGTGGTTTAGACTACAGCTCCACCTGCGTCCCTATCTTTTACCTTTTGAATGATTGCAGAAACTGCAGAGAGATGCATCTCTCTATTTTTGCAGACATAATATAATGCCACTGCCACCCCAAGCTCTTCTGTCACTGGTGCCTGAACCTCTGAATACCAGTTACTGGCAATCACAAGTGGGATGGATGCTGTTACGCTCATGTCCTGCTTGTGGGCTTTCCACTAGCATTTGGTTAGGCAGGATGATTTACCCTTCTTCTTAGTTCTTAGGACTCCTACAATGGAGGTTTCAGCAGGATAAATAATCATGGACTCTGCTGCATATGTTCACCTGAGCAGAACATCTAAAGACACTGGAAGAGAACAATGATTTGTATCCATTTTCTACCAAGTCTATTGACCATTTATGTGTAAGCCTTTTGATGTCCTAATTTAGGCCGTGGTGATGTAATGTTCTAGTTGATTCACCACATGCACAGATTCATATTTATGGAGATGCAACCCATTTAGGTGTACATGGGCTTGCTGGCAATCTGTCTCTGAGCCACAACACAGATGACAGCTTCATTGTTGTTGTTGTTTAGTCGTTTAGTCGTGTCCGACTCTTCGTGACCCCATGGACCAGAGCACGCCAGGCACCTCTGTCCTCCACTACCTCCCGCAGTTTGGTCAGACTCATGTTTGTGGCTTCGAGAACACTATCCAACCATCTCATCCTCTGTCGCCCCCTTCTCCTTGTGCCCTCCATCTTTCCCAGCATCAGTGTCTTCTCCAGGGAGTCTTCTCTTCTCATGAGGTGGCCAAAGTACTGGAGCCTCAGCTTCACGATCTGTCCTTCCAGTGAGCACTCAGGGCTGATTTCATTAAGAATGGATGCGTTTGATCTTCTTGCAGTCCATGGGACTCTCAAGAGTCTTCTCCAGCACCATAATTCAAAAGCATCAATTCTTCGGCGATCAGCCTTCTTTATGGTCCAGCTCTCACTTCCATACATCACTACTGGGAAAACCATGGCTTTAACTATACGGACCTTTGTTGGCAAGGTGACGTCTCTACTTCTCAAGATGCTGTCTAGGCCTGTCATTGCCCTTCTCCCAAGAAGCAGGCGTCTTTTAATTTCGTGGCTGCTGTCACCATCTGCAGTGATCATGGAGCCCAAGAATGTAAAATCTCTCACTGCCTCCATTTCTTCCCCTTCTATTTGCCAGGAGGTGATGGGACCAGTGGCCATGATCTTCGTTTTTTTGATGTTGAGCCTCAGACCATATTTTGCGCTCTCCTCTTTCACCCTCATTAAAAGGTTCTTTAATTCCTCCTCACTTTCTGCCATCAAGGTTGTGTCATCTGCATATCTGAGGTTGTTAATATTTCTTCTGGCAATCTTAATTCCAGCTTGGGATTCATCCAGCCCAGCCTTTCGCATGATGTATTCTGCGTATAAATTAAATAAGCAGGGAGACAAAATACAGCCTTGTCGTACGCCTTTCCCAATTTTGAACCAATCAGTTTCAGTTGTTCCATATCCAGTTCTAACTGTAGCTTCTTGTCCCACATAGAGATTTCTCAGGAGACAGATGAGGTGATCAGGCACTCCCATTTCTTTAAGAACTTGCCATAGTTTGCTGTGGTCGACACAGTCAAAGGCTTTTGCATAGTCAATGAAGCAGAAGTAGATGTCTTTCTGGAACTGTCTAGCTTTCTCCATAATCCAGCGCATGTTTGCAATTTGGTCTCTGGTTCCTCTGCCTCTTCTAAATCCAGCTTGCACTTCTGGGAGTTCTCGATCCACATACTGTTTGAGCCTTCCTTGTAGAATTTTAAGCATAACCTTGCTAGCATGTGAAATGAGTGCAATTGTGCGGTAGTTGGAGCATTCTTTGGCACTGCCCTTCTTTGGGATTGGGATGTAGACTGATCTTCTCCAATCTTCTGGCCACTGCTGAGTTTTCCAAATTTGCTGGCATATTGAGTGTAGCACCTTAACAGCATCATCTTTTAAAATTTTAAATAGTTCAGCTGGAATACCATCACTTCCACTGGCCTTGTTATTTGCAGTGCTTTCTAAGGCCCATTTGACTTCACTTTCCAGGATGTCTGGCTCAAGGTCAGCAACCACACTACCTGGGGTGTACGAGACATCCATATCTTTCTGGTATAATTCCTCTGTGTATTCTTGCCACCTCTTCTTGATGTCTTCTGCTTCTGTTAGGTCCTTACCACTTTTGTCCTTTATTATGGTAATCTTTGTACGAAATGTTCCTTTTATATCTCCAATTTTCTTGAACAGATCTCTGGTTCTTCCTATTCTGTTGTTTTCCTCTATTTGTTTGCATTGCTCGTTTAAGAAGGCCTTCTTGTCTCTCCTTGCTATTCTTTGGAAATCTGCATTCAATTTCCTGTATCTTTCACTATCTCCCTCGCATTTTGCTTGCCTTCTCTCCTCCGCTATTTGTAAGGCCTCGTTGGACAGCCACTTTGCTTTCTTGCATTTTCTTTTCATTGGGATGGTTTTCGTTGCTGCCTCCTGTACAATGTTACGAGCCTCCATCCATAGTTCTTCAGGCACTCTGTCCACCAAATCTAAATCCTTAAACCTGTTCGTCACTTCCACTGTGTATTCATAAGGGATTTGACTTAGATTGTATCTTACCGGCCCAGTGGTTTTTCCTACTTTCTTCAGTTTAAGCTTGAATTTTGCTATAAGAAGCTGATGATCTGAGCCACAGTCAGCTCCAGGTCTTGTTTTTGCTGACTGTATAGAGCTTCTCCATCTTTGGCTGCAGAGAATATAATCAATCTGATTTTGATACTGCCCATCTGGTGATGTCCATGTGTAGAGTCGTCTCTTGTGTTGTTGGAAAAGCGTGTTTGTGATGACCAGCTTGTTCTCTTGACAGAACTCTATTAGCCTTTGCCCTGCTTCGTTTTGATCTCCAAGGCCAAACTTGCCAGTTGTTCCTTTTATCTCTTGATTCCCTACTTTAGCATTCCAATCCCCTATAATGAGAAGAACATCCTTCTTTGGTGTCACTTCTATAAGGTCTTGTAAGTCTTCATAGAATTGGTCTATTTCAGTTTCTTCAGCACCAGTGGTTGGTGCATAAACTTGGATTACTGTGATGTTAAAAGGTCTGCCTTGGATTCGTATCGAGATCATTCTATCATTTTTGAGATTGCATCCCAGTACAGCTTTCGCCACTCTTTTGTTGACTATGAGGGCCACTCCATTTCTTTTACGGGTTTCTTGCCCACAGTAGTAGATGTGATGGTCATCCGAACTGAATTCGCCCATTCCCGTCCATTTTAGTTCACTGATGCCCAGGATGTCAATATTTATTCTTGCCATCTCATTTTTGACCACCTCCAACTTACCCAGGTTCATGGTTCTTACATTCCAGGTTCCTATGCAATATTTTTCTTTACAGCATTGGACTTTCCTTTCGCTTCCAGGCATATCCGCAACTGAGCGTCCTTTCGGCTTTGGCCCAGCCGCTTCATCAGCTCTGGATCTACTTGTACTTGCCCTCCGCTCTTCCCCAGTAGCATGTTGGACGCCTTCCGACCTGAGGGGCTCATCTTCCAGCGTCATAACTTTTATATGCCTGTTGTCTTTGTCCATGGAGTTTTCTTGGCAAGGATACTGGAGTGGCTTGCCGGTTCCTCCTCCAGGTGGATCACGTTTGGTCAAAACTCTCCACTATGACCTGTTCATCTTGTGTGCCCTGCTCGGCGTATTCATAGCTTCTCTGAGTTCTTCAAGCCCCTTCGCCATGGCAAGGCAGTGATCCATGAAGGGGGACAGCTTCATTACATGTATGTAATCCTACACACATTTACAATGGGGCAAATCCCAGTGAATTCAGTGTGTACAGAATTGAAGCCAAGATGTTTATCAGCAGAAAAAATAATAATCATTCTCTGGAGTACTTTATCTGTGGTTTTAGTCAAGTTCACAGGCACTCTTTGCAAACATTATTAGCTTTTGCAAGTGTGAGGGGGTGGCATTGAAGAGACTGGCTTTCTCTCCCTGACTTACACAATTTCATTGTAAAGAAAGGAGGCTACTGCTGTGATGCTTCTTACATTCCTTGCACATGCTAATAATGTGAAAATGATGAGGGTCATTTTTTAATAGCTCTGTGAATAAGAGGTTTGTGTTGTGTGACTTCTATATATAAGTATCACTTTTCTAGAAATGAAATTTCCCCATGAGACACGACGTGTTTCTGATGTGCGATGTAGCTCTGTTTCAGACCCACAAAATAAATTATAAATGCTCTTATTTGTATTACAGTATAAAGCGCATGGTTCATTGTCTTGCTCTAAATTAATTATGCTGGCATACTTAGCTGTTTTCACTTTAATCTTTGGTGCTATGAGACATCACATTCTTACTTATCTTGACACTTTGTTGTCTTCCAAAGTAAAAGAATTTCTGGGGGAGTCTTTTCAAAATCTATTTCTGATCTTCACTGATTCCTGTTTGTTTTTCTTGGATGTTTCCAGCATAACAAACAAATCATGCTAGTCAGCCCTAGGGCTGCATTCAGACATGAGGTTTATTGAAAGTCCTACTAGTTATAAAGCTGGTGTTTCTGTTCTGATTTATAACATTTCTGTTACACTGCGGTACCTGTTGTGGCATCCACTCACCCACTTCTACCTTCTTCCGGAAAGACAATTCTATGGGATAGGTAAAGGTAAAGGGACCCCTGACCTTTAGGTCCAGTCGTGAGGGTTGCGGCGCTCATCTCGTTTTATTGGCCGAGGGAGCAGGCGTACAGCTTCCGGGTCATGTGGCCAGCATGACAAAGCGTACAGCTTCCGGGTCATGTGGCCAGCATGACAAACCAGAGCAGCGCACCGAAACACCGTTTAGCTTCCCCTGGAGCGGTCCCTATTTATCTACTTGCACTTTGATGTGCTTTTGAACTGCTAGGTTGGCAGGAGCAGGGACCGAGCAATGGGAGCTCACCCTGTCACAGGGATTCGAACCGCCAACCTTCTGATCAGCAAGTCCTAGACTCTGTGGTTTAACCCACAGCGCCACCCACGCCCCAATTCTATGGGATACAACTAGGTTAATCCATCCCAGTATAAATGGCTACTAGAGATTAATCGATCAACCTCATTCTGCCCCCAAGGCATTTTCATGTATTCACAAAGCCTGTTCCATGTAATTTCATTTGTGTGAATATTTGGGGGGGGGTGGGAGGGGGGTCCAATGTTTTTTAACCCAAAATACTTACTAAAAGGTCTGAGGTATGCTACTTCCTACCTACCTTAGTACCTACCTACATTTTACAGATGCTTAAAGCTGCTAATCCTTTCAAAAATGCTTTTCGAGTGCTCCCAGGAAGTGACTCTACATCAGGAGTCAGCAAGGTTTACCTCACCTGGGCTGATTCACTCCAGCAAAGATCCCTCCATGGGCCAGATTGCACGTGTGCTCAAGTGCGAGCGCCCACGATTTCTGGCATCTGTGTCTGTGCAGACACAATTTCTGGCACTGCAGAAGCAAGTCCCCACACTGTGCTGCACCAGTTTAGTGCAGTGTGTGGGGACTCGCTGAGCGGGTGGCTCGTGGGCCAGTTAAACAACCACTGTGGACCGCTTGTGGCTCATAGGCCTTAGGTTGCCTACCCCTGCTCTACATTGTAATGTTCAGTGCCTTCCTGATTAATTGTGCTGAGAAAACTTCTACTTTCCCTGGCATAACTAGAGGACCAGTCATATTTCTGTCCTATCATTGACTTTCTAAGGCTACCAAGCGCATTGTATGGGGGGGGGGGAGATGGAAGCCCTCACAGTTACATGGGGGCAGCCATTTGCAATTCTCCAGGAATACAATGCACTTTTGATGTACAGTTGCTGGGGCATTGTGGAAATGTCACTTTTCAACCTTCAGAATGAGTACTTTTTCTGTTGTTCAGGAGAATCTAGAAGCCCCCTGGGAGACATGTCAGAAGGCAGTTGCAGCTAGATGATTTTAGTAAACATAAAAAAAAAATCTCTTTAGAGAGGTCTGTAGTGATAATGAAATTATATGCTACAAGTAATTATTTGACTGGTCAACATTCATATTCTGCCCCTCTGCCAAGAGTTTGAGAAGGACAGTGTGCATAGAATTCACTGAACCCTGTCAGGTAGGAGTATAAAGAGATAAACAATTACCTGACATTCAGAAGACATCTTAAGGCAGCCCTGTTTGGGGAAGTTTTTATTATGTAACGCTGTACTGTTTTTAACACTTGATTGGGAGCCGCCCAGAATGGCTGGGGAAACTCAGCCAGATGGGCGGGGTATAAATAATAAATTTATTATTATTATTATTATTATTATTATTATTATTATTATTATTATTATAATATTTTAATGCAAACCTTTTTGCTGATTTGACTATCGCAGCCTGATGGATGCTATTATTTTCATATTGTTCACTGTTTGAGTACCAGTATCCAGTAAACAACCCTGGATAAATAAATAGCTAAGGGCGCATTCCAGCTAAAGCTGTGCTCCTTTAAATCAGATTGATTAAGACCCAATGATTTCTCTGGGAGAGCTAAACATGTGCTTAACTCTCTCCCACAGAAATCAGTAGGAGTTAAAAGTACTTAACTTTGGCTGGACTGAATCCTAAATAAATAACTCGCCCAGAAAGTGCAATCTTCAAACTTCTTTGGATTATGTGATGTCCTCCAGTTGTTGGACTACAAGCTGCATCATTTCTCACCATTTTGGCTGGGTCTGATGGGAATTGTAGTTCAACACCATCTGGAAGACACAATATTGAATAACCTTATTGTCTGTTTATGCAGGGCGGCTCAGGAGGACTTTTGAGGTTTTCTGAGGCCGCCTGAATATCCACAGACCATACCAGGTAAACATGTGTGTCTGTATAGCTACCTATGCAATCTGTGGCTTTTTTGTCCAAGAGAAAGTGCATTAAATTGAGGCAATATCCAATGCACTTCTCTTAGCACAAAGATTTCTGTTTCTACAATAGAACTCACCTGCCTTCTTGTCCCCATGCTCCAAAAGGTTGCTAAAAACAGCATAAAGGTTTAGGGGGCACACCGAATGCACAAGGAGAGGAGGAGGAGGGGAAATTTCATTGCACTGACAGAATGAGTGCATTGAGTACAGCACTGAATGGGCTTTGATCCTCAGATGGCTTAATTTGCACTAGGGCTCATTAGGATTTAGTAGAAACTCCTATTCATTTTCAGAACTGAGTTATGTAAAAGAGAGAGTGTGCTATTTGAACAGTTGATTTGATGTATTTTGATTTCTTGCATTTCCATGCCGCTTTTCATTCAAATGAATCCCAAAGAGGCTAACAAATGATAAAGAATAATAACATAATTGAACATCACAAATACAACATAAAGCACATGTAGAATAATCAACAAATAATCAATGAAACAATAGCAATCTATACAACACTGTTAACAAAGCAACTACTGAAAAATAAGCTACAGTTAAAGCAAATGTCATATTATATGATTAACAAATCCATAAATCATTTATAATCCATAATACAATATTAACAACATTAATAAAATAGAAACCAAAAAAATAAACTAAGCACTGTTAAGTTCATACACACACTTTCCATACCCCCAGGGCTCATAAACTTCCAGTCTATTAAGCTCATTAAAATACACCTACACAGTGCTATTTTTCTAGAAAAAGAGGTGCTGGAAGTTCACCACAAATGCCTCCTTTGTTCTCTTAGAATGGCAATGGTGCCCACCTGAGACGTGCTTGAACTGAGCTCCATTGATTTCCAGCTGAAAAAAAGCCCTGCATATACACATAATACCCATGGCAACAACTGCCTTCTGAAGGTTCATTGGGCTGGAGGTGGGGTGGTACAGGTGAAACCAACCACCCCCTGATGGTAAACAGAGTCTCTCTCTCTCTGCTCACACCTTATGAAGGCTCCTGGAGCTGGAGGGTGGAACAAGGCATTACCTGCTGGCCAACAGTCTCTCTCACCCCTACCATAGCCATTAGAGGTAAGGCTACTAAGATAGAACAGCTCTTCTTTAAGTAATGAACTTCTTTACACTTCCATAATTATGTGTTCTGCTCCAAGTGCTTTGAACTCAAGCAGGGGTTCCAGCAGGAGTTCAGATTCAGACTATGGTCGGGTATAGTCAGGACCCTGGACAGCTCCAAGTGGAGCTCAGGCTTCAGACTCCCACACAAGTAGTCTCACAGGTTGCTTCAACAGCAGCAATCTAGCAAGAGTGGAGAGCCTGTGCTACTGAAATACAAATCCCATCAGGCCCAGCAAGCATAGCCTATGGCTAGAAATAATGGGAGCCCCCCCCCGAAAAGTATGGAGGCCCCACCCTTGCTTTAAAATCTAGAGCAGTGTTTCCCAAACTTGGACTACAACTCCCATCATCCCTAGTTATCAGGACCAGTGGTCAGGGATGATGGGAATTGTAGTCCCAAAACAGCTGGAGACCTAAGTTTGGGAAACACTGATCTAGAGCAGGCTTCCTCAACCTTGCAGATGTTTTGATACTACAGTTCCCATCATCCCTGACCACTGGTCCTGCTAGCTAGGGATCATGGGAGCTGTAGGCCAAAAATATCTGTAGGGCAGAGGATGAGGAAGCCTGGTCTAGACGCTAAAATAAGGCTTCAGTTTCATCTGGGCAGCTAGTTCTGCTGCATCTAGAAGAAGCCCCTTGTAATTAAAGTGGCATTGACCCTGTTGTGGTTTCCATGCTGGAGCCTTGTCCTCTCACGATGTTGGTAGCATCAGGGGGAGAGTGATAGAATGAGCTCCATGTGTGCCAGGGCTTCTGAGAGGGTGAAGTTATTCAGAGTTAGTACTTCAGGCAATTCTATTCCATCTCCTCCTTGTATTCTATGCAGAGGCAGAGCAAGGTGGGTGTGGTGGGTGTCGTCCACCCTGGATGTCATCCCTGGGGGGGGTGACATCGCCGCCGCCCCCCCAGGGATGCGCACCATGGGTGGTGCACCCCCTGGGACACTCGCCATGGGCGGCACTCTGCCACTGATTCTATGGCTTCTTCAAGTCAATACATTCTATTACTACACTGTGTGAGAATGACTAAATATAATGAAATTAATGAAATTATGCAGGTGGCAGAGATATGCTTTAGGGGTATACTAGCCCCCCTGCAACCCCCCAAAATTAATTTTGAAATTACTCAAATGTCTCATCTAAGCAGGAACCTACATATTTGCTTTGATGTTCAGCTTTGGGTGAAACCCTTGACCGTAGCTGTTATTCACCTAGATGGCACTGTTGAGATAATTCATTAAAACTGCTTTTATGATGAAGAGTTGTCTGTCATCCCTGCTTTTCTCAAGCGTGCATCTGCCTCTATTCTATTCAGTAGTATTTTGGTTCCATTGAATTTTATACTTTATATTAACAAAAGGGCCTGTAAGTGCTGTAACTTTCCCAAGGGTGTTTAAAGCAATTAAAAATACCTTCTAGATCTTTTATTTCCAGCAGCTAGAGAACTGTAAGGTTTTTGTGTGTGATCTCAATAGACTTTCCCCCTTTCTTCCGAGCCTAGAGCAAGCATTTTGCAGACTTGAAAATTTCCCCAGTGCTAATTTGTGGTTCTTTACATTTTGTTTTTGGCACATTTTAATGTCACACTCAATAACATTTTGAAGCAGAAATGGCAGCCTGAACGTCATTTTCGGCTGGAGGGCACGCAAGTAAGAACTGTGTGCTGATGCAAGTATATTTCTTAGGATCCAAATAGTAGGACAAGTAAGGAATTTATATGATGAAGTTGCCTTTTGAGATGTCTTCGCTGACTCCTATATTCCTTGCAATTCTGTAGATAACTTTGTAAAATGAATGCAATGGCCAGATCCCTCTAGATGTGTATGGACTCTTGACTCCCACCATCCCTGACCTTTGGCTATGCTGGCTGAAGACGATGTGAAGGAATGGGTTTCCCAAACCCAAAACAGGCACCCAAATCCCTATTTTTCCTTAGCTAAAATCCATTAACTTGAGCTCTGAGTCAATGTATAAACAAAAACCCGGCTGTATAAACAAGTGCTCAGAGCCCTCTCCTTTATCAGTTTGTGACAGCAAGGATGGCCTTGACTGTAACAGTAGAACAGGGATGACACGTCTAGATCTTATCTTACGTCTGACCACACTCTGACACACAGACCTAGTCTGGGAACAGCGCCAGAGTGTGTTCTTGGAGTTGGTGACCTCTTGCTCCAAGATAAGAGTAGGAACAAGAATACCCTTTTATGGTCAGGAGTACAGGAAGGAAAACCCTTTTATGGTTAAGAGTGCCAGAGCAGGAACATCTGTGATGTTAACCTGCATGTACAAGCTGACGTGCTTGGATTCCTGGGGAAGGAGGGAGAGGGTGCCTGGAGGATATATATACTGCATGAAATTTCTCATTTCTTTGGACTTGCTGTGGACAGACCACGCAAGGGCCTTTCTGCTGCTCTGGAAAGCAGAAATAAAGAACTCTTTCTCTGAACCAACCCTCGGTGTCATTTGACTTCCTTCCTCCCGTCCGGGAGCAACGCAGAGCCCACCGATCAGTAAAGTCTAATAAGGCTACAGATGGGATTTGGAGTAAAACAGCATCCAGATGACAGTAGGTTGTGCAAGACTCTTGTAGCCTTACAAAGTAATGCCATAATGCAAAACCCAACTCAATAGTTTTGTATCTTTCCCATCGATACTTATTTCATTTATATCCTACCTTTCCTCCAAGGAGCTCAAGGAAGTATACATGGTTTACCCTGTCTATTTTGTTCTCACAACAACCCGTGAAGTAAGTTAGACCCAATGAGTTTCATGGCTGAGTGCACACTAGCTTTCAAACAACTTGCCACTCTGCCCAAAGGCACACAACATTAAAATCAATAATAAAGCTCACTGAACAGTAAAATTAACCAAAATCCCATCAAACATACCTTCTCCATCAAAAACAGTAACAGCACCAATGTCTCTCAAAAGTAATAAAATAATTGCTAAGAAATAAAAACAACAAAATATGGAAGAGTAAAACTAGTAGAAAAAACTATTAAGTAGCAGTAGTAATACTCCACTCATCTGGCTGGGTTGCCCCAGCCACTCTGAGCAGCTTCCAACACGTATAAAAACAATAGCAATGAATCAATGTTGTGGATCGAGGGCCCGACCCCCGCTATGTGAAATAAACACACAAGGACACGTGATATAAGGTTAATGGGCAAGAAAAGGCCACAACTTTATTGATTACAGCAGTGAAAAGGTATTGGCTTAGGCATTGGATGACTATAGGAGGTGGGTTTATTCAACAGTAGGTGGAGCCTGTTGATGCTCATCCAACTATAGGCTCACCCCTGATGTCACCGAGGGTCGTGCCATGGCCTCCCGCCAAGCAGGCATCGGACGGAATACACGACCGCCAGATTCCTTTAACGGAATAACCCACGGTAGATAGCATAGGCGATGGCCACACCTAGCCCTTGACACACATGAATCCAATGCCTAACCGCCACCCGAGCCGCAAAGGGGCTCGCCGCCAATACCCTCACAGCTGCAACCAATCCCTAATGCTACTAATGACGCTGTCCAACCAGATGTCATTCCCAATGTCTGTTAGATGAACTCAGTCATTCCGGTACATGGCTTGTTCGCCGATCCGGATACGGTCATGATAAATGACTTGGCCATACATAAAGCGTACACAACGGGCTACCGCCCGGTTCAAGAGTTTCCTGGTTTTTCCAATGGCCATACAGCTCTGCGCACCGCGCCAAGAAGGAGGACCAGAACACCATTGTTCTGGGGCACCAGGCCGCGATCGCCTCCAAGTCTCTCTTTATATTCCACAACAAGTCCACACTTCTCCTATTAGCAAGGTCATTCTCTCACAAGTGAATGATAAGGATGTCAGGAGGGCCAAACGTGGCTACTCTGTCAATCCGCAATGGTATAAGCTCTTCCCAACGCATGCCGCGTCTCGAAAACCAGGAAACTCGCATCCCAGGTGGCAAACCAAAATGATGGGTAAGGCCGCAGCTGACCGCCCGAACGCGGGCCCAATGGACTATACTGTGGCCACAAATCCACACACTTCACCTGGGAACAGCTGAGGACGAAAGGAAAAGGGGAAAACGGGTAAGTAGATTCAACATAGCGGAGGATATACTAGCGGATATACCCTTTATAAGCATTGGATTTCCATCGGCCCATTTCTTTAAACTTGTCCGCAGGCGAGCCCAAGCGCGCAGCAGTTGAGGCAGCGCCGTCCTAAAGGAGTGGGCAGCACCATCCCGGGAAGCTAAACCGCAAGCATCAATAGCTTTGCGGAGTACCCTTGTGAATTGGTGTGAGGCGGAGCTGGAGCCACAGCATTAAGCTGCTAAACACGCCCCCCGGAGACACCTGGTTGGCTGCCTCCGGTGGGCGTGGGCACCAGCCAGGTGAGGAGGGGCGGGGGCTAAGGCCCCCGGCCAGGGGCGGAGCTCGGGCTCCCGCCCACAACCATTCCCCTCTCTTCCAGGGAGGAGAGTCTTTGTTGTTGTTGTTGTTTAGTTATTTAGTTGTGTCCGACTCTTTGTGACCCCTTGGACCAGAGCATGCCAGGCACTTCTGTCTTCCACTGCCTCCTGCAAACTCATGCTGGTAGCTTCGAGAACACTATCCAACCATCTCGTCCTCTGTCGTCCCCTTCTCCTTGTGCCCTCCATCTTTCCCAACATCAGGGTCTTTTCCAGGGAGTCTTCTCTTCTCATGAGGTGGCCACAGTATTGGAGCCTCAGCTTCAGGATCTGTCCTTCCAGTGAGCACTCAGGGCTGATTTCCTGAAGAATGGATAGGTTTGTTCTTCTTGCAGTCCATGGGACTCTCAAGAGTGAATCAATATTGAATGAATCAATAGTGAATAACAAACAATAAACAAAACAGACTATTCACATTATTGACCATAATGATGGCTGACAAAAACACATGGGGGGGGGGAGTCTTCACTTGCTCATGGGATGCTTTCAGAGGAGTGGCCAGGTGAGTTTTATTTGGTAATGAGTGCATTTCAACATATGTCAGAACATATGGTAGATTTTCCTAGCAGCTGAATAATGTGAGGCTCTTGAAAGCTTGATGAATCTCTGCAGTCTCTAACTGCAGCTTTCATAACTCAATTCAGGGGAACATTCAGAGGTCTTAGCTCTGGGCTCAAAGGAATTTGAATGAAGACACCTGATTGTAATTGGTTATATGAGCCACAACTTTATTACTTAACAAGATGTATTATGAACATTAATTCAACTTAACATGCCTAACACTGATGGCAGCATCCTATAATTCAGGGAGATTGAGAAGAAAGCTGGAATCTAACTTAAGACTTTATGCATTCAGCGTAGATGCTCTACCACTATGGGCCTTCCCTTCCTTGCAAACATGCTTCTCCATTTCCCAGTTCTTATTTCTGCAAACACCAATCTACACACAGCAAACTTACTTCCTACGTAACGTTAACTTCACACAGTTACTGTTCCTTTTGGTAGCATTCTTGGGTTCTTTGTTGTGTGTTCACACACACACACACACACACACACACTGCTCGCCCACTCAGCAATGATTACTGATCAATTGATGGTTGGAAGATGAATTGATAAACTGACTCCATTTCAAGTGGAGACAACCATGCTGGTCATCAGTTGATGTGTGATGTGACCTGGGCCTGTGTTTCTCCAGAATTAGGAACTTGGCTCTCTGAGAAATAAAGTTATTTATTTATTAAATTTCTATACTGCCTGTCATCTGAAGATCACAGGGTGGTTCACACACACACACACAAAATACAAAAAGGAGAACACAAGATACATATTAAAACAAAAACCAAACACAACCCAATAGCTCCCCTTCCACAAGCACATTTAAAAGACCATAGAATGTTTAATCAGACAAAGATCTAGTTATAGAGAAAGGTTTAGTTATAGAGATCCCTGGATCTTAGAGTTATTGTTACTTGAATGACAGAGTCAAGTATGCTTTGCTCAAGGGTCTTCATAGGAGTGTGAAAACTCATTCATCTGTACCCTGATGTCTACTGCACTAATCTAAAGGTTGTGCAAATTGTAGCCATAAGGTCACACATTCAAATTAGAAACATCTCTGCCGTTTCCCAATGGAAACTTGGCACTAAACATCTTCTTTGACACCATTGAAAAACTTTTGCTACCACTACAGATTAATCAACCAGATAAACAATTCCCCCCACTCCCTCAACTGAGTGTGTCATCTTTAAAGTTTGCAATGTGTGCGGCAATAAAACTGTTAATGTTATTATCATCTAGCATATATGAATGCTGTTTCTTTTCTAAACTGTGTGCCTTGGGTTAATTGCTTTGCCTTTAATGTTGCTTAGACAGACAAAAGTTTGCAAGCTAGAGAGTCATGCTAATAACCTCCGCATTGTTCCCTCAAATTAATCCAGTGTTGCAAGTCAAGCTCTTTGTTTTGTTTTATTCAACAGTGATGGAGGCTTTCAATCTCAGTTTCAATTTTTTGATTTTTTAAATCAATTTTACTGTAGCACAGTATGTAAATTAGTTTTTTCCCTGATTATTAATTTAGGAACACAACTATACATTGCAATTTGCTTATAAAACTAAGGTGCATATTTTGATGAAGAAAAGCGTTGAAGCAAGTGTGGCAATTAAATGCTCTGGTTAGCAGACAGCCATTGGTCCGGTAGATAGAAGATATTATAAAAGATAGCTTTCTATGCTCTCAGAGATTTCTGCATTGCTTCCACATCTGTATATACAGATGGGTTTGATCAGGCTAAAGAAGTGAAGAAATTCTTTTAATTCAGAATGCATGAAATTAAGAGAGAGCATAGATCTACACAATCATGGGCTGGTTCACACATGGATTGTGAGTGGTAGTGCAGGAATGGAGTCTCTTCCAGGCTTGGCCCGAATGTTGTTCCACTGGAACATGTGCTCAACATTCCAGAAATGGGAGTGGGCAAGACATTAGGAATGAGGAGCATGCTCAAACCCCATCAGCTGTTGCATAAATGACTCGGGAGAGACAGGTAAAAAGGTAAAAGGTAAAGGACCCCTGGACGGTTAAGTGCAGTCAAAGGTGACTATGGGGTTGCAACGCTCATCTCACTTTCAGGCCAAGGGAGCAAGCATTTGTCCACAGACAGTTTTCCGGGTCATGTGGCCAGCATGACTAAACTGCTACTGGTGCATGGAGAACTGTGACGAGTGCCAGAGCGCACGGAAACGCCGTTTACCTTACCACCTCAGCGGTACCTATTTATCTACTTGCACTGGCATGCTTTTAAACTGCTAGGTTGGCAGGAGCTGGGACAGAGCAATAAGAGCTCACCCCGTCATGGGGATTCGAACTGCCAACCTTCTGATCAGCAAGCCCAAGAGGTTCAGTGGTTTAGACCACAGCGCTACGCATGTCCCTACTCAGGAGAGACAAGAAGAGGATTAACAAAGACCATATTATTTTCTGGGGATGAGTGCAGAAGTCAGATTTATTGTGCAGGGTGTGGGCATAAATCAGTGTTGACTTCTGTTATGAGTTAGTCCTCCCAAAGCGAGAGTCTAGACTCAGAGATATTAAGCTCTCTTGAGGCTTGACTGGATGCTAAATAGGTTCTGAATGGACTTATTTGAAAGAGGTTTTCAGATGCACGTTTATCAGCTTATTTCAAATGGAACTTTTTTCTATGTAGTCATTTCATAGAACCATAGAATTGTCAAGTTGGATGGAGACTAAGGCTATTGGTGGTTACTATTCACACACACACAAACACACATATATGCACAGACACCTTTTTGTATATAGAACCTCCAGGGACTTCTTACCACTGAACTCTACTTTCTGTGAAACAGCAATGGGAGTGTCTTGTGGGCATCTGACTAACCAGTGTGGGAGACACAATTCTATACTAGATAGACTTTTGGTCTGATTAGGAGAAGTCTTCTTATTTCCTTCTAACAAGACACAAATGTGGTATAATAACTGTGGTAACACAGACCCATTCAACATAGTTCATGGCTCTGCATATACCCAAAACAAGCAGAATCCATAGAAAGAATGCATTTAAGGGCTGGAGCGTCCAAATCTATTTGGGGTTCCCATCTGCAAAGAAATCGCTTTTGCAAAAAATGTTCTTGAATTGTGAGTGTAATCTGAATACCCATTGGCAACCACTAGTTTAATGAAGATTTCTAATAAGAGAAGAAAGCACAGAGGTCATAGCATGCAAAATGGAAGAAGAAGAAGAAGAAGAAGAAGAAGAAGAAGAAGAAGAAGAAGAAGAAGAAGAAGAAAAAGAAGAAGAAGAAGAAGATCATTGTGTCTTCTCAAGTGTTGCTAGGATGGGCTTACAGGATTTAGCATATTTACAAGTACTGATTCCCTAGTGCACACTATCTTAACAATTCCAAGATAACAGTAGTACTTTGGTTAAAACTGGACTATGCTCTGGCACAGCTCCAGGAAGCTTGTAATCAAGGGAGGTAAGCTTTAAAAATAGATATATCCATTCTGTGCAAAGATAGGGAGAATATAATGATGAACAGCAACAGATCGAACTGAATCGACAACCAAGTGAATATTTAACATATATCACGATTGTAAACAGATTGGGTACCTAATGCGAACTGTTGTTTCTAGAGAATGAGTCCATAAGTAAAAGGATATACTTTGTTTTGTGACTTGATTTGTCTTCTACAGCAAATTGGAGACTGTCAAGCATTCTGTACCATGAACTCTCTGAGCAGTTGAGATCAGCCTCAATAAACACATGTGGCCCCTATGCAGACATGGGGTGAAATCAATACAAGAAATATGTTGGGACTCAACTTCATTATACATAAATCCTCCCATCAGGGTAACCAGAGTAAGCCTTGAGTGTCCAAGAGCAATAGATCAGAATCCAATGAGCCATTAAGGACACCTGACACTAGGGTTGTCTACATTGTTTTCCCCAGGTAACAATTCATACAATTATCATTTTAGATGAAAAACATTTCATTTTAAATGTAAAGTTGAAGGAACAGGTTGCGGACAATATGCATATGTACTTCTTCTTTAGGATTATTTAGCTAGCACAAAACTAACTGCCTAAACATTGAATAAAACAGAAAGGAGAATAATTATGTACTATTTTTGCACTGTTTGAAGAGTCAGTGACTTGGAGGCAAATGCTTGAGTAGCCTCAATCCTACCAAGCTCAGCTCTATCACAAAGCCTACTTAGCTGTGCCTTGTGCCATTAGCGCTAGATTGTATTGCCACTAGCTAACCCAGTAAACTCTAAAGTGTAGTCAATGTTAGTTCTACTCAGAGTAGAACCACCTATATTTTTGGACATGACTAACTTAGGTGCATTAATTTAAATAGGTCTACTGTAACTTATGGGGCGTGGGTGGCACTGTGGTCTAAACCACAGAACCTAGGCCTTGCCGATCAGAAGGTCGGCAGTTCGAATCCCCACAATGGGGTGAGCTCCCGTTGGGAAGGTAAACGGCGTTTCTGTGTGCTGCTCTGGTTCGCCAGAAGCGGCTTAGTCATGCTGACCACATGACCCGGAAGCTGTCTGCAGACAAACGTCAGCTCCCTCGGCCTATAGAGTGAGATGAGCACGCAACCCCAGAGTCATCCACAACTGGACCTAATGGTCAGGGGTGTCTTTACCTTTTACTGTAGCTTAGCTGGATACTTTTATTATATATTCTCTCTCTCTCTTAAATAAAAAATAATTCAATTCACTTTATATGCAATTTTGGGGTTCTTTGGGACTGAACGAAGGGGATATAAGTTCCAAATAATATAAATAAGCAAACAGAGAAGCTGGCTTTAACTATAAATATAACTAGCTGTGAAAATTTCTGGTGGCGTAAGAAGCAAAACTGAGTGTTAAAAGGTTATTACGGCAGCACCACACCTTGTTAGAAATTCTTACAGCAAAAATGCAGTGTTGCCAATTCTAAGGCCAAACAGGTTTTCTTGAATGTAAAGGCTGAGATGCGGAGAGTGGTCTCCCTGTGGGAAATCATCTAGCCCCACAGCCACAATGTTATTACTTCCAAGGTCTTGCCACATGACACGGTGTCATCTTTATATTGTCAGCGAGTGTGATTTCGCCATCCCTCCCTCAAATACCAATATTTCCAGGCTTCACAGTAAGTGTTAACAAGGGTCTAGGTTTTATTTTGACATGTTACAAGTATTCCAGGAAGCCTGTATCCCATCCGTTTCACGTGAGGGAGTTCGGGTAACAAAGAGGAGTGGCGCCAGAAGTATTCTCCACCAGGACTTATTCTGAGGTAAGTGTGCATAGGATTGCAGACTCAAAACCTATCCATTCATTCCCATTTGTTAAGCCTTTTCTAGGTAAAGGTAAAGGTACCCCTGCCCGTACGGGCCAGTCTTGACAGACTCTAGGGTTGTGCGCCCATCTCACTCAAGAGGCCGGGAGCCAGCGCTGTCCGCAGACACTTCCGGGTCACGTGGCCAGCGTGACGAAGCTACCCTGCCCTGGCGAGGCAGAGACGCACACGGAAACGCCGTTTACCTTCCCGCTAGTAAGCGGTCCCTATTTATCTACTTGCACCCGGGAGTGCTTTCGAACTGCTAGGTTGGCAGGTGCTGGGACCGAACAACGGGAGCGCACCCCGCCGCAGGGATTCGAACTGCGACCTTTCGATTGGCAAGCCCTAGGCGCTGAGGCTTTTACCCACAGCGCCACCCGCGTCCCTAAGCCTTTTCTAGGAAGCATCTAAAAGCAGTTTAAGAATGAAAGCATCAATAATAATAATAATAATAATAATATAATAACTGGTGTGGGGGGAAGCTTTATACAGTGGATGCTCGGGTTGCGAACGTGATCCGTGCGGGATGCACATTCGCAACCCGCAGCGGTGCGTCTGTGCACGCACGGGTTGCAATCCAGCGCTTCTGCGCATGCGCAACCACCGAAACCTGGAACTAACCTCCAGGTTTCGGTGGTCCGCAACCCAAAAAAACGCAACCTGAAGTTCCTGTAACCCGAGGTATGACTGTATCTAAAATCAAGTTTTAATCGAATATAGATACAAAGTGGGATAAAATATCTCTGGTATGGTGTGTTCATTTTAAAAACAACAAGATGTTGGTTTGCACCTATGTGCACATGTATAGCTTCCAAAATACCCACTCGGGTGGGTACTGCCTTTATAAAGGCAAATATGAATGCAAGATTTAGCTAAAAATGGCAAAGAAATCAAGCTCTCTCTCTCTCCTTTAACATGAAATTGTGTGTGTGTGTGTGTGTGTCCGTGTGTGTGCGTGTTTTTTTAAAAAAACATTATTTTAATTGGCCAAAAAACCCCAAAAACCTTTGTTTGGTATGTAGCCTTGCTGTAGGCAAGGGTTTGATTAAGTTTGAACAGGCATCAAGCCATCCAACCAGATGTGATGAATGTGAAGTGTAAATAGCCCTTAGCCCCTGATTGTACAGTAATGAAAGATGCTTGCAAAGGGCAAGATTTTAACTCGGAAATGACCATATGCATACACGTTCCGTGCTATTTGAGAAAGGGACCTGTCATTTCTCATCTAGTTCTGAAATTCAGAATTCATTTCCAAGGAAGAATAAATGCAAGCTTGGCAAGCTAAGACAATGCTAATTTGCATAACCTTTCTTCCTGTTTCCAGTGTTAAGGCTGTGAGTGATGTTGCTTATGCGGCCAAAATGACAGCTTCCCCACACAAGAGGGAGGCAGCCCTGTGCTTTGGGGGTGAGGCCGGGGGACCACTTTTGCAGACACTCACGGTAAGCACCGCTGATGTAGTGAACCATTTTACTGTAGAAGAAATTGCTGTACCTGCAACACCAACGTTTATTTATTTAACACAACTTGTATCGCTAGAACTTCTAAGCAGTGCACAAGGAATACATTTTAGACATTAAAATTGCCAATAGAAAATCAGCATTAAAAAAACACATTTATAAAAATGTAAATAAAATCAATTAGAACTATACATTATAAGCTGCAATTAAAAATATTGATAGGCTTGACTAAACAGAAGTATTTTTAGCAAGCGCTGAAAAGAATACAGCCAAGGCACCTGCCTAATGTCAGTGGGAACAGAGTACACACAGAGACACAGAGATTTTTTTATTATTCTTCCCTAGCAGCAATAACAAAAATGAATATTGATTTTCAACAACAGTTCAAAATTGGAAGAACACAAAGATATAATGACAAGTCCATTTTGAGTGAAGATAACCCCCCCCCCATATCTTTCAAACTTTATTTCGTACCCATTTTCAAATTCATCCCATATTTTTTTATTTGTAGCACTTCCTCTCTTTTATTTAATAGATATAGATGAGCATTGTGGGAAAGCCTCTCCTCCTTCCAGAGGGGAGCGATTGTGAGCAGGAGCCAATTCGTGCATCACACATCTTGCCCCCTGCCCTGTCACCATCGCTGGTGCGCCACGCCTCCCAGCTGGGCACCAATCAGGTGACACTGTGGGGGCGTGGTTTAGCCACTCAAATGCGGCCGCACCAGCTCTCCCCGCCATTGTGCTTCAGATTTTCCCATGAGTCACCCACCCACCACTCCCTTTAGGGTGTAGCTTCTTGCTTGACCTTGCTATGGACCCATGGTTGGCCGCCCTGGTTGCCCAGGGGGCCTGGTAGGAGTTTTTTCCAATTGGCAAATTGACACCGGCCTCTTGTTTTTTTCCGCCTACCTCGTAGCAATAGTCACAACTTTCTTGGTATTTGGCGGTTAGGCATTGGAATGTGTTGTTGGTGTATGGAAGGGCAAGGTGTAGCCATCGCCTACCCCTTCACTTATGGGTATTCCGTTGAAGGAATCCGGCGGTCGTGAATCCTGTCCGATGACCTGTGTGGCAGGGGGCCATGGCACGACCCTCGGTGACATAAGGGGAGAGTTTATAGTTGTATTTGCATCAACAGGCTCCCCCTACTGGTGGTTAACCCCTCAGCAGACTCACCCCTCTCCGAGTGGGTGGAGTCAAATTTTCTGTGGTCCAGTGCCTAAGCCAATACCTTCTCACATGCTGTAATCAATAAAGTTGTGGCTTTTTTCTTTCCCATTAACCCAATATACGGTGTCCACGTGTCTTTATTCTCAAGCGGGGGTCGGGTCCTTGAATCACAAAAGGATGCTGGACTAGATAGGCCTTTGGTCTGATCCAGGAGGACTGTTCTTAAAATGTAGTTTGCAATGTGTATGATACAACATTTGTGCATGATTTCCCACTTTACATGTCAAGCATTCATCCTTTGGGGCTTCATCCATTGTCTAGCACCCCCTATACACACCATTAATGTAAACACACATTTGTGAACATAAGTATCAGCCTATGTTTCCATTATAATATTGCTGCTATCACAATAGCATGGTGCTTGGGTGTTCTTCAAGCTGTGCAGCAGCTCACATGAAATATTATGCGTGTTCTGTTAAGAGACATTATAAACACAGCTGTGAGACTTCTGACCGTGGTTGCTTTTTTTACCTCAAGATATGTTCTAATTGAAATGTTCAGCTTATACACGGAGTGATAAACACATTTTTCATTGCATCACAAATTTCTTAAAACAGTTTCATCTCAACTAGGTTGCTAAGTAATTAAGACAAAATGCTTTGATGATTTCATCCTTGTTAGGGGAAAATATTTTTAAGTAATTTGGCTGATCAGTGATTTGGCACCCTAACAAATATGATATTATTTGGGAGTTTTCTTGCCAAATGGATTTTTCACATAAATATTTTGAATATGTTTGTTAGAAGTGGCTGTAAGATAGTGATGAAAGCAACACACTTTTATATCTTCACTGAGATTCTAAATAGATAATTAATTAGGTTTGTGTTTTGTATATTATGGGGATTCGAGAATATTGGGCTTTAAAACATGAATTTCCCAGCTCTCAATACTCAGTTTTATTGCTAGATGAATTCCCTTGCTCTGAAATCTGTACTCCAGTTGTAATTAAAATCAAATACATTATGAGTACATGTGCCAATTTTGTGCTTGTGTGGTTGGTATTCATCAGAGGAGGCACCCAAAAGTGACAGACACTGTTAGGACATGCTCAGTTGCTGATTAATTTTACCCTTGTTCTCAAACAATATTTATGTTGACTGCAGAACCCATGTAAGAGAATGAACTTGAACAGGAAGTAAAAGGCATTCAGAGTACAACTCCAAAATGAATTTAATTCGCATCAGTTTATCCAGCAATTATGGGAACTACTTTCAGTTTAGAGATTGCTCAGTTAACAGTGGCGTAGCGTGGGGGGTGCAGGGGGGGGCGGCCGCACCGGCCGCAACATCTGGGGTTAGGGCAAATCCACGGGTTAGGGGGCGCAAATTACTTGCCTTGCCCCGGGTGCTGACAACCCACGCTATGCCACTGTCAGTTAATGTAGTGAATTTCATTAAACAAAATTAGTTCATCCCTACAGTTTAAAGATGGACACATGTCTGGGTTTATTCTATTATTATTATTATTATTATTATTATTATTATTATTATTATTATGCTATTCGGTATAGGAAAACTTCACTGCAATGTTATACAGTCATTTCATGGCATTTACCTTGTTTGAATCTCAAATAAAAACCTTATGTGTAGAGGAGGAGACAGTAGATAGGTAGTCCTAGGCCCACATGAAAATTCTGTTGAGCAAACAGGCAGTGAGCACAGCTATCTCATTCACCAGTTTTCCCAACCCAAGGAACTACCAGATTGAATGACTTTCACCAACAAAAGGATGAGAGAGGTGGTAGGCTGGGCTTTGTAGATGCCTGTTGAGCCCTCACCATCGTAACAAAGAAAATCGTTGTGGTGATGCATCCATTTTTCATTTGTCCACCTTATTTATGGCAAAATAATATCTCCCTTGTATTAACAGCCATGGCAGGATAAAATACTGCAAGGACAAGAGGAAAATGATATAAAAAGCAGTGGCAAGATGGGATTAATGCAATAGCTACAACAGCCATAGATTATGACAATCTAGTTGGACCCAGGGGACTAGAATCTTCTGAAAGCTGTCTGATTCATTTTCAAGGGCCGTACAAAAAGCCCTCTATTTAGCGAGCTATCAGTGGAGAGCTTTCCTCAGCCACATTCATTTTTTAAAGCACTCTTTACATTTTCAACCATCAACATTTGGAAGAGAGGGGAATAAAGAACCTTGCTTTCCAAAAGCTTAAAGTGGCCTTAGGGAACGTCTGAAAGAGGGAGCAGCTGAAGCAAAGGAACAAGGTCAAGTAGGCCAAGGGAACAGAAATCTCTCTTTCTTAAACAATACTCTAGTTTCACAACTCTCTCCAGCAGATAAGGATGAGATGTAGACCCACTGGTATAGTATCTGTGAACTAAAAAGGATTAAATCCATGTAGGTAGCCTTGCTCCGACTACTTATTCAAAGGCATCTGCAGAGCACTCTTTTCCGTTGCATGCACAAAGGTTGAGCAGAACCCACAGAACTACCAAACCTACTCACTTACTCACATTGGAAGTGAGGAATGGTACAGTATAATTAAAAGTCATCAAGATTTAACTATCTGCAAATGACTTAGTTTAAACAAGTTGGATCCTCCTACCCAAGGGTCCATGTTGCGCGCAGCCTTGGGACTCCCCCCAACCGGCCTGGAGACAGGGCTTTGGCCCCGCAACCGGTCGCTAATGCTGTGATCACGCCAGGGGCCTTTGCCCAGTCAGTGATGCTGGTGTGATCGCGAGGTAAGTATATATACGGCAGCGTGACATGTGTGTCTCTCTTGATTTGCCCTGCTGAACACCCGCCCACCCACCCATTGTTAGATCAGTGTCTGACCTTGCTTTGGACTTCAGTTGGTCACCTGTTTTGGAACGGGGGCCGGGTAGGGATTTTTTCCAATGTGGCAGATTGGCAGTGGCCCCTTGGTTTTTGCCTACCTCTTAGCAATCGTCACAACTTTATAAGGTTTGGCGGTTAGGCATTGGTTTAGGGGAATGTGGGGAGGGGAGGTGTGGCCATCACCTGCCCCTCCATTTGATAGGGTATTCTGTTAAAGGAATCTGGGGGTCTGGATCTTGTCTGAAGCCCGGGGAGGGGCTAGGGCCATGCCAGGACCCTTGGGAACCCCAGAGGTGAGCACCAGTCAATAGCCGTTTTTGGAGCTCCTTCTGCTGGTAGTTTACCCTTTGCAGGTTTCCTGCTGGGTGGGCAGGAGCCAGTTATCATCATTAGATACCAATGCCTAAGCCAATACCAGTCACACGTGTGTATTCAATAAAGTTCTGGCCTAAATTTGCCCATTAACCTTTAAACTAAATTCTGTGTCCATTGTGTCTTTATTCCATGGGGGCGGGTTTTGAGGTTTGACGAGCAAGTATAATTTTGGTTCTGGCTAGTATTTCTGAGACTTCTGGACAGCTTTGCAAGAAGTAAGCACTCCAGATTGAGGACACTATATGAAGAGAAAAAACATGTACTAGTCTGATGATGATATCTTTTGCCCTTAAGCACAATCTATTTATTTTTATTTGTTTATGCATTTTTCAGTTACAATCAGTTACATTTATTTCTGTTACACACATCTTCTCCTATCCCTTCTGGAAATTTTGATTGAACTAGGATTTCTGTATTTCATTTATACTCAGCCCAGCTGGGTTTGTTGAAACTAGCTAGCTAGCTAACTAGATATACAGATAGATGGCTGTGCTTTCCAAACTTGGGTCTCCAGCTGTTTTTGGACTACAGCTCTGATCATCCCTGACCACTGGTCCAGCTAGCTAGGGATGATGGGAGTTGTAGTCCAAAAACAGCTGGAGACCCAAGTTTGGAAAGCACTGATGGATTAAGATAGGCAGACATAATAAGCAAAATTTAATATTTTGTGGCTTCCTTATACAGTGGTACCTCAGGTTACATACGCTTCAGGTTACACACGCTTCAGGTTACAGACTCTGCTAACCCAGAAATAATGCTTCAGGTTAAGAACTTTGCTTCAGGATGAGAACGGAAATTGTGCTCCGGCGGCGCAGAAGCAGCTGGGGGCCCCATCAGCTAAAGTGGTGCTTCAGGTTAAGAACAGTATCAGGTTAAGAACGGACCTCCGGAATGAATTAAGTACTTAACCCAAGGTTCCACTGTACCAGCAATGTGCTGCAGAAAAATTACTGTATGCTTCTTTGAGTTGCTGTGGCATAAAAGCAACAAATAAATTTAAATAATAATGAAAATAACAATAACCATAGTAACCTCATATTTCAGAAAGCAGACTGTCCACACAACTCGCCCTTGCTGTGACTGTTTTTAGGAGGGTGTTGATTCATACACAGTCCAAATCTGGTTCTTAGGACAGACACTCCTGGTTTTCATCTGGCCCTGACAAAAAATTGTGAAGGTACAAAACATTGGTTGATAATAACACAGATTGCATTTTTACATGCAATCCTGATAGCAGATTTCATAAAGATTGATTGGTGATGGCAAGACTGAAACCACAGTCAGACAGTATATTCATGTAACTTGACTGAAAATGCACATACATTGATTGGCATTAGGGAAGAACAGTTAGAATACATGAGTCTATACCTCAGAGATTTGGAAACTGTGGCCCTCCAGTTGCTATTGGAATTCAACTTTTATCAGCCCTGACTATTGGCCATGTTTGAATCCAATAACACCTGAAGACCCACAGGTTCCCCATTTCTGCCTTACCTGTTTTATTTAACTGAAATGGTTAGCTTGTTCATTAACTGAGAGAGCATCAAACTGCAGTCAGTGAAATAAACACAGCAAATTGTGGTTTTCAGTAACGTGATATAATAGGTGAGTACACAATGCATTTTAGGTGGCTGAAGAGGATCTCAAGCAAAACGCGATATTTTAAGTCAGAAATCAAAGTTTCTCTCTGTCATCCTGGCAGAAGATGTGGTATGTAATCCATGGGCAATAGATTCTGCAAAGGACTAGGTTAAAATCAATTCAATGGCATAACAGTCTTTAGCAATGACTCTGATTTAGGATATAGACAGGAGAAGTCTGGACTTATCTTCATTTTGTTTTCAAGGTCTATGTGAAGCAAAGATCAGCCAGTGGAAGCAATTCAAATTAAGGTGGCTTGGCCCATGCAGATACAGACAAATAGGATGTTACATTTAATTTATTAAGCTACATTCTTAACTCTCTGTGACAGGCTGCCAATCCTATTTTAACATCTGATAGGATTACAAAGTTACAAAAGTTTGGTGTTGCCTTGATTAAAGGACCTAAGCTGATTAAATGAATTAAATGAATACTTATCAAAACTGTAACTGGGACATACAGTTGGCTGCAATAGTGAATGACCAGCTACAGCTGTCTGTATACATTAGATTATGAGCAATTTTATATGACATTTAAAATGCTGAATTAATCACTTTTCCTGCAGTCTAGGAGTTAAGACTTCATCACCACCATTCAATTTCTCTGTTCCTATTTAAAACCTTCGCAGCTGGGTGTTCATTGATTTGTCAAGTGTATTTGACCTTAGTGGGAAAAGATCACTTGGGCCCTGCATTAAGTATTTCAGATGCCTAACAGAATCTTGTTTTATGCATCCAGGAACAAGTACCTGTTAAGTACTGTAAAGTAAAGGTTTGGTTTGCCTGACTGGATTTGTAACCTACCCAATTCGCATTCCACAAATCAACATGAGAACATAAAGGCAGCCATCTTTTGAAATTTGCACATCTCTGAATTTTGTGATGCAGTTCTTCAAACAAACAAGAAATACAAAAAAGAGCACATACAGCACTAGGGAAAAGTATGGAGAAAAAATGCTCATGTTGTATTAGCAAAAATAATGTAGAAAAGTTCATTACGTTGGGCAAAATCTTTGCTGTCCCAAGCACTGACCACATTGGCTGCTTAAGGCAAAAACAGCCCTGCCCCCTGAAAACAGGTAGATATAGGTAAAGATAAAAGGCAAAGGACCCCTAGACAGTTAAGTCCATTCAAAGACAACTATGGGGTTGAGGCGCTCATCTTGCTTTCAGGTAAAGGGAGCCGGCGTTTGTCCACAGATAGCTTTCCGGGTCATGTGGCCAGCAGGACTAAACCACTCCTGGTGCAACGAAACACTGTGACGTGTACCAGAGCACACAGAAATGTCATTTACTTTCCCGTCACAATGGTACCTATTTATCTACTTGCACTGGTGTGCTTTCAAACTGATAGGTTGGCACTAGCTGGGACAGAGCAACGGGAGCTCACCCCGTCATGGGGATTTGAACCCCCGACCTTCCGATCAGCAAGCCCAAGAGGCACAGTGATTTACGCCACAGGCAGATATATTTGGCTGCAACCAACTTTCAAGGGTTCCCTCCAAAGAGATGGGGAAAGGATTACTTCACAGCCAATCAGAGTGGAAGGGAAGGATCCCCACAGACTTCTGGAAATGCCCTGCAGAGAAATATAAGCCCTGTGTCCCTGACTTCAGGAAAGTCTTGTCTCCAGTCAGGTTGCTTACATTTTTTCATAAAAGAAAAGAAACTCAGGCTCTGTGGCCCCTTGAAAGTGAGGGCCCTGGTACAATTACACCTAATCTGGCCTTGGTAGCTGGCAGCTAAGCTTGCTCGCAGCTTAACTTTTTTATTTTATTGACCCATATCAAAGCTGACTTGCTGCCAACTGTCATAACAGAAAACCACACAAAGCACATAATTGTGTCTTTGGGAACTGAAGCAACGTAGCAGTTTCTTGGCAAACTGGCAACTGTAGAACCATTGTAGCTTCCAGGCTTCAGTTAGAAGCAAACCAGCAGACTTTCCCCATTCTTCAGTTAAGCATAACTAACATCATGTTTTACTTTCAAATTTAATTTACTCTCCTAACATTGTTACAGGTGCCACCCCCACCCTCCGCTCTATAAAGATATAGAAAGGAATGAGAGTTAAGGAAAGGGTTTAGGAGGAAGATCAGTTTGTCAGTGCCAGGGTAAAAAAAGGTGAATTAACAGGCAGTCACACCCAGTTCGCACCAACCTGTCTTGCTGTTGATCTTTTTCGGAAGATGTTCAGCCAGTGGACCTTGATCCCCTGGCTAGTGATAGGGGCCACAGTGACCTTCCCTTCACCCCTGCATTATTTCACAGGGCAGTAGAAGTCGTGGCAGTTATGAGATTAGGAATTTCTAACTGCAGCATCATCTCACCATTCATTCCACACAGGAAGAAGAGCCCAGCTGTACCCAAGAATCTAGTGAGTTTGCCATAAATTCCTCTTCCGTTTCACATTTAACTTTGCTATATCTTCTGGAAATAGAACAGAGAGACATTGATTAAGCATCTTGCCACAATTTCTCTTATTCTTAAAGTCAAAGCAGCAATAATTAGGTGCATAAGACTGCCTCATAAAGTTTTCATCGCTGCACTACCTGCAACCCCACCACATTCTGTGGTTTTATAATACCATCCTGCTACTTAGTTTTTACTATTTTTGTCTTCTCTTGTTTGCAGTTTTCTCTCTCCCTCCCTTCATTTTTAGCAAGCACACTTCCCTTGGTAGCATGGCATGCTGTTTTATCTTGCACATCTTAACATAAAAACTTGATACATGTTTCTATCTTTAACTGTAAAGGGAGAAAATAAAGCTGTAGCAATTGTCTAAAATTCCAAATTATCGCGCCAAGTTTAGATACTATGAGTTGACTTTTGCTGGGATAATTGGTGGGGAAGTAGAAATTTGTGGCAGTTGTTATCAAGCAGGTTCAGTCTGTGGAATCAAAACATGGGGGAACTCCTGAGTTTGAGAGAAATAGACTTGACATCTTTCCGCAGGGCCTGCAAGACAGAGCTGTTCCGCCAGCCCTTTGGTCAGGGCGCAGGATGACTCCCTCCTTTGGCAATCTTTACAGAACTTTAGTATGGTTGCCATCAATTTTGATCTTAATTAATTTTGAGAATGTTTTTAGAATGTTGCACTACTTTAGTTTTGTTAGCCGCCCTGAGCCCGGCTTCGGCTGGGGAGGGCGGGATATAATTATTATTATTATTATTATTATTATTATTATTATTATTATTATATAAAATGAGACAGACAACTGAACGATGGCAGAAGTTTCAAGAACTTGCAAATACCTCACTCAAATTTTTCACAGAAGGGAAAGCAAATAAAAGTGACATGAGGGTGGAAGTCCTGTCCTTTCACAAAAAGTGTAAATGGCTTTTTTATCTTTATCCTTATGAAAGCCCAATGAAGTAGGCTAGCCTGACAGACAGACAGTAACTGGTGAGCTTCATGGCCAAGTGGATATTTGAATCCAAATCATTGATCTCAGACTACAATACTATGCATGCTTACTGTGAAATAAACCCTGTTGAACTTAATGTGCTTGACTTCCAATCAAACATGCTCAGGGTTAGTCTAGCATGCTCCTGCAGCCTGTCCCAGGGGCAAAATTATTCCTCCACCACCAGTCTTCCTCACCAAACAGAATTAAGTGAGGGAGCAATGATGTGAGCTGTTGCAGGACATTGATCAGTCAGCGTAACTGATTTATAAGGATTGTGTTGACTGTCAATTGTCATCAGAATGAGGCAGGCTGTTTAAAAAATAGCAGGTTCTTTTTGCCATCAATACAGTGTTGACTGTGAGATGAGCAGCCAGCAGTGGCTGAAGCTCAGATGACACAGTATAATCCATAGAATTAAAAAGGGCTGTGTCTTTTTTGGTGAATCTCTGACCAATCAATAAGTTTTGGAATGATGCAGTTTTTAATACAGTCATACTTCAGGTTGAAGTTGCTTTTGGCTGAGTGCTTTTGGGTTGTGCTCCACGGCGACCCGGAAGTAATGGAACACGTTACTTCTGGGTTTCGCCGCTCGCGCATGTGCAGACGGTCAAAATGACGTCATGCGCATGCACGAAAGTGGCAAATCGCAACCCTCGCACGCGCAGATGCAGGTTGCATTCACTTCAGGATGTGAATGGGGCTCCGGAATGGATCCCGTTCATATCCAGAGGTACCACTGTAATTATCCCTTCCACCAAACACAAGAAAGCAAGCAAAGAGCACCGTATCTTTCGAAACGCTTTACAATATTTTTCCAATGTTGTGACTATTGCTTTGCATGTGCCACAGTATTCAGCCCTGGAACTTACAAAGCAATTGTCAGGGAACTGCCATCGGAGCCTAGGGTGGAGGTAAGGCTCCCTGACGATGCAGGAGAAGGAACCAGCAGGGAGAGAGAGCAAGCTTCCTTTGAGGAAGGAAATAGGAGGGACACCAGGAAGCAAGAGGAGACTGCGGAGGGAGGGCTCCGAGACTCTTCCACAGAGAGCAGCAGGGAGAGCCCAGGACCTCCGTTGGGCACGCCCACTCTGCGCAGGAGACTTCCACGCAGAGAGGCTAGGCGGAGACTTGGAGTGAAGGAATTTTTATGTTGGAAGAAGTTCAGAAAACGCCCACTGACGAATTCTGCCAGTGACTGAGACAGTCATGGAGAAAGGGCTGTCCCGCCAGGGAAAGGTTTATCCAGGCAACGTTGCCTAGAGCTGCAGCACCCTTTACGCACAAGCAACCCCCAATTCCCTTTACAGCAATGCTTCCTGATGTCTTAATTGTTTATGACCATATGCCATTGCTGTTCTGCATGGCTGGTATTTCCTTACATGACACCTATGTGATACCAGTTTTCATTTCCCCTTCGAAACCTTTATCAAAAATCACCTTTGGCGTGATCCCTGCACACACAGGGAAACATTCATTTCCATTTATTCCTCACGTTTCCCTTTGCTTGAGTTTCCCTTCTTCCCATCCTCCTCTGTCCTTTCCCACTCTGTGACCTTGAGGATGTGTAAAGGGATTTCCCCTTAATTCTGAGCAACTGAAACCAGACCCCACTTATCTGGGGTTATGAAAAAGGGACTTCTGACTTACAAGTAAAGAATTACACAGTGTCCTGAATCACAGTATCTCTCACTTTAGAAAAGAAACAATGACAAAATGGGGGAGAATGCACTCCCAACTTAATGGGGGGTGTCTTTGCCACACCCAGGGCTCACCTAAGAAAGCAGACTCAGTGGTATTGCCCAAGGGGAGAGTAGACAATGACAGACAGATCCTAATGGGTCAATCCTGAGTGGGTGTTAGATGTACTTTATTAGGCAGCTCCTCTCCAGGACACCTTACTTTGGACACACCCATGGTCCCTCCTTAGGAAGTATAGGTGGAGCGTTTTGACCCCCATCATTCTACCCAGACACTGAGATCCAGTGCCGAGGGACTTCTGGTGGTTCCCTCACTGTGAGAAGCCAAGTTACAGGGAACCAGACAGAGGGCTTTTTCGGTAGTGGCGCCCGCCCTGTGAAGCGCCCTCCCATCAGATGTCAAAGAGATAAACAGCTACCTGACATTTTACTGTGTGGCATTTTAATGTATTTTTAATATTTGTTGGAAGCCGCCCAGAGTGGCTGGAGAAACCCAGCCAGATGGGCGGGGTACAAATAAATTAATAATAATAATAATAATAATAATAATAATAATAATAATAATAATATAGTTGCCTGTTTCTGGGAGCTGTGTGGGAATTTTTGGGGAGTCCTAAACTGGTCCAGGGACTCTTCTTTTTGCCTACTCTATACTTGTTTTGGAGTGGCATATTTTCTGTTTGGCTGTTAGTCTGGCAAGGAAAGTGTTTAAGAAGATGTTTGGGTGGCTTTATTTGTGACTTTATTGGGTTTGGGGAACTCTTGGGTCACCCATTGCTAGCTATTCTTTGGGATTCTGGGGTGCCCCTTAATCTTGGCCTATGCATCTGGGTGAACATCAAACTGGTGGGGTTAGTGTAATCTGTGGAGAGTTTCATGGGTCAGAATGAGGGGTCTGGAGATTTACATTTGCCCTCCAGGCCTGTGATTCTCCATCCCAGTTGTACACTAAAGATTATGCATAGAGTGAAATATAAACTGTAATTTGGAACAGCGTTGCACACAATCTGTGTATAGAGCTTGCAGAGTAAATAAACAAGCAGTTAGCAGGCTAAGATTAAACATGAAAGCAAATAAGGCATAAGCCATATGAATAACTGGATGTTTAGAGATATTT